>NC_069501.1:95174248-95774248 GCF_027579735.1 Bombina bombina
ACAAAAATCACTGTGCACAGTGGTAGTTAATAACACAACAAAAAAAGTTTCACATTAAAAGGGCATAAATAGCATAAATACTTCTAAATTTGGGAAAAAATAAGGGTATTCTAAAAGAAAGAGAAATGGATTATCTGCTAATAAAATATCCAAAAATACCTCTTCTATATAGTTTGCCAAAAATACATAAATCCCTTTCAGACCTTCCCGGGAGGCCAATTATATCAGGGATTGGGTCCATCACCTCGAATGTATCAGAATACAGGTAGCCCTCAGTTTACGCCGGGGTTAGGTTCCAGAAGGAATAGTTGTAAATTGAAACCGTTGTAAATTGAAACCCAGTTTATAATGTAAGTCAATGGGAAGTGAGGGAGTTAGGTTCCAGGCCCCTCTCAAAATTGTCATAGGTAACACCTAATACATTATTTTTAAAGCTTTGAAATGAAGACTTTAAATGCTAAACAGCATTATAAACCTAATAAAATAATCACACAACACACAATTTACTTGCATTTTTCTGCAAACAATACTTTCTATGCATTCCAATCTGGACTGATTTATAGACAGAAAGATCTTGTTCCTATGAAAGCTGCTCGATAGCTCAGGTCTAGTTATACTGATTCATTTTAGCTTGCTTGGCTTGCATATCTTTGCTGCAACACAAGCGGACAGCTCCACCTACTGGATATTTTAATCAATGCACTGCTTCTCAATGCTTTTCAATAGCAGTTTCTTGACTAAAAAAAAGGTTGTTATTCTGAAACGGTGCAAATTAAACCGTTGTAAAACGAGGGCCACCTGTATATCGATATATTCTTACAGAAGTATGTAAAGAGTCTACCATCCTACTTAAAAGATTCTAAAGATGTATTGAATTTATTATTAGAAACCAACTGGCAAGAGGGAGACTTATTAGTAACTTGTGATGTTACTTCTTTATATACGTGCATAGCACACAAAGATGGAATAATGGCCACTAAACATTTTTTAGATCAGGATGAACTATTAGAAGAGGAACAGAAAGGATTTATCTTAGAATGTATAGAATTTATCCTAAATCATAATTATTTTTCATTGCTCTATCTGTGAGACATTGATCCATCTGCAGCTTTCAGGAAACAGACACCGCGGGAGTTCATTTTAACTCAGTTCAGGAGCGGCACTTCACAAACTGCTAACACTACAGAGACCCAGAGGGGAAACATCTGATCCAAGGTCCTGATACAATCCCAGGAGGATAACACATGGCCTCCGGTGTAAGTATAAATGTACACCTTGCCGTTGTGAATTTTGTATATGCTTTAAAAGATTTCCCTGTCCTCTCTCTTGCCCATTGTCTGCAGCTATATGACTTAAAACTAAAGCAGCTAATACTGGCTAAAGACACAATTGCTTAACAAGGCTTTCACATACAATTAACCAACAAACTTTTAACAGCTGAATAAGACTGCTAAACATTAAGGGCTAGATTTATTATAGCTGAGGCGTACAGGGGCGCGTATACGCGCCCCTGTACGCCTCAGCTCGCCTGTGGCGGGACGAAATTACCCGCAGGTATTTGGCATTGCACACGAGCGCAATTTTGCGCTCGCGTGCAATTTTGCCCCCTGCCCGCGCACAGCCAATCACGCGCGGGCAGGAGCTGTCAGTCTCCTCGGTCGGACTCGTAGCGAACAGCTTAGGGAAGCAGCGGTCTTGTGACCGCTGCTTGATAAATCACGGCGAGCAAGTTCTAGTGAGAACTTGCTGCCGTAGGGCTGCCGTAGGGGCTTCATAAATCTAGCCCTTAGACTGCTTCTCTGTTACAAAAAACGGACTTTTGCTCTGCAAACATATGCTACACTCTAATATTGGTATATATGA
This sequence comes from Bombina bombina, assembly GCF_027579735.1. Lineage (NCBI taxonomy): Eukaryota > Metazoa > Chordata > Amphibia > Anura > Bombinatoridae > Bombina > Bombina bombina. Next base: position 95,176,112 of record NC_069501.1, read on the forward strand.
GTATGTGCTTTGTGCTATTTATGCCCTTTTAATGTGAAACTTTTTTTTTGTTGTTGTGTTATTTACTACCACTGTGCACAGTGATTTTTGTATATTTTTTTAATCAAATAGTTTAATTAAAACATTATTTTTTACTTATATAGGGTCTTTAAAAAAAGCCATTTTTTTACACATTAAGCTACCTTTGGGCAGCGCAGCTGTAATCCATTACTAATCTGCAGACTCTGCAGACTTTGTGATTTTAATGTAATAGCACTGTTAAGGTTTTGTGGGGAAACCTTTTACTTTACAGCAGCTTTGTGTACTAGATCTCAGCACTGGGTTGTCTTTTTCTACTTCCATTTGAAACTATGTGGAACCAAGAGGCCCTGCATGCAGCCTTTCGCAAAGGACTTTGTGAACGTTTAAAAGATGAGCTTGTCTTTAGGGATCTTCCTGATTCTCTGGAAGAACTCATCAACTTATGTATCAAACTTGATGCCCGCTATTCTGAGTGTCTACAAGAGAGAGACCGTAACAGGAGACCATTTACCAAACCAACTTATCGTCTGTCAACTCGTTCTCCTAGCCTTCCTTGTCCTAGCTCTTCTGTTTCTGAGTCTGTAGAACCCATGGAAGTTGGAGCTATTAAGTTAACCAAAGCTGAATGCCTCAGAAGGCGCAACCTGGGACTATGTCTTTACTGTGGTACTAAAGGTCATTTGTTGAAGGATTGCCCTACACGACCAGTAAAAGCCAGGGCTTAACTTCTGGAAGAGGGACTGAGTTAAGCCAAAACCCCTTGTCTTCCCTCAATCCTAAACTCTTTGTTCCTGTTTCAAGCTCAAGCACTTATTGATTCTGGAGCTGCAGGAATATTTATGGATTCAAAGTCAACTCACTCCAGATTCCACTTCTTACCAAAAGATACATCCAATATACCACAATACCTCTACTTATGTCAGTAGGCATCCTTTACTCAGAAACTATCAGTTTTGATATCATCTCTTCTCCTCAGTTTCCTTTGATTTTGGGACTTCCTTGGTTACAACTCCATGATCCGGTTTTCTCTTGGTCTAAAGGGGAACTGGTAGCCTGGGGTACTACTTGTTTCAAACATTGTGTACAGAGTCCTCAAAAACCTTCAAGTTCTGTTTTTGCTGTTTTGGACATTCCTGATTTTTTACCTGAACTATATCATTCTTTTCGTGATGTCTTTTCTAAAAAAGATGCTGAAACTCTACCTCCTCATCGGACTTTTGACTGTCCTATTGATCTATTACCTGGAGCACCTCTTCCTAGAGGTAAAATGTATCCTCTTTCTCGTCAGGAATATGTCTCACTTGAAGAATACATCAAAGATAATTTGACCAGAGGTTTTATTCGTCCTTCATCCTCACCTGTAGGAGAAGGTTTTTTCTTTGTTGAAAAGAAAGATAGGTCTCCGACCGTGCATCGGTTATGGTGCTCTGAACCAAATAACCATTAAGAATTGTTATCCTCTTCCGCTCATCCCTGAGTTATTCGTCTTCAAGGTGCATCCATTTTCTACAAATTGGATCTTCGTGGGGCGTACAACTTGGTTAGAATACGTAAAGGGGATGAGTGGAAAACAGCATTCAACACTAGATTCGGCCAATATGAATATCTTGTTATGCCTTTTGGGTTGTGCAATGCCCCTGCTGTTCTCCAACACTTTGTTAATTAAATCTTCAGAGATTACTTAAATCAATTTGTCATCATCTATCTTGATGATATACTGAACTACTCCAAGAGCATGCAAGAACATCTTCACCATGTAAAGTTAGTAATCCAGAGATTATGTGAGAATTCTCTCTTCGCCAAACTCGAGAAATGCTCTTTCCACCAAGATTCTATTCCCTTCTTGGGATATATTATTTCACAGTCTGGTTTCAAGATGGATCCCCATAAACTCACTGCTATTAAAGATTGGCCTAGACCTACCACCCTAAAATCCCTACAAAGGTTTCTTGGCTTTGCCAATTACTATTGAACATTTATTAAAGACTTTGCTAACATTTCTTCACCACTTACTTCCCTTACTAACAAGGGTCAAAACTGCAGAGATTGGTTAAGTACTGCCTTACAGGCCTTTAAAACTTTGAAATCAGCATTTTCTTCGGTTCCCATTCTCTGTCACCCAGTTCCAGAGCTCCAATTCATCCTAGAAGTGGATGCCTCTTCTATAGCTGCAGGAGCTGTGTTATCCCAACAGAACCCAGTCACCAGTAAGATTCATCCAGTGGGGTTCTTCTCTAAAAAGTTTAATTTCGCATAACAAAACTACGATGTAGGTAACAAAGAGTTACTAGCCATAAAATTAGCTTTGGAAGAATGGAGAAACTGGCTTGAAGGCACTGCTCAGCCGTTTCTTATCTTAACAGATCATAAGAATCTTTTGTATCTCCATACTGCTAAACGCCTCAACTCATGTCAAGCCCGATGGGATTTGTTCTTTTCCAGATTTAATTTTGTACTCTCTTATTTTCCTGGTACTAAGAATTCCAAGGCTGATGCTTTATTCAGGCAATTTCATTCCACTGATTCTGTGCTGTTGGATTCTGAACCCATACTACGTCCAGTCAGTGTTCTTGCTCAGTTGTCCTCTTTTCCTATACAAACTTTACGCTCTGCTCAAGCTAAGGTACCTTCTTCCTACAAACTACCTCCTATAATCCTGTATGTACCTCCTGAATTCCGTCTTAAGCTTCTACGTTGGGCTCATGATAATATATTGGCTGGTCATCCTGGGATAAGTAATACTTTATGGAAACTCAAACAACATGTTTGGTGGTCCTCCATGACCAAGGGCGTTAAGGATTATATTGCTGCTTGTAGCTCTTGTGCCTCTAATAAACAGGCTTCTTGTCTACCTTTTGGGCTATTACAACCTCTTCCTGTACCACACTACCCCTGGACTCACATCTCCATGGATTTTATTACTGATCTTCCTAATTCTGCTGGAAACAAGATCATATGGGTAGTGGTTGACAGGTTCTCCAAAGCAGCCCATTTTGTTCCTTTGCCTGGATTACCCTCAGCCCGGAAATTCTCTGAGCTTTTTATCCTCCATGTCACTAGATTACATGGATTTCCTTTGGACATAGTTTCTGACCGAGATGTCCAATTCGTCTCTAGATTCTGGAGGTCTCTTTGTAAACAGTTCGGAGTTACCATTTCCCTGTCTACTGCATATCATCCCTAGTCTAACGGTCAAACTGAACGTGTGAACCAGTTTCTTGAATCCTTTCTCAGGCACTATGTAAACCATCAACACTCTAACTGGTCTCAACTTCTCCCTTTAGCAAAACTTTCCCACAATTCTCGCTTCAATTCTTCCTTACAGACTTCTCCTTTCAAGGGATTCAAACCTAGATTTTTTCCTATGTCTACTAGTACTTCTGGAGTACCTGGGGCTGATCGTACCGTGGAGAACCTCTGCAAACATTGGCAACGTATCTGACTACACCTATTCCTGATCCTGCTCTGCCTGCTACCATCCTTGTAACCTGTAAGTAACTCCAATTTCTATTGAGTTATCTTACTTTCCTCTGAATCTGTCGTGGGGTCAGGTCCTGGTTTATACTCAGGGTGCTAGTGTGTTTTTAAATTCATTCTAGCATTTGGGTCTGATTCTGGACTTTTCCTAACCTGACACCCTGAGTGTAAACACCCCTAATCTGCCGCTCCCAACATCGCCGCCACCTACATAATATTATTAACCCCTATACCGCCACAACCTACATAATGCTATTAACCCCTATTCCGCCCCTTCCGGATCCCGCTGCAACTAAATAAATATATTAACCCCTATCCCGTCGCTCCCGGAGCCCACCGCAACTAACTAAAAGTATTAACCCCTATCCCGCTGCTCCCGGAGCCCACTGCAACTGTAATAAAATTATTAACCCCTAAACCCCTGGCCTCCCACATCACTACCACTAACTAAACTGATTAACCCCTAAACCACCAGCTCCCCACATCGCCATAAAATAAATTAAGCTATTAACCCCTAAACCTAACAAGCCACTAACTTTACATTATAATTACATCATCCCTATCTTATAATAAATTTAAACTTACCTTTAAAATTAAAATAAACTATATTAAACTATTAATTAACCTACCCTAACAATTATACTAAAATTACATTAAACTATATTAAACTATTAATTAACCTACCCTAACTATTATACTAAAACTACATTAAACTAATAATTAAATTAACTATATTACATATTTAAAAACCTAACCCTACTCAAATTATTTAAATCTACAATTAAAAATTACTAAGTTCCAAAAAATTACAACTAAGTTACAAGAAATAAAAAAACACTAAGGCCTAGATTTGGAGTTTGGCGGTAGCCGTGAAAACCAGCGTTAGAGGCTCCTAATGCTGGTTTTAGGCTACCTCCGGTATTTGGAGTCACTCAAAAAAGGGTCTAACGCTCACTTTTCAGCCGCAACTTTTCCATACCGCAGATCCCCTTACGTCAATTGCATATCCTATCTTTTCAATGGGATTTTTCTAACTCCGGTATTTAGAGTCGTGTCTGAAGTGAGCGTTAGAATTCTAACGACAAAACTCCAGCCGCAGAAAAAAGTCAGTAGTTAAGAGCTTTCTGGGCTAACGCCGGTTCATAAAGCTCTTAACTACTGTACTCTAAAGTACACTAACACCCATAAACTACCTATGTACCCCTAAACCGAGGCCCCCCCACATCGCTGCCACTCGATTAATTTTTTTTAACCCCTAATCTGCCGACCGCCACCTACGTTATCCTTATGTACCCCTAATCTGCTGCCCCTAACACCGCCAACCCCTATATTATATTTATTAACCCCTAACCTGCCCCCCACAACGTCGCAGCCAGCTACCTACAATAATTAACCCCTAATCTGCCGTCCGCACGCCGCCGCCAGCTACATTATCCTTATGTACCCCTAATCTGCTGCCCTAACATCGCCGACCCCTATATTATATTTATTAACCCCTAACCTGCCCTCCCTAACATCGCCGACACCTAACTTCAATTATTAACCCCTAATCTGCCGACCGAATCTCGCTGCTATTCTAATAAATGTATTAACCCCTAAAGCTAAGTCTAACCCTAACACTAACACCCCCCTAAATTAAATATAATTTTAATCTAACGAAATTAATTAACTCTTATTAAATAAATTATTCCTATTTAAAGCTAAATACTTACCTGTAAAATAAATCCTAATATAGCTACAACATAAATTATAATTATATTATAGCTATTTTAGGATTAATATTTATTTTACAGGTAACTTTGTATTTATTTTAACCAGGTACAATAGCTATTAAATAGTTAAGAACTATTTAATAGCTAAAATAGTTAAAATAATTACAAATTTACCTGTAAAATAAATCCTAACCTAAGTTACAATTAAACCTAACACTACACTATCAATAAATTAATTAAATAAAATACCTACAATTACCTACAATTAAACCTAACACTACACTATCAATAAATAAATTAAATACAATACCTACAAATAACTACAATGAAATAAACTAACTAAAGTACAAAAAATAAAAAAGAACTAAGTTACAAAAAATAAAAAAATATTTACAAACATAAGAAAAATATTACAACAATTTTAAACTAATTACACCTACTCTAAGCCCCCTAATAAAATAACAAAGCCCCCCAAAATAAAAAAATGCCCTACCCTATTCTAAATTACTAAAGTTCAAAGCTCTTTTACCTTACCAGCCCTGAACAGGGCCCTTTGCGGGGCATGCCCCAAGAAGTTCAGCTCTTTTGCCTGTAAAAAAAAACATACAATACCCCCCCCAACATTACAACCCACCACCCACATACCCCTAATCTAACCCAAACCCCCCTTAAATAAACCTAACACTAAGCCCCTGAAGATCATCCTACCTTGTCTTCATCTCACCGGGTATCACCGATCGATCCTGGCTCCAAAATCTTCATCCAACCCAAGCGGGGGCTAGACATCCATCTTCCGGCGGCTGAAGAGATCCAGAAGAGGCTCCAAAGACTTCATCCTATCCGGGAAGAAGAGGCGATCCGGACCGGCAACCATCATCTTCCAAGCGGCATCTTCTATCTTCATCCGATGAGGACCGGCTCCATCCTTAAGACCTCCACCGCGGACCCATCTTCATCCGGCGACGTCCAACTGAAGAATGACGGTTCCTTTAAGGGACGTCATCCAAGATGGTGTCCCTTGAATTCCGATTGGCTGATAGGATTCTATCAGCCAATCGGAATTAAGGTAGGAATATTCTGATTGGCTGATGGAATCAGCCAATCAGATTGAGCTCGCATTCTATTGGCTGATCGGAACAGCCAATAGAATGCGAGCTCAATCTGATTGGCTGATTGGATCAGCCAATCGGATTGAACTTGATTCTGATTGGCTGATTCCATCAACCAATCAGAATATTCCTACCTTAATTCCGATTGGCTGATAGAATCCTATCAGCCAATCGGAATTCGAGGGATGCCATCTTGGATGACGTCCCTTAAAGGAACCGTCATTCTTCAGATGGACGTCGCCGGATGAAGATGGGTCCGCGGTGGAGGTCTTCAGGATGGAGCCGGTCCTCATCGGATGAAGATAGAAGATGCCGCTTGGAAGATGATGGTTGCCGGTCCGGATCTACTCTTCTTCCCGGATAGGATGAAGACTTTGGAGCCTCTTCTGGACCTCTTCAGCCGCCGGAAGATGGATCGCCAGCCCCCGCTTGGGTTGGATGAAGATTTTGGAGCCAGGACGGATCGGTGAACCTGGTATGGTGAAGACAAGGTAGGATGATCTTCAGGGGCTTAGTGTTAGGTTTATTTAAGGGGGGTTTGGGTTAGATTAGGGGTATGTGGGTGGTGGGTTGTAATGTTGGGGGGGGGTATTGTATGTTTTTTTTTACAGGCAAAAGAGCTGAACTTCTTGGGGCATGCCCCGCAAAGGGCCCTGTTCAGGGCTGGTAAGGTACTTTAAAGTACTTTGTACTTTAGTTAGTTTATTTCATTGTAGTTATTTGTAGATATTGTATTTAATTAATGTATTGATAGTGTAGTGTTAGGTTTAATTGTAGATATTTTATTTAATTAATTTAATGATAGTGTAGTGTTAGGTTTAATTGTAACTTAGGTTAGGATTTATTTTACAGGTAATTTTGTTATTATTTTAACTAGGTAACTATTAAATAGTTCTTAACTATTTAATAGCTATTGTACCTGGTTAAAATAATTACAAAGTTACCTGTAAAATAAATATTAATCCTAAAATAGCTATAATATAATTATAATTTATAGTGTAGCTATATTAGGATTTATTTTACAGGTAAGTATTTAGCTTTAAATAGGAATAATTTATTTAATAAGAGATAATTAATTTCGTTAGATGTAAATTATTTTTAACTTAGGGGGGTGTTAGTGTTAGGGTTAGACTTAGCTTTAGGGGTTAATACATTTATTAGAATAGCGGTGAGCTCCAGTCGGCAGATTAGGGGTTAATAATTGAAGTTAGGTGTCGGCGATGTTAGGGAGGGCAGATTAGGGGTTAATACTATTTATTATAGGGTTAGTGAGGCGGATTAGGGGTTAATAACTTTATAATAATAGCGGTGCGGTCCGCTCGGCAGATTAGGGGTTAATAAGTGTAGGCAGGTGGAGGCGACGTTGTGGGGGGCAGATTAGGGGTTAATAAATATAATATAGGGGTCGGAGATGTTAGGGCAGCAGATTAGGGGTACATAGGGATAATGTAAGTAGCGGCGGTTTACGGAGCGGCAGATTAGGGGTTAATAATAATATGCAGGGGTCAGCGATAGCGGAGGCGGCAGATTAGGGGTTAATAAGTGTAAGGTTAGGGGTGTTTAGACTCGGGGTACATGTTAGAGTGTTAGGTGCAGACGTAGGAAGTGTTTCCGCATAGCAAACAATGGGGCTGCGTTAGGAGCTGAACGCGGCTTTTTTGCAGGTGTTAGTTTTTTTTTCAGCTCAAACAGCCTCATTGTTTCCTATGGGGGAATCGTGCACGAGCACGTTTTTGAGGCTGGCCGCTTGCGTAAGCAACTCTGGTATCGAGAGTTGAAGTTGCGTTAAATATGCTCTACGCTCCTTTTTTGGAGCCTAACGCAGCCTTTATGTGGACTCTCAATACCAGAGTTATTTTTATGGTGCGGCCAGAAAAAAGCCAGCGTTAGGTTTTCGGGTCGTTACCGACAAAACTCTAAATCTAGCCGTAAGTTACAAAAAAATAAAAAAACACTATATTACACAAAATAAAAAAGAAATGATCAAATATTTAATCTAATTACACCTAATCTAATAGCCCTATAAAAATAAAAAAGCCCCCCCAAAATAAAAAAACCCCTAGCCTACAATAAAGGACGCCATCTTGGAGGATGTCATTTAAAGGGAAACTTCATTCTTCAAGAGACGTCATAAGAAGAGGATGCTCCGTGCCGGATGTCTTGAAGATGGAGCCGCTCCGCGACGGATGTCTTGAAGATGGAGCCGCTCCGCACCGGATGGATGAAGATAGAAGATACCGTCTGGATGAAGACTTCTGCCCGCTTGGATGAAGACTTTGGCCCGCTTGGATGAAGACTTCTGCCGGCTTCGCTGAGGACTTCTGCCGCTTGGATAAGGATGGATGTCCAGTCTTCAAAAACTGTAAGTGGATCGTCAGTGGTTAGTGTTAGGTTTTTTTTAAGGTTTATTGGGTGGGTTTTAATTTTAGCTTAGGGACTTTGGGCAGTAAAAGAGCTAAATGCCCTTTTAAGGGCAATGCTCATACAAATGCCCTTTTCAGTGCAATGGGTAGCTTAGGTTTTTTAGTTAGGTTTTTATTTTTAGGTTGGTTGTGTGGGTGGTGAGTTTTACTGTTGGTGGGTTGTTTGTATTTTTTTTTTACAGGTAAAAGAGCTGATTTCTTTGGGGCAATACCCCGCAAAAGGCCCTTTTAAGGGCCATTGGTAGTTTATTGTAGGCTAGGTTTTTTTTTATTTTGGGGGGGCTTTTTTATTTTGATAGGGCTATTAGATTAGGTGTAATTAGTTTAAATATATGATAAATTCTTTTTTATTTTGTGTAAGTTAGTGTTTTTTATTTTTTGTAACAGTGTTTTTTATTTTTTGTAACTTAGTTGTTATTTTTTTGTAATTTAGTAATTTTTAATTGTAGATTTAAATAATTTCAATAGGGTTAGGTTTTTAAATATGTAATAAAGTTAATTTAATTTGTACTTTAATGTAATTGTAGTATAATAGTTAGTGTAGGTTAATTAATAGTTTAATATAGTTTAATGTAATTGTAGTATAATAAATAGGGTAGGTTAATTAATAGTTTAATATAGTTTATTTTAATTCTACAGGTAAGTTTAAATTTATTATAAGATAGGGATGAGTTAATATTTAATGTAAAGTTAGCAGGTTGTTAGGTTTAGGGGTTAATAGCCTAATTTAGTTTATGGCGATGTGGGGGGCTGGCGGTTTAGGGGTTAATATGTTTAGTAAGTGGTAGTGATGTGGGAGGCCAGGGGTTTAGGGGTTAATACATTTATTTAGGTTGCGGTGGGGTCCGGAAGCGGCGGGATAGGGGTTAATACTTTTATTTAGTTGCGGCAGGGTCCGGGAGCAGCGGGATAGGGGTTAATACATTTATTTAGTTGCAGCAGGGTCCGGGAGCAGCGGGATAGGGGTTAATACTTTTATTTAGTTGCGGCGGGGTCCAGGAGCGACGGTATAGGGGTTAATAACTTTATTTAGTTGTGGAGGGGCCCGGGAGCGGCGGGATAGGGGTTAATAACTTTATTTAGATGCGGCAGGGTCCGGGAGCAGCGGGATAGGGGTTAATACTTTTATTCAGTTGCGGTGAGGTCCGGGAGCGGCGGTATAGGGGTTAATACTTTTATTCAGTTGCGGAGAGGTCCGGGAGCAGCGGGATAGGGGTTAATACTTTTATTTAGTTGCGGCGGGGTCCGGGAGCGACGGGATAGGGGTTAATAACTTTATTTAGTTGTGGAGGGGCCCGGGAGCGGCAGGATAGGGGTTAATAACTTTATTTAGTTGTGGAGGGGCCCGGGAGCGGCGGGATAGGGGTTAATAACTTTATTTAGATGCGGCAGGGTCCGGGAGCAGCGGGATAGGGGTTAATACTTTTATTCAGTTGCGGTGAGGTCCGGGAGCGGCGGTATAGGGGTTAATACTTTTATTCAGTTGCGGAGAGGTCCGGGAGCGGCGGTATATGGGTAAATAACTTTCTTTAGTTGCGGAGGGGTCCGGGAGCGGCGGGATAGGGGTTAATAACTTTATTTAGTTGTGGAGGGGTCCGGGAGCGGCGGGATAGGGGTTAATAACTTTATTTAGTTGCGGCAGGGTCCGGGAGCAGCGGGATAGGGGTTAATACTTTTATTCAGTTGCGGAGAGGTCCGGGAGCAGCGGTATAGGGGTAAATAACTTTCTTTCGTTGCGGAGGGGTCCGGGAGCAGCGGGATAGCGTTTAGTGACAGAGTATAAATAAAGTTGGGAAAAAGCCGAATAGCAGCGAGATCGATGACTGTTAGTTAATAACAGTCCGCTGCTCATCGCCCCGTATTTTGTGTGCAGATTTTTGCCAGCTTTTTTTATAAATATGGAGAACGTATTCAGGTGCGCGGCCGCGATGTTAGGTGAGCGTATTGGTGCCGGCGAATGCAGCATAGTTGACGGCTGGATAGATAGGCCTCTGGAAATAAATTAGAAAGTTTTTTTTTTAATTGTATGCTCTATCTGAATAATAAAAGAAACAGTTTTAGTTTTATTTCCTTTTAAAGTAATAGGAGAGTCAAAATTAAACTTGCATAATCTACTTCTGTTTTCAAATTAAATTGTTCCGTTGTTAAAAAGAATATGTACATATCCTACACTACAGGGAGCTAACTGGTGATCGTTTGCTACACAAATGTGTTTTTGTCATTGGCTCACCATATGTGTTCAGCTAGCTCCCAGTAGTGCATTTCTGCTCTATATATCGGTCTGCTGCCTATCTATCAATCAATCTATGTATCTATCTATCTATCTATCTATCTATCTATCTATCTATCTATCTATCTATCTATCTATCTATCATCTAAATATCTATCTATCATCTATCTATCTTTTTCTCACCTATCTATCTATTTATCTATCTATCTATCTATTTCTCATCTATCTATCTATCTATCTATCTATCTATTTCTCATCTATCTATCTATCTATCTATCTATCTGTCATCTATCTATCTATCTATCTATCTATCTATCTATTTCTCATCTATCTATCTATCCATCTATTTCTCATCTATCTATCTATCTATCTATCTATCTATGTATCACCTATCTATCTATCTATCTATCTATCTGTCATCTATCTATCTATCTATCTATCTATCATCTATGTCTCACCCATCTATCTATCTATCTATCTATCTATCTATCTATCTATCTATCTATGTCTCACCTGTCTATCTATCTATCTATCTATCTATCTATCTGTCATCTATCTATCTATCTATCTATCTATGTCTCACCTATCTATCTATATATATCTATCTATCATCTATCTATCTCTCACCCATCTATTTATCTATCTATCTATGTCTCACCTATCTATCATCATCTATCTATCTATCATCTATCTCTCACCCATCTATCTATCTATCTATCTATCTATCTATCTATCTATTTATGTCTCACCTATCTATCATCTATCTATCTATCTATCTATCTATCTATCTATCTATCTACTATCTATTTATCTATCTCTCACCTATCTATCTATCTATCTATCTATCTATCTATCTATCTATCTATCTATCTATCTATCATCTATCTATCTCTCACCCATCTATCTATCTATCTATCTATCTATCTATTTATGTCTCACCTATCTATCATCTATCTATCTATATATATATATATCTATCTATCTATCATCTATCTATCTCTCACCTATCTATCTATCTATCTATCTATCTATCATCTATCTATCTCTCACCCATCTATCTATCTATCTATCTATCTATCTATCTATTATGTAACAATATCTGTCTGTTATCTATCTAGCACTTTTTTCTGCTTCTTTGCCTTTATGTTTTTAAGTGAACAGGTAGCTGGCTGACTCTCACTATATGTAATTATCTATCTATGCATTTATTCTTTTGTTTTTCTTTTTGGCTTTTCTATCAAATATCTATCTGTTACTATTTCCCAGTCTATAATAAAATATTTAGATGTGTTATTTGGACTATAAAGCGTTGCCTGACTGCTGCGTTTTTCCCCTAAACAATTAAATTAGACTTGTGCATGGCGGAAAAATTCGGTTCGGTTCGGATCAATTCGGATGTTTTCGAATTTCGGTTCGGATCAATTCGAATGCATTCGTTTCGGATTCGTTTCGGATTCGAATAAATTCGGCTGGATTCAGTTCGGTTCAGAAATTTGGATTTTCGGTATGTGTTAGGTGGGATGTGCTGTGTATTAGACTAGTATTATGTACTGTATATTAGGTGTAACCCATAGCAGAGTGATATAACCTAATATACTGTACAATACTAGTGTAATCCATGGCCATCCGAATCTACCAAATAAATCCAAACTAATTCGGATTTATTCGGTAGATTTGGTACTACTGTAATTCGGAAATTCAAATCGATCCGAATCTCCAAATTTAACAAATTCATTTGAATTTCGATTCGTTCCGAATCGAAACGCACATGTCTAAATTAAATATCTCTTATTACTTTCCAGTATAGCTTTATATTCTAATACTAGTTAAAAAAGGTATCAATACTTTTTTTTCTACCTAATTTACAATTAAAGTCTACAGCAAATACAGTAGATAAGTCATTTGGTAAGTTTTTTTAACAAGATTGCAATAAATATTCCATTGATGATAACTTTTTTTAACAAAAGTGGTCTGTTCCATTCAAAAAATCTGCTTGCATCATCTTGGAAAAAACATTCAAAGTTGTACTAAGAATATAGATAAATAAAACTGGTCTTAAATATAGCCAGTGTGTTAGTCATGGAAGAGTCACCAGCAGTACTGCATTAGCAAAACTTAAAGGGACAGTCTAGTCCAAAACAAACTTTCATGATTCAGACAGGGAATGTAATTTTAAACATTTTTTCAATTTACTTCTATCACCAATTTTTCTTTGTTCTGTTGGTATTCTTAGTTGAAAGCTAAACCTAGGTGCTTCATATGCTAATTTCTAAGCCCTTAAAGGCCGCCTCTTCTCTCAGGGCATTTTGACAGTTTTTCACCACTAGATAGTGCTAGTTCATGTGTGTCATATAGATATCACTGTGCTCATGCACGTGAAGTTCCTAGGAGCCAACAATGATTGGCTAAACTGCAAGTCTGTCAAAAGAACTGAAATAAGGGGAAGTTTGCAGAGGCTTAAATACAAGATAATCACAGAGGTAAAAAGTGTATTAATATAACTGTGTTGGTTATGCAAAACTAGGGAATGGGTAATAAAGGGATTTTCTAGCTTTTAAACTAATACAAATTCTGGTGTAGACTGTGTGTGTACTAATAAATGGCTTACATTACCTGTAGTATACAGATGTGTATTAATGTAGAATATTTACTTATGATAATACAAATAGTGAATAAATAAATACATTTTTATATTTTATAAATGCAGGAAAATACCACAGACGCACAGAGTTGGATTTCTAAAGCAAGCAGTTACCTAGGGGGACCTTCATTCGGAGCATTGCCAATCTAGCTCCACACAGAATACTAAACAAACTAAAATAAAAACATTTATTAAGCAGCTGCATTGGAGCCTTTACAAGAAAACATTCTCTGCTGTCCGTCATGAAAATGGGAGCAAAGGTTTGTTAGTTGTTTGACTTTTTTTTCAATTAGCGAATATCATCAGTTCATGATGTGTATAAGTAACAAATAATTTTGCATCTTTTGATCATTACCATTTGTACAATGCTGAAACAGAATGAACAATTATATTTTGGTTGTGTACGTTTTACAGTTTGAAAACATGATGTGATATTTTTTAATAATTTTACAAATAAGATGAAACCTTAGAAAAGGCTCTTGTCTTACTAGAGGCCACTCTAGAGAGCCCTCAAGACGGCACAGTGTTCCAAGATTAAGAATAGCTTTAATTTAAAAATTACACAAAAACTCATACAGTATAAGTCATTTGTATAGCATTTGTTAATTTTGTTATGTTCTGTTTAAATATCTACAAAACATACTTAAATGGACATTGCACTGTAAAATGGCATCCCCTTCAATGTGTTTCCAACAATCAATTTTACCTGCCGAAGTTGTTAACAAATATATCATTTACCTTTATTTTGTCATTTGAAATAACTGCTTTGCCTGCTGAAACCTCCACTATTACTGACAATTTCAATCATGCAATATCGACTTTAGGAAATAATAACCATCAACAGAAATTGACCTCCCAGTGTGGGGCAGGGAGTGTAAGAGAGCCCAAACACCTGAAAAGGCTTTTCTGCAGCAGCTTTGAATACAGCAAACTCTTATCATCTGCTTGCATGGGCATCCCTTTAAAGTATTCTCAGCTGGCTGTTTTTTAAACCACGGAAAAGTTTAGCTTCCTTATACAAGCTAAAAACACCATCCACCTTTTGCCTTCTTTGGAAGAACATTTCAGGTTCAGAGAATTAGAAGAAACGTTGAATTACATGAAAAAGGAGCACAATAAATAATGAAAGTTTATTGCACAGTTTTTTTAATTACAAATAATTAAACATTTTATTTAAACAAATATCAAGCTCTTTACTGTCCCTTTAAGTATGTGAAGGAGATTACAATTGGGATCACACACAAAAAAACCCGTAAAAATAATATGAAATGAATAAATGACATTTTGAAATAAAAAATAAAAAATGTTGCTAAATTTAATAAAAAAATCACAATTGTTCTTCAAAAATATTTTTTTTATAATTTGTGTACACGCTATTTGGAGCATAATATCCTTCTAGGGATGCCAAAATGAAGGCCCAAGGGCCACATCATACAATACAAGGGTTATTATGTAACCTCAGCACCACTGAACAAAAACCAGACATCAGTAATTTGCTATCAAAAGAACAGTTCTACATATCTCATTAAAGGGACATAGTACTCAACATTTTTTTCAAGTTCATAATATGTTTTTACATGCAAAAAAAAGTTAAACAAAGGTTGTTTAAAAAGGACATTAAAGGGACGTTAAACACTAAATAAAAGATAGATAGAATGATACATTAAAATAAAAGATTAGTCTGAAAATAACATGTAGATGTATTTTTTAAAGTTTCATTAGCTGTTTAAGTGTCTAAAAAACAATGGGAGCTGCCATGTTGTAACTTAGGTTACCTTCTCTGCTGTGACCAATTAGGGAGAGTTATACATAGGTCACTAGAGTGCAGCTAATGGATGTGTGGAATATAACAGGGTTCTGCACTTCTATTTCTAACAGGAACTGAAAAGCTCACAATTTCAGAAAAGAATTACAGGAAAAGGGGACAACATAAATAATGAAAAAGTATATTGCAAAGTTTTATTTTATATATACGCTTTATCATTTTATATTACCATCTCAAAGTATTTAATGTCCCTTTAAACACTAAATATATTTATAAGCATATTATTGAGTTTATTCCCCCCTCCCACTAGCCATGTTGATATCTTTCTTTCAATACTTTCCAGTGCCGATGTGTCTAGTAATTCAAACGCAAAATTAATATAGTATTGCAGCATGTAGTGATACATTTTTATTGAACTAATGGTTAATGTTGAAGGTATACAAAACAGTTTGTTTCATTGTTGTAATAAAAAAGCACTAAGCAGTAGCTTATACTTAATAGAAATCATTGCAATATGTATTATTCATCATTTTAAATGGATTTTACATTGTATTTCTTTTT
Source organism: Bombina bombina (assembly GCF_027579735.1). NCBI lineage: Eukaryota > Metazoa > Chordata > Amphibia > Anura > Bombinatoridae > Bombina > Bombina bombina. Next base: position 95,192,051 of record NC_069501.1, read on the forward strand.
TATATAGTTAAAACCAAAGAGCTAGCTGTGAATACGGGCAATCCCGAAATGCGTCCTTGGTTGGGATGTGTGTCGCACTGTAATCTCTTTGGTTTTAACTATTTTTTGGATGCTGTGGCCCACGATGGGAAATTTTTAAATAAATAAAGTGGTGTTGATTGAGCCGTTATGGAGTTTATTTTACTGTTGTATGCTTATGTAGCTTGATGTAATACAACTTCTAGAGTAAAACAAGCATACAGTTTTAAATAACTTTACAATTTACTTCAATTAGCCAATTTACTTCCTTCCTTTGCTATTCTTTGTTGGAGAAGCAGCATTGCACTACTGGGAGCTAGCTGAACATACTGGGGGAACCAATGACAAGAGGTATATATGTGTAATTAACAAGTGCAAAATGAAAAGACAATGATTTAACACCTACTCTGAATTTCAAATAAGCAGTAGATTTTTTTTCTCTCATTTTCAGGGCCCCCGTATCATGTGAAAGACTTCAGCTAATCAAAGATTAGTATACGTTGTGTACATGCTCAGTAGAATCTTGTCACCCAGAAACTGTGCAAAATTTGACAATGGAATTAAATTGGAAAGTGTCTTAAACTGCTGCTCTTTCAGAATCATAAAAGTTTATTTTGACTTGTAATTTTGTAATTTTTTAATTAAATTTAGCAATACATTTTTTTATTTTTTTATTTCAAAATTTAATTTATTCATTTCATATGATTTTTACATTTTTTTGTGTCATCCCAATTGTAAAGTATGTATCTCCTTCACATACTTAAAGGGACAATAAAGAGCTTGATATTTGTTTAAATAAAATGTTTAATTATTTGTAATTAAACAACTGTGCAATAAACTTTCATTATTTATTGTGCTCCCTTTTCATGTTTTCAACTCTTCTTCTAATTCTCTGAACCTGAAATGTTCTTCAAAGAAGGCAAAAGGTGGGTGGTGTTTTGATATTGAAAACTAATTGCTGTAATTGTTATGTTAATTTGTTTTAAAAACATGTAAACTTGTCCTTTCATAGCAATGTGACAGAAATGACTTGTAATTACCAAGTGTACTGTCCCTTTAAATGCAGGTAATGCTCCTTTGCATGACACATGGTTCTCTAGGTTAAAATTGTCTATAGAGAATTTCACCAGGGACTTCATAGTACCGGGCCAGAAATCTGTAAATTATCCGGCCCTAAGAATTGTAGGTTAAAGGAATATTAAATGGTGCTCATTTAGTAAAAACAAATACGTAAGATTGTGTGAAAAAAAAACAGCAAACAATTTACTTATATTTTTGTAAAATGAGCACGTAGACATTCTACGTGCAGCCACTGCCCTCAGGGAAATAAGAGAGCAGACATGTTTGCAACTTAGGTTGCATTCTGCCTCTTCTGAGCAAGGGCAAATCTGACTGCCTGTTTATCTACTATTCACTTAAAGGGACATAAAACCCCCGAAAATGATTTCAAGGTTCAGATGTAGGGGGATATTTATCAAAGGTCTGGCGGACCTGATCCAACAGTGCGGATCAGGTCCGCCAGACCTTGCTGAATGCGGAGAGCAATACGCTCTCTGTATTCAGTATTGCACCAGCAGCTCTTGTGAGCTGCTGGTGCAAAGCCGCCCCCTGGAGGTGTCAATCAACCCGATCGGGTTGATTTTCGGCGATGTCCGTCCGCCTGCTCAGAGCAGGCAGACTGGTAAAGGTCGCTGCTTCATAACTGTAGGCTCGCCAAAAACACGGGCCCTCAAACTCCATCCGGAGCTTGATAAATGGGCCCCACAGCATACAATATTAAACAACTTTCCAATTTATGCCTTTTTTTTAAAAATTTTTATTTATAATTCAACAGTGTATACAGTTTGAAATAAACACATTAAACATTTTCAGTTCACCTCACAGGGTATCGAAAACTCTTTGTAAATCAAGACAGATTAACATAATTGTGAACTAAAAAACAATACCATTCAACCTGATCCTTTTATAACTAAAAAACACAATTGATCGAGCCAATGCTCTCTTGTTTGAAATGTAACAAAGGAAAATAAGCACTTATATTGATTATATGATTGTATCCTCTCCATTCTTACTCAAAACTTCACTGTTGAAATTTTTAATTGAACTAAAAAAATAATATAACAAAACATAACACACACAAAAAAGATATACTAGTCCAACTTGTTCCTCCTCAGAAAATGACTGAATAAACTTTTTCCATTTATTGAGGAAACGTTTAATCTGCAATTCGGAATTGACTACCGTATCATATTGTTCCACTATCAATTGTCCCTTAATTTTATTAATACACTCTGTCAAATTGGGGCATTTTTTAGCCTTCCAATATTTTAATATTGGAAGGCTAAAAAATGCCCCAATTTGACAGAGTGTATTAATAAAATTAAGGGACAATTGATAGTGGAACAATATGATACGGTAGTCAATTCCGAATTGCAGATTAAACGTTTCCTCAATAAATGGAAAAAGTTTATTCAGTCATTTTCTGAGGAGGAACAAGTTGGACTAGTATATCTTTTTTGTGTGTGTTATGTTTTGTTATATTATTTTTTTAGTTCAATTAAAAATTTCAACAGTGAAGTTTTGAGTAAGAATGGAGAGGATACAATCATATAATCAATATAAGTGCTTATTTTCCTTTGTTACATTTCAAACAAGAGAGCATTGGCTCGATCAATTGTGTTTTTTAGTTATAAAAGGATCAGGTTGAATGGTATTGTTTTTTAGTTCACAATTATGTTAATCTGTCTTGATTTACAAAGAGTTTTCGATACCCTGTGAGGTGAACTGAAAATGTTTAATGTGTTTATTTCAAACTGTATACACTGTTGAATTATAAATAAAATTTTTTAAAAAAAAGGCATAAATTGGAAAGTTGTTTAATATTGTATGCTGTGGGGCCCATTTATCAAGCTCCGGATGGAGTTTGAGGGCCCGTGTTTTTGGCGAGCCTACAGTTATGAAGCAGCGACCTTTACCAGTCTGCCTGCTCTGAGCAGGCGGACGGACATCGCCGAAAATCAACCCGATCGGGTTGATTGACACCTCCAGGGGGCGGCTTTGCACCAGCAGCTCACAAGAGCTGCTGGTGCAATACTGAATACAGAGAGCGTATTGCTCTCCGCATTCAGCAAGGTCTGGCGGACCTGATCCGCACTGTTGGATCAGGTCCGCCAGACCTTTGATAAATATCCCCCTACATCTGAACCTTGAAATCATTTTCGGGGGTTTTATGTCCCTTTAAGTGAATAGTAGATAAACAGGCAGTCAGATTTGCCCTTGCTCAGAAGAGGCAGAATGCAACCTAAGTTGCAAACATGTCTGCTCTCTTATTTCCCTGAGGGCAGTGGCTGCACGTAGAATGTCTACGTGCTCATTTTACAAAAATATAAGTAAATTGTTTGCTGTTTTTTTTTCACACAATCTTACGTATTTGTTTTTACTAAATGAGCACCATTTAATATTCCTTTAACCTACAATTCTTAGGGCCGGATAATTTACAGATTTCTGGCCCGGTACTATGAAGTCCCTGGTGAAATTCTCTATAGACAATTTTAACCTAGAGAACCATGTGTCATGCAAAGGAGCATTACCTGCATTTAAAGGGACAGTACACTTGGTAATTACAAGTCATTTCTGTCACATTGCTATGAAAGGACAAGTTTACATGTTTTTAAAACAAATTAACATAACAATTACAGCAATTAGTTTTCAATATCAAAACACCACCCACCTTTTGCCTTCTTTGAAGAACATTTCAGGTTCAGAGAATTAGAAGAAGAGTTGAAAACATGAAAAGGGAGCACAATAAATAATGAAAGTTTATTGCACAGTTGTTTAATTACAAATAATTAAACATTTTATTTAAACAAATATCAAGCTCTTTATTGTCCCTTTAAGTATGTGAAGGAGATACATACTTTACAATTGGGATGACACAAAAAAATGTAAAAATCATATGAAATGAATAAATTAAATTTTGAAATAAAAAAATAAAAAAATGTATTGCTAAATTTAATTAAAAAATTACAAAATTACAAGTCAAAATAAACTTTTATGATTCTGAAAGAGCAGCAGTTTAAGACACTTTCCAATTTAATTCCATTGTCAAATTTTGCACAGTTTCTGGGTGACAAGATTCTACTGAGCATGTACACAACGTATACTAATCTTTGATTAGCTGAAGTCTTTCACATGATACGGGGGCCCTGAAAATGAGAGAAAAAAAATCTACTGCTTATTTGAAATTCAGAGTAGGTGTTAAATCATTGTCTTTTCATTTTGCACTTGTTAATTATGCAATTCTGCTGCATTGAGTTGTCTACAACAAGCAATACCTTTGCATACAAGACACAAATCTAATACTAACTGAAGGTAATCTGGGGAAAAAAAGCGTGACAGAGCATAGAAATGCACCATTCTCAAATGGTATCAGGGTAACAACAGTGTCAGATGCAGGGCTTGCGCTAACCCTGATGTTACCCCTCACCCTGGCTCAGACATAATAGAAACAGAAAGATGAGAGACATAAAGTGACCTGGAGTGTGACATTTCTGCAGTACTCTAATACTATTGTTACTTTACAACAATATTTTGTTATGATTAAGGTTAATTGGTATTAGGGACTGGTTTATGGTTAAAGGAACAGTCTACACTAAAATTGTTATTGTTTGAAAAGATAGATAATGTCTTTGCTACCCATTCCCCAGTTTTGCACAACCAACATTGTTAGATTAATATATTTTATAACATTTAAACCTCTAAATTTCTGCCTGTTTCAAAGACTCTATAGACAGCCTCTTATTGCATGCTTTTGTATTTGCTTTTCACAACAGGAGACTGCTAGTTCATGTGAGCCATATAGATAACAATGTGTTCACGCCCAGGGAGTTATTTAAGATTTAGCACAACACAGTACTAAATGCAACTCAATAGATAATAAATAGTCCCAGTCATGGGATCAGGGGGCTTTCAGAAGATGCTTAGATACAAGGTAATCACAGAGGTAAAAAGTATATTAACATAATGTGTTGGTTATGCAAAACTGGAGAATGGTTAATAAAGGGATTATCTATCTTTTAAAACAATAAAAATGATATTGTAGACGGTCCCTTTCAATTTTAACTGTGGTTTGGGAGGCTGTTCAAGTTACTGGGCAATAACAACGGAACTTATATAAGTACTATTGATTTACCTGGCTATGACATAAATATCATGATGTCACTAAATAATAATGATTTGTGATGCAGTATAAAAAAAATTTAAAAGAAATATTAGAAATTGCATTGTTTTCTATTTGAACTTTATTTGCCATTTTTCAAAATCAATACCTAAAAACCCAAACAACAAAGAAATGCTGAGACAAAGTGTATCTCCTACATCACTAACACCCCTCCTTATTTTTGCTTAATTACCCAGGACTTCTGTAATTTATTATTAGAAGTAAATGTTTATAAAAACATTCCAAAACATGATGACAAATTATACAATTTACGGACTTCTTTGCTTTGTAGTGTAAACTGAAAATGTGCATCCATCACAGGTTGTTCTGCAAATATAAACATTTAAATTGTTACAAACAAATGTGTTGCTCATATTAAAAAAAACATTAAAAAGTGTTCTGTTTAGCCAAAAATAACATACATTTTTCTGTTTAAAAAGTAAGTTTATATGTTTTTCCTTTATAAACAATCTACTCAGAAGCCATGGGTTAAAACAATTTTGGCACAACATTAAGCCAAACAAATTAACAATATTAAAGGGACAGTGAAGTCCAAAATAAACTTTCAAGATTTAAATAGAGCATGTAATTTTAAACAACTTTCCAATTTACTTTCCTCACCAATTTTGCTTTGTTTTCTTGGTTGAAAGCTAAACCTAGGAGGCTCATATGCTAATTTCTTAGACCTTGAAGGCCGCCTCTAATGTGAATGCATTTTGACCACTAGAAGGCGTTAGTTCATGTGTGTCATATAGATAACATTGAGCTCATGCACGTAAAGTTACCTAGGAGTAAGCACTGATTGGCTAAAATGCAAGTCTGTCAAAAGAACTGAAATAAGGGGGCAATTTGCAGAGGCTTAGATACAAGATAATCACGGAGGTAAAAAGTGTATTATTATAACTGTGTTGGTTATGCAAAACTGGGGATTTGGTAATAAAGGGATTATCTGTCTTTTTAAACAACAAAAATTATGTTGTTGACTGTCCCTTTAAAAAAGAATTTATCAGTCCAATAAGCAGAGTAATCATTCAGCTACATCTCAGTCCATCTTAAAAGTCTATTTCTGCCCCTTAGGGGACATGAAACCTATTTTTTTCTTTTCAAGAGCCAGATAGAGCATACCATTTTAACCTTAACCATTGATGATGCAATTAACCTAACTGCAACAAGCAAACCCTAATTAACCCTAACTGTAAGTTACCAATTAAATTAAACATACTGGTACCTCCACACCAAATACTAGATTCTCACAGTTTCTAAATCCTCTTCCTCAGGCCACACCTCTCAAGGCTTGACCAGAACATCTACCACCATTATACATCCCCTGAGATTACCCATCATGACCACCTCTGAACCTTTGTTAGCCCAAATCAACCATCAACTACTTTTGGTCCTAAGGTTATTCCTTACTTTGACTCTCCCCCCATTGTATGGAAGCTCAATTAACTTTTGGCTATCTTTTTCAAGGCATTCCAATCCATTAGACGAGCTGCCACTTGAATTAGGAAAACCACTAATTAGTAAAAGATAGTGCAAAATCTAACCATGCAAGAAACAAAGATAAACTATAAAAACAGGGGCAGATCAAGCTTTTTAAACAAACATTCATGGAAGCTTAAAAGGGAGCATAATCACCTAATACATTTGAATGTAGTTTTTTTCACTTAAAGGGACATAATACTCATATACTAAATCACTTGAAAGTGATGCAGCATAACTGTAAAAAGCTGATTTGAAAATATAACCTGAGCATCTCTATGTAAAAGGGGAAGATATTTTACCTCAAAATGTCTTCATCTCGCCAGAGTAAGTGCTCTGTGAACAGTTATACTTCAGTTGCTGTAAAACTGCAAGTTGGAAAAAAAACACAATAGCCAATCAGCATCAGCAGTGCTGAGGTCATGCATTGCTTTGCTGTGATCTCATGAGATTTAATTTAAATCTCATGAGAGTTCACAGTAAACTTTCTTAAACTGAATAGGAGAATAACATGACTGTGCCTGCACATGCCAGATGAACATTCCCTTGCTAATCCTAGGACTAAAGTTGGGTGTAAATACTTAGTACATTTTAAAGTAAATAAAAAAAAAGAAACAGAAATAATCTCATAGTGCAATACTGTATCAAATAATATTACTGCACCCAGCTGGTTAGCAGTACTCACATTCCAATGAGCAACTATAGCTCTACATATAAAAGTGTGGTCAAATAACCCTGTGGCACAATGTAACTCTTCTTATAATACAAATCATTATTAAAACAAAATGTGCGGACACTCAGGGTTACTCAAAGCTTGTCTGCAGACACATAAAGACCGTTCTCATTTGTAGCGTGTCTTACAAGTCTTTTTTAAACACTTGACAAGAACCCCAAGTTCGATAGTGTTGCTGTTTCTGTAGACGGTTGGAGCCCCCCTCATGACATAACACACATTGTATCCTACAATGTTTTTCATTAAAACACTGTGTTAAAACATGATCTTTTAAATAACGGCTATGCACAAAAGTGTTCCATATATATTTAATTTTCAGATGATGTGTTTTTATTTCGTTCATACACATTACACAAGCTATTTACACAGTAACCTTATAAGTTACAAGTAGACAATGTGCAACTTGTAACAAAATACATTTTCTGTATTTGGTTTTGTGTCAACACAGATTTAGTTTCATGTTTAAATGTATATGTTACTCAAGAGAAGGACCGATACAGTATCCATGACGACATACTTGTGGCGGGATCATCACTCAGCCTCACGTAATTTGGTAATAGAAGCTGAGTCTGGGATTACAGCCATCTGGAGGAAGATCAGACTCACAGACCCTGCAAATTAACCTTTTCATTGTTTAAAAAGCCCTAGTCAGCTGTCAGCTAAAGTGCTGAAAACATTTTCAGATTTATATCTCTGAAAGGTGCTTGTATCAACAATTAAATTATCAGGAAATGTCATCAGCAATACACAAATATGCATTCTGTTTAATAAAAGTTAGTTGTTTCGTTTGTGGTGTCTGTCCAGAAGGAAGGGTGTCAGATGTGATGAGTGCATCATGGGAAGCACCTGTCACGCAAAATCCTATTTTTCTCTATCATTTATTAGACAATGCTTACTAAAAACATTTTTTTAGATGAAAAATTGATCTAGAAAAACCTATAAGTTTCTAAACACTGCTTTAATTTGTTTCTATCTCTTAAACCAGTGCTTAGAATAAACAAAAAATGTCAACATAAGTAAATGGACATCATGTAACGAGAATTAGAAATTGAACAATTTTAAGAGCTAAATTACATGAAAGGAGTGCAAAATAAATAATGAAAGTGTATTGCGAAGTTGTTTCATTACACAGAACTAAACATTTTATCTAAAAATCCCAAGGTGTTTACTAGAAATGTATTTGTAAAGTTCGGGGGAAAACGAATGCAAAAGATGGCTGCTTCAAGATGCATTCAGCGATTTTTGGAGCCAAATTTATTCTTGTGAATGTGCAACACACTATAATCTGCATTTACACAGTTCGTAGTGTGTTGAACTTTTACAAATATAATACTGGCTCCGAAAATCGCTAAATGCGGTTTGAGACCTCCCTTTTGCATAAATAGTAAATGCTCTCATTCACTATACATCTTTGTGTTACTGACTTATTAACTATAGGATTTATCACTTTTTTTAATTTGCTAATTGCCTCCATGTTAACAGCTGCATATGATTATCTGCAGCACTTTTACATGATCGGTTTAGTTAAAAATACTCAACATGTGCCAGTCCTGTTTTTTATCATCACAATCCAAATTCTTCATGCTAAGCAACACATTTATGGGGTTATTTTTTAGTTATCAGCTAAAAGGACATGAAAAACCATAAGGAAACATTTTTTTTGTAATTATTACCAAGTATTCCAAGAAGTTTTTGAATGCAGCACTGGTTTTGTGAAAGCGCCATAAACTGACATTACCTCTGTCATATGGCATGACATTAAATAGCAATGTCACCAAACAGATACATATGCTACCGGTGCCATCAATCAATCAATAATAAGCAAAGTTACACTAATAAATATAGCCAAATCAGTATCCTAACAAACACACATGCCCACTATACCCATAATGTCCTTATTCTAATCCCTTAATGGGACAGCAAACAATTTACACCTTGTACTTACACAACATTTCTGTTATGTTGCTATAGATAAAGATATAAGCCCAGTCTCAACATTTTTAAAACAAATAAACATTCTTTTAACTGCAATTTTTTCTACAGCCAAACTCCACCTATCATTGTCCTTATTTGGAGAAGCAAATATGGGCTGGAGACAGCGGTTGCAGACAACATGGCTAGCCAATGTCATAAAGATTTTATAAAAGGCATTGTTTTGCAGTTGTTATCAGTTAAATCCAGTTAGGGACAGATATGTAGCAGGGATAGTCTTAAACAGTCAGCAGGGTGCATTTCAAGTTCTGAGAATTAGAAAATCCTCAATTTTCAGAGCTAAATTACATACAAAGGGGGCAAAATAAATTATGCAAACATAAGTAAACACTTTATATATCACTAATAAGGTGTTTTCTGCCCCTTTAAAAAGACACATTATTTATATGGTTTTGGAACACAACAATTTAATTGCACACGTCCCCTATCAGCTTCACTAAACACTATAAAAATCAGTCAACATACAGGCCCGTTAAACTGTGATGTAATTGCTAAACTCCTGATACAGCTCATTTTGTTTGTCTTTAATTGTGTACATTTTTAAATCACAATATCACAAGATTAACAATGAAATAATTTAGCTTTGTGAGGTAACAAATTCATGCTTGAGGAATATTATAGGCAAACACATTTTGTTATTGTGACCACTAAAAAAGTGCACTGACACTATTGGCTGAGGTTCAAACATCATTATCTGCCAAAAACAAACAAAAAACACTCAATTGTGATACTTTTGTGGTTGAACCACACCATGGGGCCGATTTATCAATGTCTGGCAGACATGATTCGCTGTAGGGGATCATGTCCGTCAGACATCGTTGAATGCCGAGAGCATACGCTGTCGGCATTTAACATTGCACAAGCCGATTCACCGATGTCTGACGGACATGATCCCCTACAGCGAATCATGTCTGCCAGACATTGATAAATCGGCCCCATTGTGTGGTTTAACCACAAAAGTATCACATTTGAGTGTTTTTTGTTTGTTTTTGGCAGATAATGATGTTTGAACCTCAGCCAATAGTGTCAGTGCACTTTTTCAGTGGTCACAATAACAAAATGCGTTTGCCTATACTATCCCTCAAGCATGAATTTGTTACCTCACAAAGCTAAATTATTTCATTGCACAAGCCGACAGCATACGCTGTCTGCATTTAACATTGCACAAGCAGTTCTGGTGAACTGCTTGTGCAATGCCGTCCCCTGCAGATTTGCAGGCAATCGGCCTCTAGCAGGGGGTGTCAATCAACCCGATCATACACGATCGGGCGGATTGTTGTCCGCAGCCTCAGAGGAGGCGTACGAGTTAAGGAGCAGCAGTCTTAAGACCGCTGCTTTTTAACTCCTGTTTCCGGTGAGCCTGAAGGCACGCACAGAAACAGATGCATTGGGGCCGATTGACTATTTCATAAATCGCCCCCATTGTGGTTAAATATATAGAAAATTACGCACTTGAGATTTGCTAGCCTTACAGCTCTTGAGCAGGATACAGAAGGGGATTGGCAGGGTTGTGCGACTGCCGTTCTTAATTGGTTGTTCTGCTCTAGTTAATCAGATAGATATAATGGGTCAAAAATTCAAAATTTCATTCTCTAATAAATCAAGATTTATAATTTTTGTGCAACAATGTCACTTACAATTGAGTATATTTTTGACAATACAACAGAAAAGGAAATAACATTTGAATTACAAAACAATATCTATTTTACCTTACGGAGACTGTGAATCATCCTAAAATTGTTGTCCCTTTAAATTCATTGTACTTCAAACCATTCCAAGATAAATGTGAGATATTCTCCACTGCAGTGATGTTTTTTTTCCATCTATTAGACCAGCAGCAGTTAAGTCCAGTTCCCATGACAGAAGAATTTCTTCGGAAATATTCAGATCTATTTTGGTTCACTGCAAATATGATTTTGTGGATTTATAGAAATAATCAGAGCTCTGTAACCGATCAACATTTCTTTAGTGGATCAAATTGAGCATAATGGAATTCAGCAGATTTTAATCTTCATTTTTGGAAGGAAAACAGCTATCCCAGTCTCTCTAGAAACTTATTCCAGCCAACTGGTCTTAAAGGGACAGTCAACTCCAGAATTGTTATTGTTTAAAAAGATACATAAAACACCTTTACTACCCATTTCCCAGCTTTGCACATTTAACATTGTTATAATAATATACTTTATAACCTTTTAACCTCTAAATTTCTGCCTGTTTCTAAGCCACTAAAGATAGCCTCTTATCACATGCTTTTTTTTTTACTTTTCACAACAAGAGATTGCTAGTTCATGTGTACCATATAGATAACATTGTGCTCATGCCCCGTGGTTTGTGGCAGAGACTGCACTAATTGGATAAAATGCCAGTCAATAGATAATAAATAAAACGTCATGTGATCAGGGGGCTGTCAGAAAAGGCTTAGATACAAGGTAATCACAGAGGTAAAAAGCATATTAATATAACTGTGTTAGTTGTGCAAAGCTGGGAAATGGGAAATAAAGGGATTATCTATCTTTTTAAACAATAACATTTTTAGAGTAGACTATCCCTTTAAACTGAATGTAAATGTATTATTAATTTGTTCCTCTTTTAACCAAATGCTAGAAAAGAACCAAATATCTTTTAGAGTTTAGTTTCTTTTTCTAATAAACGTTAAAAAATAAATAAACCCTGAAGATTATATGACATATTTTTAGCATTGATTTTCAAAGAGGGCTAGATTATGAGTGGAGCGCTAATTATCGCTCACGCTCGCACGTTAACTTCGCTAGAAGTAAGCTTTATATGCGCATTGAGTAGAGCTCATATTACAAGTTGAAAGTAATAGGTTTTCGCACGAGCGTTACCCAACGTGCTCAAAACGTCAAACTTCAAATGTCACTACCACATTAACGTATTCCCCCATATACTTCAATGGAGCTTGAAAATTGAAAAAAAAAACGAACACCCTTATTCACGCGCAAACCCGATCGCATTTAGTCAAGTGCGCAAACCGACATGAAATATGAATATTTCACATTCCAATGGTTTTTACATAGCAGAATATTAGGGCTTGCTTCCATTGAGCCATAATTAAGTTTGCGAGAGGTTGCAAACCAATAAATATGCTGTCGGAAGCAATTTCGTTTATTGACTGCTTCTGATGGTGAGTTATACCTCAATAAATACTGAAAATATTAGAACCGTTAAGCGATAACTTTGTCCAGGTTTCCAATGAAAGCGTAAACCGTTAATAAACTGTCAGCGGCTGTTGATACATTGAGAATAATTACACCCAGCTCAACTAGGTGTAAAAGAGGAAATCTTCCCATTGAAATGTTAAATCTTGCAAATAATGCACTGTGTTTCAATGTAGAAAAAAAATGTAATATGTAATATTTATTGTTGTCCCATGTATAGGAATAGTTGCACTTATTTTTTATGGAAATAGTATGCATTTAAATATAAAAATATATACAAGCACATATCTACATAATTCAAACGAGACCTATGCCTAGGGCAGCAATACATATTACATATATTAATAACGTAGTAAATATAATTATACAGGTAGACCTCATTTTACGCCGGGGTTAGGTTCCAGAAGGAATGGTTGTAAATCGAAACTGTTGTAAATTGAAACCCAGTATATAATGTAAGTCAATGGAAAGTGAGGGAGTTAGGTTCCAGGCCCCTCTCAAAATTGTCATAAGTAACACCTAATACATTATTTTTAAAGCTTTGAAATGAAGACTTTACATGCTAAACAGCATTATAAACCTAATAAAATAATCACACAAAACAGAATATATAATTAAGCTAAGTTAAATGAACAAAAACATTTGATAAACAGCATTATAAACCTAATAAAATAATCACACAACACAGACTTTACTTGCATTTTTCTGCAAACAGTTCTTTATATGCATTCCAATCTGGACTGATTTATAGACAGGAAGATCTTGTTCTTTTGAAATCTGCTCAATAGCTCAGGTCTGGTTAAAACTAATTAATTTCAGCTTGCTTGGCTTGCATATATTTGCTGCAACACAAGCGGACAGCTCCACCTACGGGCTTTTTTAATCAATGCACTGCTTCTCAATGCTTTTCAATAGCAGTCACATGACTGAAAAAAAAGGTTGTTATTCTGAAACGGTGCAAATTGAACCGTTGTAAATCGAGGGCCACCTGTATTAAAAAATTGTATTTGCTTATAGTTAAAAAAAACATGTATTATAATTAAGTGTATCTTTGTATTTGTTTCTCTTTCGAAGTGATGACATATTAGTAGCACAAACGTTAAATGTACATTTTATAGTGTAAGGTCGGGTTACCATAGCAACTAAATTGATTTTCAAGAAATCCAAAGCCGCATGGAAGCAGTAACACAACGTTAACTTACACCTACACAAAAAGAGCGACTGCGCGCATTGCGCAAAATATTTCAATGGAAACCTGGTACTAAAATAGAGCTGTAAGCTCCTTTTAGCTGTCGGCCACTTCAGTAGCTTACAGCTCTATTTATAACGGCTCAATAGAAGCAAGCCCTTAGTTGGGTGCATGGCGCTTTAAAGGTAAAGTTTACTCCAGAATTTTTATTGTTTAAAAAGATAGACATTCCTTTTATTCCCCATTCGCCAGTTTTGCATAACAAACACTGTTATATTAATATACTTTTTTACCTCTGTGATTACCTTGTATCTAAGCCTCTGCAGACTGCCCCCTTATTTCAGTTCTTTTGACAGGCTTGCACTTTAGCCAATCAGTGCTGACTCCTAGGTAACTTCAAGGACGTGAGCACAATCCACATGGCACACATGAACTAACGCCCTCTAGCTGTGATTTTTTTCAAATGCATTCAGATAAGAGGCAGCCTTCAAGGGCTTAGAATTTAGCATATGAACCTACCTAGGTTTAGCTTTCAACTAAGAATACCAAGAGAACAAAGCAAATTTGATGATAAAAGTAAATTGCATACCCTATCTGAATCATGACAGTTTAATTTTGACTAGACTGTCCCTTTAACAAAAAAACATTTTTGCAAACTCCACAATTTTTTCTTTTATGTTGAGTCAAATACACTTTTACTCCTGACATTTATTGTTATACTAAAATGTTCAGCCCAGATGATGAGCTATGACTCATGCTTAATAGTAATCTGTAAACACTCATTGTGCAACACTGTAGCTTTACAAATAGGCAGCCCCAAAATCAAAAACCTGGGAAATTGAAATACTGTACTAGAACAAGCTGTTCCCAGAAATATAAATGTAATGGCCTAGATTTCATGCCCATATTCCAATCCATTGGAGTTTATGTGTAAAAACTTTGTAGCCAACTAAGGTGGTTTTTAGCTACATTTCCCAAGACATTCTGACTTGTTAGAAAGCCATTTGAATACATTACAGTACAACTCCGAAAATCCGGACTGCTTGGGGATTTGCCTGGTCCGTATTTTCAGATTTTCCGGATTCTCGGACATTGCTGATAAAATACCTGTAAATTAAAAAGAAGACGTGCTAATGTTTTTTTATTATAAATAAATACTGTACAGATCACCTTGTTTATTAAAATAGAGTACTGCACCTGCATATGTACATTCCTTTCCGTTACAGGTATTTCTTCGGCACATACTGAACTGCTTGTTCACAGAGTGCTAGCATCTGCTGCACCCGGGGGAACCGCTTTTGGATGGAGCTTCTGCTGTGCCCAGTTATTACAGAGTGTTTCTTCTCTGCTTCTGTTTAGACCCCTTATCCACTTTAGTAAACATTGGTACAGTACATTACTGTACAATACAGTACTACAGTACAGTATACAGGTATAACGGTACTGTGCAGTGTAAAGATGGTAAATACCTGCACGGTACCAGTCATGTATGGCAAACTGTAGTGCGCAGTTGTGGAGCTCAGATTTCTCACTGCTCATTGCTTGTTGCAGCTCTGAATGCCAATTTGCGCATGCGCAGTGACAAACCAACACCCGGAAGTTGTAATCACTCCAGAGTCCGGATTCTCAGGTTGTCCGGATTTCCGAGGTCCGGATTTTTGGAGTTGTACTGTATAAGGAAGGATTGATTGAATGGAATGTTTCATTATGTTACACATTGATTTGTCCAAAAAATAAGTACTTGATGTCAGTGTAGTCATTTTCTGTAACATGTTTAAATATTTCAAGTTAATGGGATAGTCTAGTCAAAATTAAACTTTTGTGACTCAGATAGCGCAGCAATTTTAAGCAACTTTCTAATTTATTTCAGCATCTGGGTAGTGCTTTCTGATTGGTGTCCAAATGTAGCCACCAATTAGCAAGCGCTATCCAGGTGCTGAACCAAAAATGGGCTGGCTACTAAGCTTACATTCAAATAAAGATACCAAAATAATGAAGAAAATTTGATAATAGGAGTAAATTACAAAGTTGCTTAAAATTGCATGCTCTATCTGAATCATGAAAGTTTCATTTTGACTAAACTATTCTTTTAAGAAATGTTTAGTAAATACTTTTTTGTGTTTATCAGTGATGGTGCTACTGTACTTGTGCCCAACAGTACCTTTCATTTACGCTAAATAAATAACCTGATTAAAAAGTGATACATTAAAGGGATATGAAACCCAAAAACATTATTTTGTGATTCAGACAGAGCATACCATTTAAAAAAAGTTTTCAATTTACATCTATTATCAAATTTGCTTCATTCCCATAATTGTATGTGTTAAAGAGATACCTAGGTAGGCATCTTAAACCCTACATGGCAGGAAATAGCGCTTGCAAATGGATAACATTCTTGCAAAACTGCTACCTTATAGTACTCCAGAAATGCGCCGGCTACTAAACATAACATTAACATAGGTTAATTTAAAAGTTTTTTTTTAACATTGCATGCTCTATCTGAATCATGAAAGAAAAAAACGTGTTTCATATCCCTTTAAAAAACAGGATTTGAGGTATAACAAAAAACTCTGTTTTTTAATGTAACTAAAAAGGGCAAATGCTACTAATGCTAAGTTAGGGCTCCCACATTCTTTGGAACAAAAACACAGTCATGCTAATTAGGATTTGTTTGCATAAATAATTATACAGATAAACTCAAAAGCTAAACTTGCTAGGAGCCTCAAATTGATTTCAAATGATTGTTTCTTTCAAATTTGATTTTAATACAGTTAGCAGAAGTTTCAAAATGACAGGGCATGTATTTATAGACTTATTTTTTATTACCTACAGTTACCTTAATGACACAGTAAACACTTTAAGATTGTGATATAAAATGCTTAAAGAGACAGTCTAGTCAAAATTAAACTGTCATAATTCAGATAGGGCATGTCATTTAAACAACTTTCCAGTTAACTTTTATCATCAAATTTGCTTTGTTCTTTTGGTATTCTTTTTTGAAAGCTAAACCTAGGTAGGCTCATATGCTGATTTCTAAGCCCTTGAAGGCTGCCTCTTATCTAAGTGCAGTTAGACATTGCTAGTTTATGTGTGCCATATAGATAACATTGTGCCCACTCCTGAGGAATTATTTATGAGTCATCACTTATTGGTTAAACTGCAAGTCTGTAAAAAGGACTGAGATTAGGGGGCAGTCTGCAGAGGCTTAGATACAAAGTAATCACAGAGGTAAAAGTGTATTAATATAACAGTGCTGGTTATAGAAAACTGGGGAATGGGTAATAAAGGGATTATCTATCTTTTCAAACAATAACAATTCTGGAGTAGACTGTCCCTTTATTTGTGCATAGTAAAACAACTTTGACATGTATTTTATTCATTTTGCCCACTTTTCCTGTAATTTAAGTCTAAAAACTGTGGATTTTCCAGACCTGAAAGCTGAAAGAGCACATGTCAGACTTCACAAGCCTAACCTTGCTACATAAGATTCCCTAATTTGCCGTTTGTTATCTTATCATTTCTGCTGAAGTGAAACAATGGTGATTTTGTTAATACAGTGGCAAGCCCCTTGTCTTCTGAAGCTGTAAGAAGCCACAGGTTTGCTGAAAACCATTATTCAGGCTGCTAACTGGCGGTAAGAGTTGGTCATAGAAATGACTGTTCCTGTTGTATGCTTTTTAGGAGCTTAAAGGAATATGAAACACACATTTTTTCTTTCACAATTCAGAGATAGCATGCTAATTTACTCATATTATCAATTTTTCTTCACTCTCTTGGTATCTTTATTTGTAAGCTAATGAGCAGGCCAATTTTTTGTTCAGCACCTAGGTAGTGCATGCTAATTGGTGGCTAAATGTAGCCACTAATCAGCAAGCACTACCCAGGGTGCTGAAACAAAAATTGGCCGGCTTCTTAGCTTATATTCCTGCTTTTTCCAATAAAGATACCAAGAGAATGAAGAAAAATTGATAAAAGGAGTAAATTAGAAAGTTGCTTACATTTTCATGCTCTACCTGATTTATGAAAGAAAAAAATGGGTATCATATCCCTTTAAGGGAGTTATTGAGAACTTCCCTTAATACTGCATGAAACTATACATTTTAGGTAGCCTATAGTGTGCACTCCTAAATAGTGAGCATGAAAGACTGCAGCCACATAAGTCTGGTGTGCCACTCTGCCCATGCTGCCATGACCACCTTTGACCAGCAAATTTATTCTCAAAGGGAGACATATTGGTTCTAGAGTGCTGCATGGATTGGAGAAATTATATTAGTGCATAGTTCACATAAAATACCTTGATAAACAATCTTTATTTGTATCTCTCATGACAAGGTGATCACAGCCAATCAGTAGCAGGCAATCAAAACAAAATGGTTCCTCCTCTAAAATGGACACCACTGTAAATGATATATTCAGCTCACTAGTAGATGGCAGTTTATTTAATTCTATATAAATAACCTATTTTCTGCATATAATAGTATCCCCTTAAAGGGGCAGTATACACTCATTTTCATATAACTGCATGTAATAGACACTATTATAAAGAATAAGATGCACAGATACTGATATAAAAATCCAGTATAAAGCTGTTTAAAAACTTACTTAGAAGCTCTCAGTTTAGCTCTGTTGAAAAGGTAGCTGGAAAGCCCACTGCACTTCTTTTGCATATGAAAAGACTGACAGTATTCACATAAAACTTTGGGGCTTGGTTAGGAGTCTGAAAATCAGAGTAATGTTATTTAAAAATAAGCAAAACCATACATTTAAAAAAAAAAAAAAAAAAAAAAGACTTTATGGACTATATAAATAGATCATCTACAAAACATTTATGCAAAGAAAAAATGAGTGTATAATGTTATTTGAGTGTTTCCAGACATACAAGTGAAGAAATGCTAGAACAATTTACCTACCACAGCGTGTTACTGTTCCAGGGTCATGCTAAATTGATTTTATTTGTCAGTACTACTCACCACTCTGCAATATAAAATAAGCATAAGATGATGTGACATCTTGCAACCTAAATCTGTAGAATATAAATTCAGAAGAAAATATTGCAAGTAAATTCCTGCCACAAACCTCTGGGTTCTAACCACTCACACCTCTCTGTAATTGGTATTGGTTACATTAACAGCCTGTGATTGTGGTATTGAGGTTGATGATTGAAAGCCAATAATGCTACTTGCAGTCCAATAACAACAAGTGATTTACCATATGTCAGATTCTGTTGACTAATAAACCTATTTAACATATAAAGAGACACAGAAGTCCAAATTAAAGTGATGGTAAACTGAAACATAGTGGAAATTGCCAATCGATATAACTTAAAAAATAATATGAAGTTCATTGATCTATAGTGTATTATTCAGCTCCTAAACCATTATATTACCTCAAATACGTATTAGTTAGTGCACTCCTTTTTTTATGACGTATCCTCCTTTAGCCAATGACATCGCTCCCCAAATGGCATGTTTGCAGAACTGAAAAAAAAAAACACGGAGCTTGTGGGCATGCGTTTACGTCACTCTGCTACTGCTTCTGTGAAACCGCATCAGCAAGGCATGTGAATTAAAAAAAATCAGGAAGTACCTGCCTACGTCACATTTGCTACGGAGCTCGATTCCAGCACTGCTATTATTAAAGCAGCGGACGGTTATTGATTATGAGGGGTCAATTTATCAAAGGCTTCGTCTGCCTTCGTCTGCCTATGACTGCAGGTTCTCATAGGAGAACCTGCAGTCTGTATTTATCAGACCGCTGCTTCCCTAACTCTTATGCACCACTTAGATGGAGAACTTCCATCTCCCCAGTCTCGCCCCTGTCCGCCCTAGCTTGATAAATCGAGTTCTCAATATAAGTAAGTGGTCACACACTGATGCCTACGTAGAGAGCGGGTGGGACTGTCACACTTGACATAAACCCAGAGTTTGAAGGGGGCAGAGGAAAGGCACACAAGTACCAAGGCATAAAATATATTTTTTATAGACTTTATTTTATTTTTTTTAAAAGAGGGGCACCCACCCAAGGCCCCACACTTTGGGGTGCCCTGTCCTGTCATCATGGGTTAGGGTATGAGAAGGTGCATTGATGCATTCTGTATTTAGTTTTTGAAGAAATATTTATGATATCAGGGGGTGTAATATATCCTGTTATTCTTTATATAGGATACATTGAATGTTGGAACAGGCGTTGGCCATACAGGGGGAAGGGAATAAGGGGGCTGGACTGAGGGGACCCAGAAATTTGTCTTGCCCTGGGCCCGCAAATGCTAAGGATGGAACACTATATAAAGCAACATTTATAACAATGTTATACATATACTGTTCACATGGGCAAACTCCTGAGCCTACCTCAGTATTCTCTCACGGAATTTTTTAGAGCATGTATTTTTACTCTGTTAACCATTAAAAAAAACATATTTTTAACCCTTTCAAAGACCTGCTCAGGAAACGCAAGAATTGCAGCTTCTGAGCAGGACACAACTAGTAGACCAAACAGGAGTGGGAATCACACAACTCTACCCTTTGTGGGTCAGTAATAAAATAAAGGACACTGTCTAACTAACAACAGCGTTTCATATTTACATTTATGTATCCCATTACATTTTAAAAAGATGATATCAAGACCTTAATGATAAAAGTAAATATTTTTTTTTTAGAATTGTGCTCTCTATCTCAATCTCAGTTTTCCATATCCCATTTAAGGGTCTACATCTTAGTCATTTTAGACATCCTGCATCCCTTTTTATAGCATGCAGCAAGAACAGTAAAAAAGTTATTTTAAAATGAATATTGTTTCTGGCGGGTTTGTAATGGCTACCAAGCTCCGCCCAGTGAGGACATCACGATCTGAGCTGCAACTATGCTCTCTGCTGAATAGCATTGACAGTCTGTTGAATCCAACTAGTGAGCCTTTTGTGATTGGATGCCATATGCAGCCCAGATCATGAAGTCATCAGTGGGCTGAACTTGGCAGCCATTTCAAACTGGCCAGAAACACTATTCATTTTAAAATAACTTTTTTACTGTTCCTGCTGCATGATATAGAAAAGGTCGAGGAGACTATTTGCAGCCTAATCTAAGGTAAGACATTAAGATTACTAAGGTGTAGACTGTTATCCGATATCTATGCTAGTAAGAATTAGAACAGAACAACTAAAGCAAAAGCAAGGGAACACTTAAAGTGATAGAAAGGTCAAAATTGAAATGTGCATAAGTGTATTTCAATGTGAAATATATGCGTTTTTACAATATATTTCCATTAGCACCATTATTGAAACACCCTGCCTGCTCAGAAAGTCAGTGGTGGCTTGTATGACACAAATGATGTATTTAGAAGCAATACACACCATCTACATCTCTCTGAGCTTGAATACTGGAGCACAGGCCCTCACAGAATATGTGCATATGCCGCAGAAACGCAATATCTTTCACTAGAAGCATTTTTGCTCATTTAAAATTGAAAAGCATTTATGCACATTTCAATTATGACCTTACGGGATAGTAATTTAATGACATTCACGTATGTTTTGTTTGTTGCCTGTAAAAGGGCATTTTGAAATGTTTTTGAGTTCATACTTATTTCTCATAACATTAGGGTCACTCTCAAGGAAGATATAAGAAGTTCTGGATGGACAAGCGCAGGCAACTACAGACTAGTCAGCCTAGCATTGCAGCTAGCTCTCTGATTATCTTCTAAAATGATTCTCCAGCACTAGAATGGCAAATGTTACTATAGATCTAAAAGGGCTGTTCCCTGCATTTCAGGGTGCGAAGGAGAAACAAGCATAGTACATTACAACACTACATGACAAGCACGTTTTATTCAATTGACACTTTGTGGTTTGTATTTTAATTTAATGTAGACTTCAGATTTTAGCGCTGAAGTTTAAAGACATAAAAACTTTCTATTTTCTATTTTGTGTAAAAATCTGTTTAGATTTTGCATTCAGACTTGTATTTAGCATTGCAATTTCACAGGTTCTGATTGTGCTTTGGAAGTTACTGTTTAATTGTAACAAATTATAAGTTGTTTAAAATTGCATGCTCTAGCTTTGTCATGAATTTTTTTTGGGGGTTTTATGTCGGTTTAAATGAAAAGTAATATATACTAAAGTAGAAGCAAATACAAGTGAAACTAGAGTAAGAACATTTCAGGCAATTAAAGAAGAAAAAGACATGCTCCCTTGTGGAAAGTGCCCGTCACCCAATCAGCAGTGGCAAAGCTGGGTTGTGCAGCTACTACTGTTGATGAGGTCAGTGGCCATGTATTTGTTTTTATCATTGCAGAAAGTACAAAAATAAAGATAATTAAGGGAAAAAAATTAGAGGAGGAAAGTGAAAAAAAATATATTTCCAGTTTGGAGCAGTGCAAAAGTATAAAGAAACACCAGACTGAGAGTCTCAATTGAGATTTGTCATTTAAAGGTACAGTTCACTGTAAAATAGTTTTTTCCTTAATGTATTTCCAATTACTTACTATACCAGCTGCAGAGTATAAAATGTATGAGAAATTGCATTTTCAGGTTTATTTGTGTATATGAAATGGCTGGTTTTGTGTTTTGAAACCACGACCTATTACAATTGTTTGAGCTTGCAGGTAAAATGAGGTCTCGTTATGTTATCACTTTGTGTACACACACTTGCTTCCTTATATTATATCTGTTTGTAAACCAAAGCCCAATAATTATAATTGTATTAGTTATCTCTTTTTTACCTCACTGGGAGTGTAATTTCTTCTGTTGGCTGTGTTTACATAGCCTGTCAATAGCCTGGACCTAAAGGGACATAAAAAACATTTTTTTCTTTCACGATTCAGATAGAACATACAATTTAAACAACTTTCCAATATACTTTTATTATACAATGTTTTTTGGTTTCTTGTTATCCTTTTTTGGAAAGCAGGAAGGTAAGTTCAGGAGAGTGCACGTGTCTGCAGCATATATGGAAGCAGTTTTGCAACAGTGCTATACATTTGCAAGAGCACTAGATGGCAGCACTATTTCCTGTCATGTAGTGCTTCAGGCATGTGCACGCTGCCTATTTTAAACAAAGAATAACAAGAGAATTAAGCAAATTTGATAATAGAATTAAAAAGGAAAGTTCTTTCAAATTGTATTCTCTATCTGAAACATGAAAGAAATATTTTGAGTTTCATGTCCCTTTAAGACCAGAAACTTTCAGGTCGGTGGGGATACCACATGCTAAAATCAGCTATTTTAATTGCCAAAATAAACAAGCTAGTTGTGAACAATTTAATACACTCCAGCAGGTAAAATAGATAATTGGGAACAAATCAAAGAGGAGAAATGTTTTGAGTAAACTGTCCCTTTAAAGCTATAATATAGTGCAAAATTAGAGGTATGAATTTACCATCACTTTATAGAGTCTTTGCCCTTAAGGGACAGTATGTTATCATTCAGGGCTTGACTATAAAATCTTGCTGGCATGGAGAGAAATCACACTTTTTTTTTTAGAGTATTATATAATAATGAAGGTGCCTTTCCTTCCAGAACCCTGCATAGTGATATTAATAGATACATTTTTCATTTCTAAGGGCTCGATTTATCAAGCCTTCTGCTCTTCGACTGTAGGTTCTCACAAGAGAACCTGCGGTCCGTATTTATGAAACAGCAGTCATCAGCCCACTGCTTCCGTTCCTTTTCTTCACTCCTTTCAATCTCCCCGGTCTCGTCTGACCAGTGTGATTGACAGCTTCTGCCCGCTCGTGATTGGCTGCGTGCATGCAGGGGACAAGGTTGCACAAGAGCACAAAATAGCGCTCAATGGAATTCTACCTACCAGAGACGAGCTGCGGCGGACAGGGGTGCATATGTACGCCGCTGTCCGCTGACACTTGATAAATCAAGCCTTAAATGTATTTGAATGACTTCAAAGTATTGACAAGCCTTCCTAATTAATCTCATCTGACCCTCAGTAATATAATGTATTTTTTTTACATTCGCAGCATGCATTTTAGAGCATTAAAGGGACACTGAACCCAATTTTTTTCTTTCGTGATTGAGATAGAGCATGACATTTTAAGCAACATTCTAATTTACTCCTATTATCAAATTTTCTTCATTCTCTTAGTATCTTTATTTGAAAAGCAAGAATGTAAGTTTAGATGCCGGACCATTTTTGGTGAAGAATCTGGGTTGTTGTTGCTGATTGGTGGATAAATGCACCCACCATTAAACAAGTGCTGTCCAGGGCCTGAACCAAAAATTGGCTGGCTCCTTAGCTTAGATGCCTTCTTTTTCAAATAAAGATAGCAAGAGAACGAAGAAAAATTGATAATGGGAGTAAATTAGAAAGTTGCTTAAAATTGCATGCTCTATCTAAATCACAAAATATGTTTAGGTTCAGTGTCCCTTTAAATATAAAATATTATTTATGCCAGTTTGTAGAGAAGCCTGTAATGTAACTTAATGATATCCTATTGACTTTTACAACAGCTCCTTCAGGAACGGAACCCCTGGCATAAACTGAGGGCTACTTCCTGGAAATGGAAATATCAATTCTATCATTTCTGAGGTATTTTCTTATTGTTTAATATATGCCATTCAATCCATTCCATACTTATATTACAAACTTAACAAGCTGGTATATGTTGCAGGAATTTAATAGTCTATAATGAGAGCCATAAAAAATAATTACTAGCCTACCTAATATCTGTACATTCAATATAATATATTATTTACAGTAGAATTTTCAAATAAAATAAAATTCTCTCTACAGAACAGTTCACACCATCATTCAAGTTAATTACAAAAAAATAACAGGGAATATGGAGATAATTTTAAGATTCAAAAGTAAAAAATGAAATAAATATATAGAGTAATATTTTTTTTAAAGAGGATTCTTGAAATTAAATACATTCTAATTACACTTTCCTGACATAAGAGAGCATTGCAATCCATTAGAATTTGCTGTGCAAAAAAATACTTTTTTCACTTGATTTTGCCTTCACTTTTTTTTACGTACTTAAATAAAATATGGCACAACACATTTTATTATACTGTACCTGGACATGGTAACAAGCAAAAACAAAATATAAAAAATATATTTTTCAAGTATTGTATGGAGTTTTCTTCAGACCTACGAGGAGCAAAATATAGGTGGCTAAAGTGAATGTTTAAGGGATATAAAAGTGTAAAAAAAATTATTGCAAATTTAATTTTGACTTTCCTATTCCTTTAATTAATTGATTCAACATTGATGATGTCGACCTAATGGAATGGAAAGCTGGCATTTTCACTCAAATAATAATAACAAATGATAATTTCTTATCATTTTATTTAAAGGGTCATTGACATTTTTGTTCACCATAAAAAGTTTAATCTTTCATAATGTAAAAACGTTGCAATGCATGTTGATGATTTATTCTGCCTCTTTTCCGTTAATTTAACTCTGAAGGTTTTAGTGTTTCCACTCCCCTAAAGTGGTTTGAGTATATTCCATGGAATCCAGAAACCCTGACCCGCTCACATGCTGCGCTACCTGTCCCTAATTGGCCACAGCAAAGGAAGTAAGATAAACAACAAGGGGTGTGTCTTGGGTGTGTAAAAAAATACATACTTTTTAACAAAATTGCAGTTTAAAAATGTTTAAAAATGTATTTTTCATGCAGGTTTGTTTGCAATGCAGCGATTTGCTCCTAGTGCATACATTTTGAAATAAATTACTTTAATATCCATTTCAAAATTATAATGTCCAAACTCTTAATTGCAATTAAAAAATAATAATATTCTGACTATTCTAGTATACTAAAGGAGAGGCCACCCCTGTGTGCTGACAACAATATGGGGTACATCTGGAGCTGAGGCCCCACCAAGTTGTTAGCCTGTGTTGCATTTTTTTGAGTGCTAATAGTGATAAGCAGTGTCATTGTGAAGTGCACATTGCGAGAGAGGCTGGATGAGTGTTCAAGTGTAACAGCAACCCACCTCAGAGTTTCAGGATGCTGAGTGCACTAGCATGGCATGCTGGGCTTTATAGTTCACATGCATACCAGTGTTCTAGAAGTATAGATGGCTCAGAGTACTGTGGGAGCTTGGATGGAGCTGCTTGTTTTGTGAATGAGCCAAACCATTGAGCTGTGGAGCAAGGAATGACTGTGGGAGGCAAAGAGAGCTCTAGCCTTCCAGATCACATGGTGTTTGAGTACAAGAGGGTTTGTGAGCCCTAGATGTTAGGTAACTGCCTTTGGGCTGTATAATAGTGTCCTCATGATTCTTATTATTCCATGAATATACACATATATAGGTGTGTGTGAGATTATCCACTTTGGGTGTCAAATTAGGGCTGCCACCTCAGCCATGTTTTCCTGGAGACTTATGAGTTACACATGCTACAGGGTGTGTAATGAGGAACATGTATTGTTCTGTTCATCAGCATTATTCATGTGATGTCTAGAGGCTCAATACATGTTCCCCCCTGCTTACCCTGCAGCATGTGTAACTCATAAATGTCCAAGAAAACATGGCCGAGTTGGCAACCCTATGTCAAATACCCAAGGCACTGCATTTTAGTAAGTTTCATAACCTAAAACTTTGATTTGAGCTTTAATTTTCATGGTCAATTAGTACAATAGAAGATTAAATCTCATTTTTAAATTAAATGTTTGAGAAACAACTTAAACATATAAAATACTCTTTCCATGATTAGGGTAAATTTGCATCCAACATTTTTGCAATTAAGAATAAAAACAACTTTTAATTACAAACAACTTACAAATGTTAAGAGGATTTCTTATAAATATATTTCAACTCTGTCAAGAAAATACAGCTTTTTTTTTTTACAAAGAACAATCACTGTAGGGGTGATAAGACTTCAGCATCATGTGATTGAGAACTTTAAAAGTGTTTTATGATTTCAAAAGAACAAAGTTCTTCTTCCAGGTGATATGGATCATAAAGCAGCCTTGAACTTTTGTTCACTTAACAACACCTACGTTGCAGGCACATTGCCAGGTGCTGCACCCACATACAATTAGCCCAGCCAAGAAGAAATAAGTATTCAGAGTATGCATTTTTTTTGTTCACTTAAGTTGCCAGTTAAAGGAATATGGTAAAATATACAACCTGCAGATAGATGAAAATAAAATGGAGAATTATGATTTGTTTATTTTATTTAAGTTGCATACTGGTGACTCAATAGTTAAATACCAGATTAATCCTTTAGCTGCCAGATTAACTGAAAAATATTGTGATGCAACACTCTTGGATAGCTAAGGGATTAAATATATGAAATTAATTAGAAGGTGCATGTAAAATGAACATCAAATAAGTCGCTATTTTGCATTACAAAATATAACATTTTATTTTAGTGCTTTATATGAAGGAGAGACACCTACTCTACAATATAGTGCTCAGTAAAATAAGCTGATGATTTCTTTACATACCGATGAGTTTTTGAGAGTCTGGCCCTCAGTTTTAACAATTTATTTTCTTAATGCGTAATCTAGTTGACTGATTCACCTGCATTATAGGGACACTAAAATCAACAGTAAAATGTTCAGATAGAGAATGCAATTTAAAAAAAAATACATCCATTAAAAAACCATGCACAATCTTTCTGTAAGCACACTGTCTGAGGCAAAAGATCCTACCAAACCAATATTGTTTGTGATTGGCTGATGGCTGTCATGTGATACTAGGGGCAGGGAAGATAGAATTAACTACTACTAATCTACTGCTCATTTTAAATTAAAAGTAAGCGCTATTATGTATTTGATGATTATGCGATTTTAGTGTATTTATTGTTGAAATATATTGCACAGTCAGGTCCATCCACATATCGCTTGTTAAACGTTTTGCTAACTGGTGTTCTCTGATGTTAGAGACAATTCCCCTTCTTTATGCTGTTAAATGACCTCTATGGGTCTGTAGTGCATTTAAAGGGACATAATACTCATATGCTAAATCTCTTGAAAGTGATGCAGCATACCCAAAACAAACAGGATTGCTTTAGAAACCATCCTGGAGTAATTTGATAATAATCAAACTACTTTAGAAGTAATTTGCTCATAATCAGACATTATCAGGCTTGCAAAGTCATCCGCTAAGGTAAAAAGTCTGGGTGATGACTTCAGAATGATTAGTAGATTATTTTACTGATTACTTCACAAGCATGAGCAGCCAGTGAATGACTCTAGAGTTATCTCATTGACATATTTTAAATATTTTGGCCTGTGGGCACACTTTAGGATCACTTCTGATGACTAGTCTGGAGTCATTGATTACTTCAAAATGACTCCAGGAAGATGGTTATCATTTTTGACTAAGGTAACTCTAAAAAACTGACATGAACATATCACCTGAGCATCTCTATGTAAAAAGGGAAGATATTTTACCTTAAAATTTATTCAGCTCACCAGAGAAAGTGCTCTTTGAACAGTTGTCCAACTGCAAGTTTTAAAAAAAAAAGCCAATCAACATTAGCAGTGCTCAGGCCATGCTTTGCTTTGCTGTGATCTCATGAGATTTCACTAACATCCCATGAGATTTCATAGTAAACTTTCTTAAACTGAATAGAAAAATAGCATTGTGCCTGCACATGCCAGAAGCACACTCCCTTACAAGTCATGGGGCTAGCATCCTGATTGGCTGCTTAAAGTCTCTTTACAGTGGGATTTTAGAAATTCTTAGGACATTTTTACATAGAGAGTATCTGTGGATCCTGTGAGCTAAACTTAGCGATCCCTCTGAAGCCTCTTCAGACAATGAGATGCCTGTAGCACACCCTGCACTAAGCATCCTTTCTATAGAGCAGCTCTGGTGCTAGCTGCACTAACAGCTTCCCTCACAGCGAGACCCTAACTTCTAAATCTGCCACCAGCTTTCAGATAAGTGTTCAGGTAACAACCTAGAATCCACACATGCTACAAGTTTACCCCATCACCCCTCCCTTGGCATTGTGTGTATCTGGTGGCATCTTTTGAGGTTTATGACTTTCTTAGGGTTGCCTAGGTATCTAGCCTAGTCCAAGCCTTAATTGCTGTACCACTTGATCATTTGAGGTTTTTCCCCACTGGATTGGAATTGAAACACCCTACCATGGCCCAGTGAATGGAGAAGAGACTTAGTGACGGTCAGGTTGTATAGGAGGCAGTGAAGCACTCTAGGTGACAGCCTAGGGGTACCCCCACCTTGTGAGTAGGCAGGCAGAATAGCTCTGTACTGTCCTGAGGCTCAGTCAGGGTAGAACAAAGGTATATAAAGAAATCTTTAGTCAGCTTTCAATCGTTGCCTAATAAAGTTTCATAATAAAGTTCAACAAGAACAACCGCTGGTCTTTGTCCCAGCTCTTGTGTAATGTATGTTAATCGGGAGTTAGAATAGATTTAGGGAGAAGGATGTTGGGTGGGGTATGTTTATATCAATAGCTAGTAAGGCATTTAATACCTTATGGCAGAATGGTGTATACATATTAGTGCAAGCTAAAAATTGTCAATTAAAGGGATAGGAAAGTCAAAATTAAACTTGCATGATTCAGATAGAGCAGGTCATTTTAAGACACTTTTAAATTCACTTCTATTTTCAAATGTACTTCGTTCTCTTAATATCCCTTGTTAAAAAAACACATATCATACACTAGTGGGAGCTGCTGCTAATTGGTGCCTGCACACATTTGTCTCTTGTGATTGGCTAAATAGATATTTTCAGCTTCCTGTCAGTAGTGCAATGCTGTCCCTTCAGCAATGGATAACAAGAGAATGAACACAATTTTATAGAATTTATAGAATTAAATTGGAAAGTTGTTTAAAATTGTATGTTCTATCTGAAGCATAAAATAAAATGTTGGGGTTTACTATCCCTTTAAAGGAAATTATTAATTTTGTTGTGATTTTTAAAGATATGAACTAAAATCTTTTAAAAAGCTTTAAATATATAAAAAAAATCATAGTCACTCAGCTATATTAAAATTAATTTAATGTAATCTCCCATTTTATAGTAAAAAAACAACAACTTATTACATGTTTTGCTTTTATATAACTCTAAAAAGTGTGGTTTCCACTGCTTCCAGCGAGCCTGGAGTAACTCTAAAACATGCTACATAGTGATTGTTTAATTAGTACAGTAGTTCTATTCAGTGATTGCTTGATCAATGCAATAGTTTAATTACAGCAATCCCTGTTAGTCACAGTGAAGGTAATAAGATAAATTTATTCAACAGCCTTTTCTAGTAATAGGGCTCTGGACTGCAAAACATTTAAGCTTTGCTAACTAATGGCTAGTTTGCGAGTTTTGCGGTATGAGTGAAAAAGCAGCGTTATGGCTCTTTTTTCACTACCGCTGGTATTACGAGTTTTGCAGGTTTAGGGGTACCGCACACTTTTTTGGCCGTAATGCAACGTAACTACCGCAGCTTTCAAAAAGTCCTTTTTCAATGGGACTTCCATAGCGCCGGTATTACGAGTTTGCCTGTCCGGCCAAAAAATTCAGCGGTACAGCCTATACCGTCAAGATCCTTACCGTAAACTGAAAGTCAGTAGTTATGGGTTTTATGTTACAAAGCCGTAACATAAAACTCATAACTAAAGTGCTAAAAAGTACACTAACACCCATAAACTACCTATTAACCCCTAAACCGAGGCACCCCCCCCCCGCATCTCAAGCACTAAAATAAAATTATTAATCCCTAATCTGACGCTCCGGACATCGCCACCACTATAATAAACATATTAACCCCTAACCCGCCGCACTCCTGCATCGTAAACACTAGTTAAATATTATTAACCCCTAATCTGCTGTCCCTAACATCGCCGCAGCCTACATTACTGTTATTAATCCCTAATCTGCTGTCCCTAACATCGCCGCCACTATACTAAAGTTATTAACCCCTAAACCTAACCCTAAGTCTAACCCTAACACCCACTAACTTTAATATAATTAACATAAATCTAAATAAAAATTACTATCATTAACTAAATAATTCCTATTTGAAACTAAATACTTACCTATAAAATAAACCCTAAACTAGCTACAATATAACTAATAGTTACATTGTAGCTAGCTTAGGGTTAAATTTTATTTTACAGGCAAGTTTGTATTTATTTTAACTAGGTAGAATAGTTATTAAATAGTTATTAACTATTTACTAACTACCTAGCTAAAATAAATACAAATTTACCTGTAAAATAAAACCTAACCTGAGTTACACTAACACCTAACCATACACTACAAGCTCAGATTAGGTTTTATTTTACAGGTACATTTGTATTTATTTTAACTAGGCAGCTAGTAAATAGTTAATAACTATTTACTAACTAGTCTTCCTAGTTAAAATAAATACAAACTTACCTGTGAAATAAAAATAACACCTAAGATAGCTACAATGTAACTATTAGTTATATTGTAGCTATCTTAGGGTTTATTTTACAGATAAGTATTTCGTTTTAAAGGTATTATTTAGGTTAAAGGTATTATTTAGTTAATGATATTAATTTTTATTTAGATTTATTTTAATTATATTAAAGTTAGTGGGTGTTAGGGTTAGACTTAGGGTTAGGTTTAGGGGTTAATAACTTTAGTATAGTGTGCGGCGACGTTGGGGGCAGCAGATTAGGGGTTAATAAGTGTAGGTAGGTGGCGGCGACATTGGGGACGGCAGATTAGGGGTTAATAAGTGTAATGTAGGTGGCAGCGATGTTAGGGGCAGCAGATTAGGGTTTAATAAGTGTAGGTAGGTATCGGCGACATTGGGGACGACAGATTAGGGGTTAATAAGTGTAGGTATGTGGCGGTGGTGGCGGGGGCAGCAGATTAGGGGTTAATAAGTATAATGTAGGTGTCGGCGATGTCAGGAGTGGCAGATTAGGGGTGTTTAGACTCGGGGTTTATGTTAGGGTGTTAGGTGTAAACATAACTTTTGTTTTCCCATAGGAACCAATGGGGCTGCGTTACGGAGCTTTACGCTCCTTTATTGCAGGTGTTAGGCTTTTTTTTTAGCCGGCTCTCCCCATTGATGTCTATGGGGAAATCGTGCACGAGCACGTAAAACCAGCTCAAAGCAGCGCTGGTATTTGAGTGCGGTATGGATCTCAATTTTGCTCAACGCTGCTATATTGCCTGCTAACGCCGGGTTTATGAAAACCTGTAATAGCAGCGCTATAGGGAGGTGAGCGGTGGAAATAACTTGCAAGTTGGCACCGAGCCGCTCATAACGCAAAACTCGTAATCTAGCCGTAAGTAACCGTTTTAAATACATTGGAAATTTTGTTTCTTTAGATCTATAGAATTCTGTTTCTAATATTATTTTTTAAAATATTGTCAGATATTTTATTTTTAGATGCAAGAAATAATATATATTAAATATAAGGTTATGATTAAACTAATATACTTTATTAATGTTTTTAACACAATTTATGACAGTGACCATCAAAAAATATAATTTTCTATAACTTTACACCATAATTTTTTATACAGTAAATTATCCTTCTGGGACAGTGCTTGTCCTTGCTTATCAAAGCTTATCATGCGCCAGCTGTGTGCACTTATCTTATAAATCAACAAAGCTACAATCCTCTGTATAAAAGATAAAAGAGGCATTAAACTCAAATGTAATTTCCTGTAAAATATTTCCTTTTGCATATTAACTTTTTTTGCTATTCCTGCTGCCCTCGGTGCATCAAGCAGGATCCATGACCCTGCAACATTATATACAATGACTGCTTGGCCAGTGCAGGAACCCTTTTATACCTGTTCCTAATTAGTTACAAAAAAGGAGATAAGATAAACTGTTTTAAAGGAATTTGTTACTGGACTGCAAAATCATTTAAAAAAAAGAATGTATTTAAAAAAATTTTTTTCCTAAAGATCTTGTTACAATATAGATCTTAAAGGGATGTGAAACAGTGCTCCTTTAGTAAAAAGAAATATTTTAAATCAGGAAGATGAGAGAGCGGACTAGTTGAGAACTTAAGTTGCATCCTGCCTCTGCAGAGTATGGGCAAAACTGACTTCCTGTTTCTCTTGCATTCACTGAACCGTGAACCAGCTCATGTTACTCTAGAATATTTATGACATCAAGCTATAAATGCCTTCCTGTAGAGACCTCAGTCCCCTTGTTGGGTATTGACAGGAAGTTATGGACCCTTCACAAATGGAGTAAAAAAAAGAAAGGTAAAATCCTTTTAAAATGATGAATAATAAATATTGCAATGGTTTAATTGCTTAAGGAATAGTAGAGTTTAATTAAACTTTCATGATTCAGATAGGTCATGTCATTTTAAACATCTTTCTAATTTACTTTAATCATCAAATTTGCTTTGTTCTCTTGGTATTCTTAGTTGAAAGCTAAAAATAGATAGGCTCATATGCTAATTTCTATGCCCTTGAAGGCCACCTCTAATCTAAATGCATTTAACAGTTTTTCACAGCTAGAGGGCGTTAGTTCATGTTTGCCTTATAAATAACATTGTGCTCATGAACGTGGAGTTATTTAAGAGTCAGCACTAATAAGAGGCAGTCTGCAGAAGCTGAGATACAAGGTAATCATAGAGGTAAATAGTATATTGATATAATAGTGTTGGTTATGCAAAACTGGTTAATGGTAAATAAAGGGATTACCTTAAGATAAATCTCTCCAAAACTGAACTCCTTACTTTTTCCCCTTCTTCCAAAATCTCCACCCCCCATTTCTCTATAACTGTTGATAACTCCATCTTAGCCTTACCCCACATGCCCGATGTCTTGGGGTCACACTTGACTCAGACCTTTCTTTCACTCCTCACATTCAGTCCTTGACTAATGCCTGCCGCTTCCACCTTAAAAATATCTCTAAAATTAGACATTTCCTTAAACAAGACAAAACTAAGATTTAAATCCACTCTCTCATCCTTTCCCGCCTCAACTACTGCAACTCCATCCTCTCTGGTCTTCCTAGCTGCTGCCTAGCTCCTTTACAATCCATAATGAATGCTTCTGCCAGGCCTCTTCCTTACACATCGCTCTTCATCTGCTGCACCTCTCTGCCAATTCCTTCACTGGCTTCCTCTTGCCTCAGGATTAAACACAAAATTCTCACTCTGACATACAAAACCCTCAACTGCACTGCTTCCCTCTACATTTCTGACCTTATCTCCAGATACTCTCCCTCCCATCCCCTTCACTATGCCCACAATCTCCTCCTCTCTTGTTACCTTCTCACATTTCTGTTTACATGACTTCTCTTGACTGGCTCCCATCTTGTGGAACTCTCTGCCTCACTACACATACTCTCCC
Source organism: Bombina bombina (assembly GCF_027579735.1). NCBI lineage: Eukaryota > Metazoa > Chordata > Amphibia > Anura > Bombinatoridae > Bombina > Bombina bombina. The sequence goes on from NC_069501.1 coordinate 95,226,086, forward strand.
ATAGTTTTAAAAGCTTCAAGCACTCCCTAAAGACTCTGCTATTCAGGGATGCATACAACCTACCTTTGCTAACTCTATTGCTTTCCTCTTGAACCACTTAGAATGAAAGCCTATAAGTCCAGCTGTTTGTAGATCACCTTCATAAGAGCTGATTACAACAGTGCAACTCTCGGCAGGGCCCTCTACCCATTTGATCCCTATAAATGTTCTCTTGTATACTGCCTATGTTTATAGCACTGCAGAATCTGTTGGCGCTCTACAAATACTTGATAATAATAACCTGATAATTATCTATCTTTTTAAACAATAACATTTTTTCACAAGAACTGCTGGTGCAATGATAAATTCCGAGAGTGTATGCTGTCGGCATTTATCGATGTGCAGTGGACATGGACTGTTTAACTTAGGGCAATGCTCTACAAAAGGCCCTTTTAAGGGCTATTGGTAGTTTATTTGTAGGTTAGAGGGTGTTTTTATTTTGGGGGAGCTTTTTTATTTTTATAGGGCTATTCGATTAGGTGTAATTGTTTTTATTTTTGATAATTTTGTTTATTATTTTTTGTAATCTTAGGGGCCTGTTTATCAAGCTGTCAACTGTGCTGCATTCGCCGGCACCAATACGCTCGCCTAAGATTGCCTAACATCGCTGCCGCGGACCTGAATACACTCTCCATATTTAACAAAAAAGCTGTCAAAAAGCTGTGCACCAAGTACGGGGCGATGAGCAGCGGACTGTTGTTAACTAACAGTCATCGATCTCGCTGCTCTTCGGCTTTTTCCCAGCTTTATTTGTATACTGTCACTAAACACCCACACTATACTAGACTGTTTAACCCCTATCCCGCTGCTCACGGACCCCGCCGCAACTAAATAAAGTTATTAACTCCTAAACCGCCGCTCCCGGAGCCCACCGCCACCTACATTATACTTATTAACCCCTAATCTGCCACCCCCTATACTGCCGCCACCTACATAAAGTTATTAACCCCTATCCTGCTGCTCCTGGAGCCCACCACAACTAAATAAATGTATTAACCCCTAAACCGCCAGCCTCCCACATCACCATAAACTAAATTAACCTATTAATCCCTAAACCTAACAACCCGCTAACTGTACATTTAATATTAACTCATCCCCATCTTATAATAAATTTAAACTTACCTTTAGATTTAAATTAAACTATATTAAACTAATAATTAACCTATTCTATTATACTACAATGTACAATTACATTAAACTATATTAAATTAATAATTTACCTACCCTAACTATTATACTACAATTACATTAAACTATATTAAATTAATAATTAACCTACCCTAACTCTTATACTACAATTACATTAAACTATATTAAATTAAAAAGTTGGATGAAAACTTTGGCCGCTTCATTGAGGACTTCTCCTGGCTTCTTGGAGGATGGATGTCTGATCTTCAAAACTGTAAGTAAATCTTCTGGGGTTAGTGTTAGGATTTTTTTAAGGGTGTATTGGGTGGGTTTTAGTTTTAGATTAGGACTTTGGGCCTGCAATAGAGCTAAATGCCCTTTTAAGGGCAATGCCCATCCAAATGCCCTTTTCAGAGCAATGAGGAGCTTAGTTTTTTTTTAGATAGTATTTTATTTGGGGGGTTGTTTGTGTGGGTGGTGGGTTTTACTGTTGGGGGGTATTTGTATTTTTTTTTACGGGTAAAAGAGCTTATTGTAGGCTAGGGTTTTTTAATTTTGGGGGGGCTTTTTATTTTCATAGGGCCCTTAGATTAGGTGTAATTAGTTTAAAGCTTTGATAATTTATTTTTTATTTTTTGTAACTTAGTGTTTATTTTTTTGTGTAACTTGTTTGTTATTTTTTGTAACTTAATTGTTAGTTTTTTTGTAACTTAGTAATTGTTTAGTGTAGATTTAAATTATTGGAGGAGGGTTAGGTGTTTAAATATATAATAGTTAATTTAATTTTTAGTTTAATGTAATTTTAGTATAAAAGTTAGGGTAGGTTAATTATTAATTTAATATAGTTAAATGTAGTTGTAGTATAATAGTTAGAATAGGTTAATTATTAGTTTAATGTACAGTTAGCGGGTTGTTAGGTTTAGGGATTAATAGGTTAATTTAGTTTATGGCGAAGTGGGGGACTGGCAGTTTAGGGGTTAATACATTTATTTAGTTGCGGTGGGCTCCGGGAGCGGCGGGATAGGGGTTAATACTTTTATGTAGGTGGTGGCGGTGTAGGGGGTGGCAGATTAGGGGTTAATAAGTATAATGTAGGTGGCTGCGGTGTCGGGAGCGGCAGATTAGTGGTTAATAACTTTTATTTATGTTGCGGCGGTGTAGGGGGTGGCAGATTAGGGATGTTTAGACTCGGGGGTTATGTTAGGGTGTTAGGTGTAAACATAACTTTTATACTCCCATAGGAATCAATGGGATATAGGGCAGCAGCGAACATAGGCTTTCGCTGCTTTCAGACTCCCATTGATTCTTATGGCATCCGCCGCCTCCAGGGTGGCGGATTGAAAACCAGGTACGTTGGGCCGGAATAGTGGCGAGCGTACCTGGTAGTTATTTGATAACTTGCAAAAGTAGTCAGATAGTTCCGCATTTGCATTCAGAACATCTGTAGTGACGTAAGCATCAATCTATGTCGAACTGAGACCGGCGGATCGTATGTTACGTCACAAAATTCTACTTTTGACGGTCTGTAGCCTTTGATAAATAAGGCGAATCAAGCTCTCCCCAATTACGCTGCGGAATTCCAGCGTATTTGCGGTTGACGGCTTGATAAATAGGCCCCCTAGTGTTTTTTATTTTTCGTAATTTTAGTGTTTATTATTTTTGTAATCTTAGATTTAATTTTAAAAAATTTTCGTAGGATTATTTTTTTTAATTTGTAATTTTTTTTTATTTTTTATTTTATTAGAATAGTAATGTTAGGTTAATTTATAGTTTAATATTAAGTTTATTTTTACTTCACAGTTAAGTTTTTATTTATTTTAATATAGTTATATTGTAATTTAAAGTTAGGGAGTGTTAGGTTTAGGGATTAATGGTTTAATTTAGTGTCTTGTGATGTGGTTGTGTGCGGCGGTTTAGGGGTTAATAGGTTTAGTTTTGTAGTTACGATGTAGGGGGCTGGCGGTTTAGAGGTTAATAGGCTTATTTAGTGGTGGCTTTGTGGGGGGCCGGAGGTTTATGGGTTTATAGGTTTATTTAGTGTCTGCAATGTCGGGAGTGGCGGTTTAGGGGTTAATATATTTAAATAGTATTGGTAATGTGGGTGGGCGGCAGATTAGGGTTTAATAACTTTATTTAATAGTCGCAATGTGGGTGGGCGGCAGATATGGGGTTAATAAGTTTAATATAGTGTTTGCGATGCGGGAGGGTGGCGGTTTAGGGGTTAATAGGTAGTTTATGGGTGTTATTGTACTTTGTAGCAGTTTAGTTATGAATTTTGTGAAACATATTTGTTACACAGAATCCATAACTATTGGGGGTCGATTTATGAAACAGCGAATGCTGCTTCCGAACCCCTTCCGCTTCAGTTCTGCCTGAAGCGGAAGTTAAGAAGCAGCGGTCCTAAAACCTCTCCTCCTTAACTCGTCCACAACCTCTGAGGTGGTGGACAGCAATCAGCCGATGGAATACTATCGGGTTGATTGACACCTCCTGCAAGGGGCGGTATTGCACCAGCAGTTCACAAGAACTGCTGGTGCAATGATAAATGCCGATAGCATTTTTTTTGAGTGCAGAATGGATGTTGCGTTACAGGCTAAAATGCTTGCGGTATAGCTATACCGCTGTGACTCGTAATATGCGTTCCTGGCCATTCCAGCGTAATGGCCAGTTTTTTAGCATTAAAAGCCCTACCGCAAAACTCATAATCTAGCCGAAAGTATAATTGATAATAGAAGTGAATTGGATTTTTTTTTTATTGTTTGCTCTGAAAGAAAAATGTGGGGTTTCATGTCCCTTTAAGTGGAAATAGGAACTATATGGGTGGATGAATCTATGCAAAATTTACATACACTCCAAATGCCATACATGTTCTTTATTCCTCTCTGCAAGTGTGTGCCTAATCCTAAGCCCCATTTCCCAGTCCTGTTCTGAAATAATGGGTTTGGTTCTGAAATTCATACATGGTATTATTTTAGCAATTGGCCTGACCCATTCCCTCAGTCAGCTAACACCTCTCCAATACAAGTACTGTTTTAAATAATGAGGTGTGTCTTAGTATGGTTTGTTATTGATAACACTAACACATTTTGTTAATGATAATTGCTACCTTGTACATATGTTCGCTCCTGTGATGCAATTTATGTATTTTCTGTGGTTTGTGGATTGTGTAATCAGTGTTTTCATCATATAGCCCTGAGACACATTGCTGGAGAATACAGGTTTCCAGTAACTTATGCCAGATTTTTAGCCTCTCCTAGTTTTATGCAAAAAGCAAACGCCTCCTCCCGTAGATCATGTGTACTTTCCTTAAGCAGCCTGCATAACAGGAACCAGTAATCATATATTAAAGAGACGTGGTTTGAAGAAAAAAAACACACTGAGGAAATGCCTATACATTTCATAGATCTTATTCAATAGTATTGAAATTAGTGATTTTTCTCCTCTAATATTCATCATTACCCTGATCTGAATTTACCCCTAACAATAACTCATAGCCATTTATAATCTTGTTGAAACGATGGTGAAATTATAAATTGTGCAACATTTTAAATGTTATGTTTATGTTTTTTTTAGCTTTTTTGGCAACAACACTTCACTGGGATAACATGCCATACATATATGCTAAATATTGCATACAGTGAGGGTGACAAGAAACAACTGATGTGCGATAATCTGTACAAATATACCGCTAGATTTAGAGTTCTGCGGCCAAAGGGGTGCGTTAGCTACGCATGCTTTTTTCCCCCCGCACCTTTTAAATACCGCTGGTATTTAGAGTTCACAGTAGGGCTGCGTTAGGCTCCAAAAAGGGAGTGTAGAGCATAATTTACCGCCACTGCAACTCTAAATACCAGCGGTGCTTACGGACGCGGCCAGCTTCAAAAACGTGCTCGTGCACGATTCCCCATAGGAAACAATTGGGCCGTTTGAGCTGAAAAAAAAACTAACACCTGCAAAAAAGCAGCGTTCAGCTCCTAACGCAGCCCCATTGTTTCCTATGGGGAAACACTTCCTATGTCTGCACCTAACACCCTAAGATGTACCCAGAGTCTAAACACCCCTAGCCTTACACTTATTAACCCCTAATCTGCCGACCCCACTATCGCTGACCCCTGCATATTATTATTAACCCCTAATCTGCCGCTCTGTACACCGCCGCAACCTACGTTATCCCTATGTACCCCTAATCTGCTGCCCCTAACACCGCCGACCCCTATATTATATTTATTAACCCCTAATCTGCCGCCCCCAACGTCACCGCCACCTACCTACACTTATTAACCCCTAATCTGCCGACCGAACCTCACCGCTACTATAATAAAGTTATTAACCCCTAATCTGCCTCACTCCCGCCTCAAAAACCCTATAATAAATAGTATTAACCCCTAATCTGCCCTCCCTAACATCACCGACACCTAACTTCAAGTATTAACCCCTAATCTGCCGACCGGACCTCACCGCTACTATAATAAATGTATTAACCCCTAAAGCTAAGTCTAACCCTAACCCTAACACCCCCTAAATTAAATATAATTTCTATCTAACAAAAGAAATTATTTCTTATTAAATAAATTATTCCTATTTAAAGCTAAATACTTACCTGTAAAATAAACCCTAATATAGCTACAATATAAATAATAATTATATTGTTGCTATTTTAGGATTAATATTTATTTTACAGGCATCTTTGTATTTATTTTAACCAGGTACAATAGCTATTAAATAGTTAATAAGTATTTAATAGCTACCTAGTTAAAATAATTACAAAATTACCTGTAAAATAAATCCTAACCTAAGTTACAATTAAACCTAACACTACACTATCAATAAATTTATTAAATAAAATACCTACAATTATCTACAATTAAACCTAACACTACACTATCAATAAATTAATTACATACAAATACCTACAAATAAATACAATTAAATAAACTAACTAAAGTACAAAAAATAAAAAAAGAACTAAATTACAAAAAATAAAAAAATAATTTACAAAAATTATAAAAATATTACAACAATTTTAAGCTAATTACACCTACTCTAAGCCCCCTAATAAAATAACAAAGCCCCTATTCTAAAATAAAAATTGAAAAGCTCTTTTACCTTACCAGCCCTTAAAAGGGCCTTTTGCGGGGCATGCCTCAAAGAATTCTGCTCTTTTGCCTGTAAAAAAAAACATACAACACCCCCCCACATTACAACCCACCACCCACATACCCCTAATCTAACCCAAACCCCCCTTAACACTAAGCCCCTGAAGATCTCCCTACCTTGTCTTCACCACGCCGGGTATCACCGATCCATCCAGAAGAGGGTCCGAAGTCTTCATCCAAGCCCCAGTGGGGGCTGAAGAGGTCCATCATCTGGCTGAAGTCTTGATCCAAGCGGGGGCTGAAGAGGTCCATCATCCGGCTAAAGTCTTCTATCAAGCGGCATCTTCAATCTTCTTTCTTCCATTTTTGCTCCATCTTCATCCCGCCGACGCGGAACATCCATCCTGGCCGACGACTTCCCGACGAATGATGGTTCCTTTAAGGGAAGTCATCCAAGATGGCGTCCCTCGAATTCTGATTGGCTGATAGCATTCTATCAGCCAATCGGAATTAAGGTAGGAAAATTCTGATTGGCTGTTCCGATCAGCCAATAGAATGCAAGCTCAATCTGATTGGCTGATTGGATCAGCCAATCGGATTGAACTTGAATCTGATTGGCTGATTCCATCAGCCAATCAGAATTTTCCTACCTTAATTCCGATTGGCTAATAGAATCCTATCAGCCAATCGGAATTCGAGGGACGCCATCTTGGATGACATCCCTTAAAGGAACCGTCATTCGTCGGGAAGTCGTCAGCCAGGATGGATGTTCCGTGTCGGCGGGATGAAGATGGAGCCAGAAGAAAGAAGATTGAAGATGCCGCTTGATAGAAGACTTCAGGATGATGGACCTCTTCAGCCCCTGCTTGGATCAAGACTTCAGCCGGATGATGGACCTCTTCAGCCCCCGCTTGGATGAAGACTTCAGCCGGATGATGGACCTCTTCAGCCCCCGCTTGGATCAAGACTTCAGCCGGATGATGGACCTCTTCAGCCCCCGCTTGGGCTTGGATGAAGACTTCGGACCCTCTTCTGGACGGATCGGTGATACCCGGCGTGGTGAAGACAAGGTAGGGAGATCTTCAGGGGCTTAATGTTAGATTTATTTAGGGGGGTTTGGGTTAGATTAGGGGTATGTGGGTGGTGGGTTGTAATGTTGGGGGGGTATTGTATGTCTTTTTTTTACAGGCAAAAGAGCAGAATTCTTTGGGGCATGCCCCTCAAAAGGCCCTTTTAAGGGCTGGTAAAGTAAAAGAGCTTTTCAATTTTTATTTTAGAATAGGGTAGGGCATTTTTTTATTTTGGGGGGGCTTTGTTATATTATTAGGGGGCTTAGATTAGGTGTAATTAGCTTAAAATTGTTGTAATATTTTTATAATGGTTGTAAATTTATTTTTTTATTTTTTGTAACTTAGTTCTTTTTTTATTTTTGTACTTTAGTTAGTTTATTTAATTGCATTTATTTGTAGGTATTTGTATGTAATTAATTTATTGATAGTGTAGTGTTAGGTTTAATTGTAACTTAGGTTAGGATTTATTTTACAGGTAATTTTGTAATTATTTTAACTAGGTAGCTATTAAATAGTTTTTAACTATTTAATAGCTATTGTACCTGGTTAAAATAAATACAAAGATGCCTGTAAAATAAATATTAATCCTAAAATAGCTACAATATAATTATTATTTATATTGTAGCTATATTAGGGTTTATTTTACAGGTAAGTATTTAGCTTTAAATAGGAATAATTTATTTAATAAGATTTATTTTATTTCGTTAGATTTAAATTATATTTAACTTAAGGGGGTGTTAGGGTTAGAGTTAGACTTAGCTTTAGGGGTTAATACATTTATTAGAGTAGCGGCGAGGTCCGGTCAGCAGATTAGGGGTTAATACTTGAAGTTAGGTGTTGGTGATGTTAGGGAGGGCAGATTAGGGGTTAATACTATTTATTATAGGGTTTTTGAGGCGGGAGTGAGGCGGATTAGGGGTTAATAACTTTATTATAGTAGCGGTGAGGTCCGGTCGGCAGATTAGGGGTTAATAATTGTAGGTAGGTGGCGGCGACGTTGGGGGCGGCAGATTAGGGGTTAATAAATATAATATAGGGGTCGGCGGTGTTAGGGGCAGCAGATTAGGGGTACATAGGGATAATGTAGGTTGCGGCGGTGTGCGGTCGGCAGATTAGGGGTTAAAAAAATTTATTAGAGTGGCGGTGATGTGGGGGGACCTCGGTTTAGGGGTACATAGGTAGTTTATGGGTGTTAGTGTACTTTAGAGCACAGTAGTTAAGAGCTTTATGAACCGGCGTTAGCCCTGAAAGCTCTTAACTCCTGGCTTTTCTCTGCGGCTGGAGTCTTGTCGTTAGATTTCTAATGCTCACTTCAGCCAAGACTCTAAATACCGGTGTTAGAAAGATCCCATTGAAAAGATAGGATACGCAAATGGCGTAGGGGGATCTGCGGTATGGAAAAGTCGCGGCTGCAAAGTGAGCGTTAGACCCTTTCCTGACTGACTCTAAATACCAGCGGTGGCCCAAAACCAACGTTAGGAGCCCCTAACGCTGGTTTTGACAGCTAACGCAGAACTCTAAATCTAGGCGATAGTGTTATCAAAATTACCATTGTTGGATTGTGATGTTTAAAGAACCCTTAAAGGGATATGAAATAAAAAAATGTCTTGTGAGATGCAGACAGAGCACAACAAACTCAGCTAATTACTAGAAGATTGAAAGGAATATATAATGTATTATTTATGGAACATAGCCTATATTATTCAAAGGGTTATTAAATTGTATGAGATTGTTATAAAATAGTTGAATTATGTGTAGTTGTCTCGTATCTGTTTCTCCTGCTGAACACAATTAGGGGCAGATATAAAATAGACAATAAAAGAGACTGTGCAAACAATAGTGTGTGGAATATACAGTGGGAAGAAAAAGTATATGAAACCTTTAGAATTAGTTGGTATTCTGCATGAATTGGGCATAAATATCATCTTCCTTAAAGTCACAAATATAAACAAACACAATGTGCCTAAGCTAACAAAACAGAAACAATTATAATCTTTCATGTCTTTATTGAACATATCCCATTAAACATTCACAGTGCTGTGGAAAAAGTAAGCGAACAGTTAGCTTTAATAGATAATTGATCCTTTGGCAGCAATAACCTCAACCAAGCATTCCCGGTAGCTGCGGATTAGACTTGCACAACATGTGGAATTTTGGACCACTCTTCTTTACAGAACAGTTTTAGCTCAGCCATATTCTTAGGATTTGTGGTGTGAACAGTTCTCTTGAGGTCATTCCACAGGATCTCTATGGGGTTAAGGTCTGGGCTCTTATTGGGCCAGTCCAAAAGGTGGATTTTCTTTTTTAGATGTTTAGAATCTTTGTCGTGCTGCATCACCTAACTTCTACTGAGCTTCAGCTGGCGCAGAGCCACCCTGATATCATCCTGTACGATATCTTGATAAATTTGAGAATTCATTTATTCATCGATGATGGCAAGTGGTCCCGGCCCCGAAGTAACAAAGCAACCACAAATCATGATGCGTCCTCCACCGTACCATTGGGAGGATGTTATAATGTTTGTATGCAATGCTTTGTTACGCCATAGATAGTGCTATGTGTTCTTTCTAAACAATAATGAAAACAGACAATAAGGTGAGCGCTAAATTAATAGCAAATTGAGAAAATAAAATATGGGATAATATATAAAAAAGTATATGATACCTAATATATAAGGTGAGCACTAAATGAGATAATATAAAATGTAATAATGAATGATAACTGTTATATTATATAAAGGACTAAAAGAGACCTAAAGCTCCGTTTAAAAATGTAAACACTTTAATATGCAGGTGAGTAAATTCATATAAACATTAAAAACACATTAGCTAACAACTAAAATGGCATTGAGTGAGATGCAATATATCAGGAACAATATTTCAAGAACAGATTCCGCAGCGCTAATATTTCTACCTAAATATATATATATATATATACATATATATATGAATATATAATATGTAATATATATAATATTTTCGCTAAAATTGTAATATAAATAAAAAGCGGAATTGCGAAAACACAATATATTGATTGTGCAAAAACGTTTGCGTCTCACTTGTAATCTAGTCCTTACTGTTTTATGCCCCTTCAGTTTCAACTAGGAAGGAAAACTATTGATATAAATGTCTTTGCCATGACACATCCTGATTTATACTACTATACGCAAAAAAGTGTCTGAAGTGGAAAACATGTATAATCATGCAGTGCATTTAGTTGGAAATTTTTATCCTCCAATAAAGATCACCTATACTGTAATTGCATTTGTAAAGCGTCTGTCGCCAATGGCAGTTGCGTACACATCCTCAAAGGAATGTTGGCAGCGCGAGGCAGCCAACAGAATGCGCAGCCAAAAGAATTCACCTGGATGCAGCGAAGCGTCATCCAGGTGGATTACGAAAATGGCAGGGTGGTGAAAGAATCCACTGCAGGTGGATTCTTTCACCACCCTGCCATTTTTGTAATCCACCGGGATGCAGCAAAGGCAAACGGAGCATTAAAAAAACCCCCCAAAAAAACCAGCCCGCAATAAGTATTAAAAAAAAAAATAACTAACCGCCCTTACAAAGTATTAAGAAAAAAAAAAAAAATACCCCAAAAAATTATTAACCCCTAAATCCTCCAACCACAACATCACAAACTACCTAATGCATATATATGTGTTTTTTTTTAACAAATCTTTTTTATTTTCATTTCAAAGCAATAAATTCAATACATACAGAAAAATGAAACAACCCAATATACATTCCACATAAAATGATACAAAATGCCCTTGAAAGTTACTATACAACTGGTGCCTGTCCTATCTTTACAGATGACATATCAGTGTTCAATTTCCTTTCCTCAAGGGTATTGCAAATTAATATCTATAAACAAACCATAGTGAATCTTTTTCTAAAGATCTAGAATCTTAAGCACCTGGGCAAAAACCATTGTCCAGGTGCACCCCTTCAATTGATTAAACCATAAATTGGATTCCTTATTATTTTTAACTTTCTTTAGAGAGACTTGCTATATTTTAGAGAGATTGTTGGATACTGCCTGCTTTATGGAGACCGGTAAGGTCTTGTGCTCCATTCTCCCCCCCCCCCTTTCCCTTTTCATTCTCTCCGCTTAAGCGGTGTTTCTATCCTAGTCCCCAATATTAGATTAGGCCGTTATTCATTCCTGCCTCTGTTTATAACCAATATGGGGGTAAAAACTCCTCCACATTTAAAGTAATAAAAGGTAATGCATTTTTTATAGGTGCGATAAAGAGTAATTGTGTTGCTTGTGGCCATGACATAATAACTGTTTTCCATTTAGAAAAATAGCATCTAAATTGTTTTTCTGACTTTGGTTTGATATCCTGAAGTTCACTGGCCATTTGTTGTTTCATAACATTAGAAAATTCAGCCAGTTTAGGGGGGTCGTGCGATTTCCATTTTTTAAAAATTAAACCGCGAGCCACTAAAATAGATAAATTAATTAATCGTCGTTCTCCTGTGTTTGTTATATTTTTTAATAGTAGAAATATATGTTGGGGTATTAACTGGATGTTTTCTTGTATTTGTTTATCCAAAAATTTATCTTAGACCAATATTGCCGGATCTTGGGACATGACCACAGACAATGTAAGAGATCTGCTCTTTCTGCACTACATTTAAAGCAATTAACCGTCTGACTTTTGTTTCCCCATTTACTCATTCTGTAAGGAGTTAAATAGTAACTATTAATTATTTTGATTTGAGATTCTCTCCATTTAATTGCTAGCGTAGCTTTATCTGCCAAGTCTATACTCTTTTCTATATCCTCAATTTGTATATTTGGGAAGAATTGGGCTAGAGTATCACTCAATCTATGTACATGCTTTAATCCTGATTTAATTAATATTGCTTTATACCAGTAAGAGATAGAGCGTCTACCCGCTTTATATAATTTGATCCCTGAGTCTACAGGGAGTGCAGAATTATTAGGCAAATGAGTATTTTGACCACATCATCCTCTTTATGCATGTTGTCTTGCTCCAAGCTGTATAGGCTCGAAAGCCTACCACCAATTAAGCATATTAGGTGATGTGCATCTCTGTAATGAGAAGGGGTGTGGTCTAATGACATCAACACCCTATATCAGGTGTGCATAATTATTAGGCAACTTCCTTTCCTTTGGCAAAATGGGTCAAAAGAAGGACTTGACAGGCTCAGAAAAGTCAAAAATAGTGAGATATCTTGCAGAGGGATGCAGCACTCTTAAAATTGCAAAGCTTCTGAAGCGTGATCATCGAACAATCAAGCGTTTCATTCAAAATAGTCAACAGGGTCGCAAGAAGCGTGTGGAAAAACCAAGGCGCAAAATAACTGCCCATGAACTGAGAAAAGTCAAGCGTGCAGCTGCCAAGATGCCACTTGCCACCAGTTTGGCCATATTTCAGAGCTGCAACATCACTGGAGTGCCCAAAAGCACAAGGTGTGCAATACTCAGAGACATGGCCAAGGTAAGAAAGGCTGAAAGACGACCACCACTGAACAAGACACACAAGCTGAAACGTCAAGACTGGGCCAAGAAATATCTCAAGACTGATTTTTCTAAGGTTTTATTGACTGATGAAATGAGAGTGAGTCTTGATGGGCCAGATGGATGGGCCCGTGGCTGGATTGGTAAAGGGCAGAGAGCTCCAGTCCGACTCAGACGCCAGCAAGGTGGAGGTGGAGTACTGGTTTGGGCTGGTATCATCAAAGATGAGCTTGTGGGGCCTTTTCGGGTTGAGGATGGAGTCAAGCTCAACTCCCAGTCCTACTGCCAGTTTCTGGAAGACACCTTCTTCAAGCAGTGGTACAGGAAGAAGTCTGCATCCTTCAAGAAAAACATGATTTTCATGCAGGACAATGCTCCACCACACGCGTCCAAGTACTCCACAGCGTGGCTGGCAAGAAAGGGTATAAAAGAAGAAAATCTAATGACATGGCCTCCTTGTTCACCTGATCTGAACCCCATTGAGAACCTGTAGTCCATCATCAAATGTGAGATTTACATGGAGGGAAAACAGTACACCTCTCTGAACAGTGTCTGAGAGGCTGTGGTTGCTGCTGCACGCAATGTTGATGGTGAACAGATCAAAACACTGACAGAATCCATGGATGGCAGGCTTTTGAGTGTCCTTGCAAAGAAAGGTGGCTATATTGGTCACTGATTTGTTTTTGTTTTGTTTTTGAATGTCAGAAATGTATATTTGTGAATGTTGAGATGTTATATTGGTTTCACTGGTAAAAATAAATAATTGAAATGGGTATATATTTGTTTTTTGTTAAGTTGCCTAATAATTATGCACAGTAATAGTCACCTGCACACACAGATATCCCCCTAAAATAGCTATAACTAAAAACAAACTAAAAACTACTTCCAAAACTATTCAGCTTTGATATTAATGAGTTTTTTGGGTTCATTGAGAACATGGTTGTTGTTCAATAATAAAATTAATCCTCAAAAATACAACTTGCCTAATAATTCTGCACTCCCTGTATTTCAGGTTTAGCCCAGTCCTCACCACATACAGATAACATCCTAAAAAAATAATTTCTTATTTGAAGATATGCATAGAAATCTTTTGCCTCAAGTTTATATGTATGCGTCAGTTCCTGGAACGTGTATATTAATCTTGGTGGAGCTTGTTGTAATTGGGTCATGTATATCAGTCCCTTATCTCCCCACTTCTTAAAAACTTTGTTTTCGAGGCCTGGGCTAAAGTCTGGGGTACCTATAATAAGAAGGTAATATGAAGTCTGATATTTGTACCCTAATGCTTTCAAGTAGTTCTGCCATGCTTGTATTATGTTAACAAATGTCGACATTCTGCAGATATTACTCGGTAGTTTGTTAAAGGGATGGTGCAGTATAGATTTTAGATTAAATGGTTTAACCAGGTCTGATTCTATTTCAAAATATGTCACATAGTTTGCTTCTGTTACCCAGTCCACCCCAAATTTCAGTAATGTCACCCAGTTATAATTTTTCAAATTAGGGAGCGCTAGTCCTCCATACTTTTTAAGTTGTGTAAGTTTTTCAACTGATAGTGCGTGTCTTTTTCCCCCCCAGATAAATTCTGCACAAAGACTATTGTATCTGTTTATATCTTTCCTTTTTATCAGTAACGGTAGGTTTTGTAATAGAAACATCAAGCGGGGAAAAAACATTGTTTTTATAAGCATTATTTTTGCAGTGAGTGAGAGATACAATATATTCCACCATTTCAGGTCTTTCGCCAATTTGTCAAACAGTTTGTCATAATTAAGGCTATACCAAGCCTTGGGGTCCTTGCCTAACGATATTCCGAGATAGTTTATATGTTCAACTTCTTTAAAGACCTGCTTTAGATAGCTTTGTTTCGTTTTATTTATCCATAGTATTTCTGATTTTTTTCTATTAATTTTATATCCCGAGAATTGGCTATAGTTATTGATCAATTAAAGTATCTTGGGAATGTTCACTTTTGTATTTTGTAAAAATAATAAAATATCATCTGCATATAGCGAGATAATAGGTTGCTGTTTTCCTATCTTAATCCCCTTTACTTCGTTTCTAAGCTGGATTGCAAATGGCTCTAGTGCTAAATTGAATAGCAATGGTGATAATGGGCATCCTTGTCGGGTCCCCCTATGAAGGCTAATATACTGCGTAAGATCTCCGTTTACTAACAGTTGAGACCGAGGTTTATTATATATTAATTTTAGGAAATCAATCAACTTCCCTGAGAATCCAAAACCACTGAGAGAGGTAAACAGGTGGTCCCATATGATAGAATCGAAATCCTTTTCAGCATCGATTGTTACTAACGCCAAGTCTATATTTCTGCTTTTATTATGATGCTGTAGTTTATGGTAATAATGCTCCAAAATAAGTAGCACCCTCCGGGTATTCCGCACTGCATTCCTTCCTGGCATGAAGCCAGACTGATCTACATGTATTATCTCACCAATGGCTTTTTTCAATCTTTCAGCTATTATATACATACAAATTTTATAGTCATTGTTTAATAGTGATATGGGTCGATATGAACCCATATCTTCTAGTGGTTTATCTTTCTTATGAATTAGTGTTATTATTGCGTCCTGAAAATATGGTGATTTCATTTCATTTTGTATATAGTATGTATTATATAGTTTGGTTAATGTTAATATAAGGTCTTCTTTTAGTATCTTATAAATTTCTGCAGTGATGCCATCCGGCCCTGGGGCTTTGTTTACTTTTGCCTTATTAATTGCATCTTCTACCTCTGCTACTGTGATTGGGTTATTGATCTGTTCTAATGTTTCTGCTGATATTTGAGGAGGCTTTATTTTCTTCCAGAATGTATTTTTTTCATCTGTATTAACATTTGACTCTGCATATAGATCTTTATAAAAATTATAAAAAGCTTTGCAAATTTCTGTGTTTTCTTTGTGTTCTCCAGTATCAGTTTTGATAAGTGTGATAATGTTTTTGGCTTTTCTGTGTTTCATAATTTTGGCTAGATGTTTTGCTGCTATTCCTTGATAACCCTGATAGATGTTTCTTATTCTCGACTCCTCCATGGCCCATTTATTTTTCAAAAAGATTTCTCTTTCAACCTTAACTTCGGTGTATTTTTTCCATGTGCCTGTATTTGGTTGATTTAAGTATGCTTTATAGCTATTTCTGAGTTGACACGCCAATTGTATTTCTCTGTGTTTATTTTATTTTTTTACCTTAATCATGTAAGACTTAATTTCCCCTCTAAGCACGGCTTTTCCGGCTTCCCAAAAAATGTCAGTTTTGTTGATGTAAGCTTTATTGGCCTGATAATATTCATTCCATTTCCCTTGTAGCCAGTTTACAAATCATTTATTATTAGCCATATAACTTGGGAAGCGGAATGTATTAATTTTTGAACCTGTTATCTGTGACGTTTTTATTTGCATAGAAATGATGGCGTGATCTGACATTATTATCTCTGCTATGTGTGTGTCAATATCTAATGTGAGGAGGTTTTCTTCTATTAAGAACATGTCTATCCTAGAGAAATTTTTATATGACTTAGATTCACATGAATAATTACGTTTATCTGGATTCTGTAACCTCCAAATATCTTTCAGTTTTAGTGTCTTGCTTAACTCTCTCAGTAGTCTTGCCTCCCTTATATAATCATGTTTGTGTTTTATGCGGAACCTGTCCATCTCTGGATACATTGTTAAATTAAAATCAACGGCCATTATCAAGTTCTCTCCTATAAATGGGATTAGTTTACTTTTTATTTTGTCCCAAAACTCGATATCTAATTTGTTTGGTCCATATATATTACAGAATGACCAGGTTTTAGTATTGATCTCAACTTGAATAATCAAGTACCTGCCTTCTGGGTCTAACTCTTGTTTCTTAATTTAATATGTGATCTTATTATTAAACAAAATTGCTACCCCACATTTTCTTTTATTGCAAGGGGTCGCTATTATTTCGGAGATCCAGTTAGCTTTAAGTTTAGGTATTTCCTCTTTTTTCAGATGTAGTTCTTGTAAAAAGATGATATCTGGAGTGTATTGTTTTAAGGTTTTTAAAATGTGTTTACGTTTAATGGGGGAGGTAATTCCTCCCACATTCCACGATACTAAATTAAGAGTAGACTGCATTTTGTTTCGCCACTATCGAAAACACAATATCGGAGAGATAGAAACAAAGAAGTCAAAGAAATACGAGATTGGTAAACTATCCATCTCTCTATTAAAATCTCCGGTACTCCCATATTTAGGTAGGGGGAGAAGGAGAAACAGAGCACAATTCTAAAATACACCCCACTCAATGAGTTAAGGTTTTCATACTTTATTTGCCATATAGGCATAAATTGTTTAAAAAATATATAATATCCTAAGTCTATTTGTTCCATAATAAAGATATAGCCTTATATCGTCTGGATTATAACTAACGCTCACTTATGTCATATTTTAATATTACTTTTTGTGCAATATGCTTCAGCCTCTTCTACTGTAGTCAATAGCGTAAAACCCTCTGTCTCAGCTATGGCTATTTTTGCTGGGTATCTTAAGGTGGCCTTACAGCCCGCTTTTAATAGTGCTGTACAATAGGGTGCCATCGCCTTTCTTTTTGAGGATGTGTCAACAGAGTAATCTTGAAATATATGTATAGGTTTTGTACCTATCATCAGTGGCTGTATCTTCCTATGCTGTCTCATGATGTTAATTTTATCCTGAAAATTTAAATATCTTATTATTACCATTCTTGGTCTTGTATTGCCATCTGAATATTTCCTGCTGCTGCCAGTTCTATGTGCTCTCTCTACTAGTAGTTTGTCTAATGGTGGCTGCATCCCTAAGAGTTGTGGAAGTGTGGTTGAACCAAATGTTAATAAATCACTATATTCTGTACTCTCAGGTAGACCCACTATTCTGATATTATTTCTGCGGGATCTATCTTCTAAGTCCTCTATTTTCTCTTGCAGGCTATTTAACTTATTCGTATGATTTGATATAGTCCCTTCATATTTATTAGCTCTGTCTTCGATTTCAGAAACTCTTACTTCAACTTCTATAATCCTTTTAGCAAATTGTTTAATCTCTACTGAGAGTCCCGCAATTTCTTTTTTAACTATATCAAATTGTGGAAGAAGTAGCTCTGCTAATTGGTTCGTTGTCATTTGATTTTCTGGGCTGTCTGTTCTATGGGTTAGTGTTTCTGGCGTAGGCTCTGGGCCTGTATCTAGTACCATTTTGCTTTTTTTATCCTTCTTTAATGGCATTGCAGGGGATCTGAGCTTTGTATTTGTGATAATTTTTTCCATAAATTACTAGCCACAAACGTGATTGTGTGTAATGTGAAAGGGAAAGAAAACAAACACGAAAAAGAGGCCCTGTATTGGGCTTTCTTCAGCCACTTCCGTTAACGTGCTCTGTGAATATTGGTATTGGTGTGTTTATTTATTCCATTAATAATGGTGTGTTCTATAAAAAGAGGAAGAAAGAGAAGAAAAAAAGAAAAGAAAACAGGAAAAGTACGTTGTGTGCTGCCTATTAGTTGTGAGTTAAAAAAGAACCCTCAGTTGTGTTGATGGTAACAGTTGTGTAATGTGTTTTTTTTTTTTTTTTTTTAAAAAGTGTTCTGTGTTCTAGCTCTAGATCCCTGTCTATTGGTTTGAAATTGCCAATGGTACCTGTTGCTATCTAACCACTATTCCCTACTCCACCTTTTTCCCAGTAAAAAAGAAAATAGATTGCATACAATATATGTAGACATTCACACTTCTATCTTTTGTATCTGTCTGATGCATTCATTACTTCTTAACCTTATGCTCAGGTCCTTTCTTTAACAACAGACTTGTTCCATATAAGAATATAGTAATAGAACCTACAATCTTCCTTTAATCTACTTAGCCTTAGCAGATATCTTCCGCTTCCCTAAAAGTAGGAAGACCACCCAGTATTACTGCCAATAGTCTGGGTTCTTTTATACCCTAGTATCTCGTATATAGTACTTCTATATGGACTCTGCTATACCCCCACAACTATGGAATTATATAGGTCACTATGCATAAGATACAAACATTAATTCTTAGTATTAATCATATCACAATTTCAGTTTGCAATTGCTTCTTTATATTATGGATCTGCACAGTCCTTGCTCAGTCGCGTTACTGTAATGTCCCTTTAATAGTTGTTACAGAATATTTCCACAGTTTATTTCTCAGGCTTCCCACAATAAGTTTAGTCTTTTGGGCTCCCCCATGTACGCTGCATGTATTGATTGTGTGTTCTCAAAACACTAGATGGTTGTTCGCTTTAGCAAAAGTTATTTTCCCCTTGGGCCCTGGTGTTTGTTAGGGCTTCTTAACAAACACTAAAGCTATTGATGACAAGCCGCAGCAATACTATTATACCCATACTTTATATTTACTAAAGTATAAATTTTAGCACCTGTCTTATTAAGTGTGGGCACCAGACCTTACGCGCTATGAATACCTCCACACTTAATACACAGACAGTCTTTTTACTGAATATTATATCCTCTCTTATTTGTGACAGTACTCACCCCCCACTTTCTTCACGGCGTCGGTTCTGTGGACCTTCTCTCCCACGGTCGTGCTTGCTTACTCCCAAGCCTCTACTTTTGGTGCTTGCTCTTCCGCGCACGCCGGGGATGGTCCACTACTGCGCGCCCTGTGGATGACGCTACTCTGATGCGCCGGCTTACGGAGGGGGGTCAGGAAATGTCGGGAACTGCTGTAACCGCCGGTTTGCTTCTCACTCCCAACCAGGTGGGATCGTTTCACTGGCCTCTTGCTGTTTGGCACTCCGTTCTGCCACTGCCTTGTAAGTCCGGGACGCTCTCCAAGCACCGCTCACCGCTCTAGTGAGATCAGATTCTGCTCCTGTCCCATACAGCATTCCACACGCTTAGGTCTGGTTCCGTCTGGAGGTGCTTTTTAGATGCAGGTACTCTCCTCTGTTTGGTTTGAAAGTCTTTAGGGTTTGCTTTTCCGTTGCTGCTGCTCCGGCACTTTGCAGGTTATTGTCTTATACTACTACCGCAATAGGGCTGCCGTCTAGGCTTCTGTGTTTGGGGCTAGTTCCACCCAGCTTTTGGGGATATGCCGGACTTCCAATCACCTAACTGGTTCCTCAGATGGAGTGTTAATTCCTACTCCACAATAAGGCTATGGCGGGGGATCTGCTGTTCAGGTGTTCACACAGGTGTCCACACACAGGTGAGCTCGGGCGTGCTCCACTTCTGTAACGCCCCTCCCTCAGGAAGTCTCCGTCTGGCTCTGAGTGTGGCCTAATGCATATATTAACCCCTAATCCTCAAACCCCCCACAAAGCATTAAACCTAATTTACCTATTAACTCCTAAACTGCCAACCCCCACAACGCAAAAAACTAATTTTTTAACTAAGCCCCCTAACCTAACACCCCCTAAATTAACCCCTTAGTTACAAAAAAAAATATACTACATTAAAATTACAATAACATTTAAAAAAATTACATTACATTAATCTAAAATTACAGAAAATAAAAAAAGGCTAACATTACAAAAAATAATACACAACACTATCCAAAATAAAAAATTAAACCTAATCCCTATGAGAATAAAAAAACACCACCTAATCTAAGAATAAACGACCAATAGCCCATAAAAGGGCTTTTTGTAGGGCATTGCCCTAAAGAAATCAGCTCTTTTACATTACAAATAAACAAAGTCCCCACTAACAGTAAACCCCCCCACCCACCAAACCACCCAAAATAAAAAAAATCAGCACTAATAAACTTAAACTACCCATTGCCCCTAAAGGGGCATTTGTATGGGAATTGCCCTTAAAAGGGCATTCAGCGTTTTTTCACTGCCCTTAAAAGGGCATTCAGCTCTTTTGCAAATTGCTCAATAAACCCTAATCTAAATAAATAAATAAATAAATAAAAATCTAACACTAAAGCCCCAAATAGGTACTCACGGTTTCAGAAGTCAGGCAGAGAAGGTCTTCTTCCAGGCGGGTCCATCATCTTCATCCACAGCTAGGGTGGCGCGGAGCGGAGGTCCAGAGCGGTCTTGCAAGATGTGGTGGTCTTCCCAGATGGCTGAAATTTTCAAAATCAGCCAATAGGATGAGAGCTACTGAAATCTTATTGGCTGATTTAAACAGCCAATAGGATTTCAGTAGCTCTAATCCTTTTGGCTGTTTTGAAAAATTCAGACAATAGGAATAAAATGTACCCCAAATTGATTGTGGTACCTTGCATTCAATATTCAGTATACTACAGACATCAGATGAAGACGAGCCTCCATGCCGCCGAGGACCACCATTGCCGTGAGGACCCACGCCACCACTGAGGACCGCCGCCGCCGCCACAGATGACTACCGTTGAGGATCGCCACATCTAGGAAGACCGCTCCAGACCTCGCTCTGTGCCACCTTTGCTGTGGATGAAGATGATGGACCCGCCTGGAAGAAGACCTTCTCTGCCAGACTTCTGAAACCGTGTGTACCTATTTGGGGCTTTAGTGTTATTTTTTTTTTGGGGGGGTTGTTTTTTTAGATTAGGATTTATTGGCCAATTCCAAAAGAGCTGAATGCCCTTTTAAGGGCAATGAAAAAGAGCTGAATGCCATTTTAAGGGGGTTTGGTGGGTGGGGGTTTTACTGTTAGGGGGGACTTTGTTTATTTTTAATGTAAAAGAGCTGATTTATTTAGGGCAATGCCTTACAAAAAGCCCTTTAAGGGCCATTGGTAGTTTATTCTTAGAATAGGGGGTGTTTTTATTTTGGGGGGGCTTTTTTATTTTCATAGGGATTAGGTTTAATTTTTTTTTATTTTGGATAGTGTTGTTTATTTTTTTCTGTATTTTTACTTTTTTATTTTTTGTAGCTTAACAGAATGTGTTATACAGCATAAAAATGCAGAATGCAGAACTCTTTGCCAATGCACTTTAAATAGACGTGAAATTGCAAAAACAAAATGATTTAATATGTTAAAGAATTTTATTATTACATTGTCGCTATCTTTTAACTAAGGAGTTTATTCCAATCTATTGGCCAATATGTTTTCATTGGGTTTTTGGATGGAAATGGGGCCCTTTTCATTTAGACTTGATCACAATAGTGGGTTTTCAGCTTTTTCTCTGAGCCATAAATGTGTTTTCGTCTTGCTGAGAAAAAGCTCTACTATCTAGCCGAAAAGTTGTTGGCTATAACCATCCATTTTACAAATATTTTTTCAACAGGTTTTCAAGGCCATTTTACACGTATTGAATTTGACACCTAAAAATCCCCAAATGCCTTTTTTGACATCTCGACAAGTATCCCAAGACCATTTGGAATGCATGACTGCAGCAGGGACTCAAGAATCGTGCTGTAACTTGCTGCTTTGGTGACTGCCCCTCCCACTATTTACGAGGGAAAGGCGCACAGTGAAAGCAGAAGGCATGGTAGGTGAAGCTTTTTTAAATCACTATTTTAACAGTATTACTGCAAATCAGGTTCATGTTTTATAGCTGGACTGTAGGTCTAAAATAAGTTACTTTAATATGGCAAGAATAATTGAGAGGTCAGACATGTATTTTATGTTTTGAGGTTCACTGTATTGGGCGCAAAGCAGAAGATGACATTTTTTAACTTATTGTGCAGCTGGCTTGGGCTCTCCTTATAGCTCGCTGAAGCAAAACCAACTGGGTGCTGCATGTTTTTAACATACAGAACATGCTTTCATAACTTGTAACCAATCAATATAACAAACAGGGAGCACTGTGTGTTTGTAAAATCAAACATTATGACTGTTAGAATGTATAATATAGCAGCTCCCTCCAGCAAATAGTGTTAAAATCTTCTGCCACTTTGTTTACTGGAACCTACTCTTCCTAGCAGTCAGTGTGTACATGCATACCTGTGTATCTGTGTGTTCCTGTGCCAGCTCATTTGTGTCCCACATGCTGTTTTCATACCCATGTACAATTTTACAATAGCATGATGTCTTCATGACTAGCTATATGCCCCTTTATTTGTGTGCATATATGTGTCTTTATTCTCTGTTCATCTGTCTTTCTTCCCTGTTTCTGTTTCTCTCTCCATTTCTGTTGCTGCCCATATTTTTGTGTCCTTCAGACGGTGACCAGAACCCTATCCTTGTTGTCCCCATGTCCCTTTCCTATGTATATCTGTCACAGATACCAGGCTGCCAAGGTTAAACCCCCACCCCTACTAACTAGACCCCCTGTGATTTCTCACCGGATTTAGACTTTTCAGAGCATTTGCAATCTCCCAGACATCTGGTTTTATTTGTTTTGTAAACTGTACCTCCTCATGGAAGAGCTCTCTGACTGCCTAACCCCTTTCCGGCTGGCCAGGCTCCTGGAACTACCGACCGGCCACGCCTCCCTGAATATCCGCTGACCTTTACGCCAGGCTGCTCCAGCAGCCCTTCACCCCTTTTGGGGGTTGGTGCCCCCAGGGGCGGGCAAGAGGTGGGGTGATTACCGGAGGGGAGCTTCTTTGGGAACTTGGGGTTTCAGACCTCCCTACAACTCCTCCTTCCCATGGCTTTCCCAGTGTATGTTTGATCACCCGTAGCTCCGGCCCCCAGCAACGGATCATGTCGCTTTTTGGACTGTGGCATCTGGGGACCGAGAGCTTTCCAACACCATGTAAGTCCTGCCGCTCCCCTGGTATTACCCTGGAATAACCTCCTACATATCACTGGAACTCTATGGGACTATAACTGCTATGGGGGGCGCCAGCCTGTCTGGAGGCATGGGAATGGTGGGAGATCTGGTAGTCTAATAAGGCCCCTTATCAAGATGAGTTGGTGTATAATAGTATTGTGTTTCCACATTAAAGTTGTTCGTTGTTTCACCCGAATACTGGTTCTGTCTGGTTATTTGGGTGGGCTCCACTATCATCACTTTGCTCCGCTACATAGTGGCATATTCCAGGTATAGGAAGGACCCTTCTGGTGGAGCTACCAATTGGTTGGCAGCGGTGGGATGCTTCTGTCTATCTGGAACTTCCAAACCACCAAATGAAGCCCTCTTTGGATGGAGCTGCTGTACCCTGGGCTCAAAAAGAGTACACTGAAAGACTTGCTGGAAGCTCAGGGGAAAGTTGCTAGGAACAAGTCCAAGGCAGCAATCATTGCCAAGCTGATGGAAGGCAACTGGGCTAACGAGCCGTCTGGTGGGTCCAATAGTGACCGGAACAGTGAGCGGCCCGGTGAGGCATCCATGGCAGAGACAGTAATGTCCGAGGTACAGAGGGAACTCCAGTGGTGACTGGCTCTCTATGAGACCACCCCACCCAAGGATGATGATGGAGGTCCAAAAGTCTATGGGGGAAGCTGTGCCCGCTTCCCTGGATCCACTTTCCCAGCCGAAGAAGCTACCCCATGAGGCTTTCTGAGCCTTCAAAGACAATGAAGAGATCAGAGACTGACTGAAGGACCTTGCCGAGAGGTTGTGAAAGAACCTTCAGGTCACTCAAGGTAGGCAGAAGCGGTGGTACGACCGAAATGCTTGTAACCGGACCCTAGAAGTAGGACAGAAGGTCCTGGCCTTGAAGCCTGTCAAAACAGACAAGCTACAGGCTTCCTGGCAGGGACCATATCTAGTGGTAGAACAGCTGAATGACACAACCTATCTGGTAGCAAAATGCTCAGATGACCGGGTCCACCAGACCTTTCATGTGAACATGCTGAAGCATACCAGGAAATGGCAGAGGATGTAGCCACCATATGTGCCCCAGCCATGGAAGACTCAGAGTATTCCCATGCTATAGCTCCTGGGCAAAATAGAATGCCCCCAGGCATGGGTGACATACAGTTAGATGAGAGGCTAGGGACTAGGCAGAGGGAGCAAGTCAGACAGGTGTTAGGGAACCGGCGAGACAGTTCTCCACTACCCCTGGGTACACCACGGTAGTGGTGCACTGAGTGGAGACCCTGGAACAGGCACCCCTGCAACAGCCGGCGTACCGAGTCTTTGAGGCAGTTAGGGAAAATATATGCAGCAAGCTCAGGGAGATGCTGGACATAGGTGTTATTGAACCATCCAACAGTCCCTGGGCCTCCCCAGTGGTACTGGTACCCAAACGGGATGGGACCACTTGGTTCTGTATAGATTACCATAGGCTCAATGACAGAACTACGACCGATACCTACCCTATGCCCTGGGTCGATGACCATTCTAGATTGTTTTGCCCCCGGCAACTTCCTGACCACCCTAGACCTTTGCAAGGGGTACTGGCAGATCCCCCTGGACCCGGAGTCCATTTTTAAAGTTGGTGTTCATCACCCCCTTTGGCCTATACCAGTTTAAGGTCATGCCGTTTGGGATGAAGAATGCTCCAGCGACCTTCCAGAGGATGGTAGATCACCTCTTGGATGGCCTCCAGGATTATGCCTGCACATACCTAGAAGATATTGCGGTCTACAGCGACACCTGGGAGGACCATTTGATTCATCTAGGCATCATTCTAGACCGCATCAGGGCCGCCAGTCTGACCCTGAAGTCAGACAAATGTGCGATAGGACGCTCAGAGGTACAGTACCTTGGACACCGAGTAGGCTGTGGGAAGCAGAGGCCAGACCCGGCCAAGGTTGAGGCAGTCGCGAACTGGCCAACCCCCAAGACCAAGACCCAGGTCTTAGCTTTCCTAGGGACCGCAGGGTACTACCGCAAGTTTGTCCCCAACTACAGTGCCCTGGCCAAACGCCTGACTGACCTAACCTGAAAACAGTTGCCCCGACAGTTCCTGTGGTCCCCTGAGTGTGAGGCTGCCTTCCAAAGCCTTAAGACAGCCTTCATCTCTGCCCCTATCCTGGCCGCTCCTAACCCAACCAAACGTTTTTGTGTCCATACAGATGCCTCCATGTTCAGGTTGGGAGCAGTGCTGAGCCAAGTGGATAAAGAGGGACATGACCACCCCGTAGCCTACATCAGTAGGAAGCTGTTGCCCAGAGAGTTAGGCTATGCAGAGGTGGAGAAAGAATGCCTGGTCCTGGTGTGGGCCCTTAAAAAGCTACTACCATACCTGTACGGACAGGCCTTCACCGTTCTCATGGACCACAACCCCCTGGTTTGGCTCTACCAAGTTTCTGGGGACAATGAACGCCTATTGCGGTGGAGTTTAGCCTTGCACACCTTGAACTTCACTATCCAATATCGGCCGGGAAAAAGCAATGGGAATGCTGACTGACTTTCCTGGCAAACTGAATTGGGATAGCTCCCTGGACAGCCCCAGGCCAACCTGTGCATGGATCTATCCGGGTCTGCCAGACTTTTCAGGGGTGAGCACTGTCATGGATACCAGGCTGCCAAGGTTAAACCCCCACCCCCTACTACCTAGCCCCCTGCAATTTCCTACCGGATTTGGACTTTTCAGAGAATTCACAATCTCCCAGATGTCTGGTTTTATTTGTTTTTTTGATCTGTACCTCCTCACGGAAGAGCTGATCTCTGACCGCCTAACCCTTTTCCAGCTGTCTGGGCTCCTGGAACTACCGACCGCCCGCGCCTCCCTGAATACCCGCTGACCTTTACTCTAGGCCGCTCCAGCAGCCCTTCACCCCAGAGCTCTGCTTTTTGGGGGATTGGTGCCCCCTAGGGCGGGCAAGAGGTGGGGTGATTACCGGAGGGGAACTCATTTGAGAACTTGGGGTTTCGGACCCCCCCTACAACTCCACCTTCCCATTGCTTTCCTTCCCAGTGTATGTTTGATCACCCATAGCTCTGGCTCCCCTGTGGCATCTGGGGACCGAGAGCTTTACAAAGACACCCTGGAAGTGCCGCTGCTCCCCCGGGATCACCACGCAATTACCTCCTCCATATCAATGGGACTCAATGTGATTATAATTGCTATAGGGGGCGCCAGCCTGTCTGGAGGGGTGGGAATGGCTGGAGATCTAGGGGTCTGATAAGGCCCCTTATCAAGATGAGTTGGTGTATAAAAGTAGTGTGTTTCCACAATAAAGTTGTTCTTTGTTTCGCCGAATACTGGTTCTGTTTTGCTATTTGGGTGGGCTCCGCTATCTACCCATAGCGGCATGTTCAAAGTATAGGAAGGACCCTTCTGGCGGAGCTACCCAGTCAGGGTAGCCGATGTCTGCCACAATATCCATTTCTGTTCCTGTTCACATCTGTGTGATCCATTGACCATTTCTGTCCCAGTCTCTACCACAGTGTCTTTTTGGGTCTTGTTTTCCCTGTCCTTCTCTGTAGTTTCCCCCTTGCCTGGGGAAAATAGGCACATGGTAAGCTTCTACCTAGTATCTTCAGTTATTTTATTATAGTAGCATTTGTGTAGTATATGCTCCCTCATGTGTACATTTATCTGCATACTTTTATATTTGTGTATACCGGTCTGTGTTAGTATATTCTCCCTTATGTGCAAATTTATCTGCATGCTTTTATATTTGTGTATGCCTGTCTGTGTTAGTATTTTCTCCCTTATGTGTAAATGTATATACATGCTTTTATATTTGCGTATGCCCGTCTGTGATAGTATATTCCCCTTTATGTGTAAATGTATCTGCATGCTTTTATATTTGTGTATGCCTGTCTGTGTTAGTATTTTCTCCCTTATGTGTAAATTTATCTGCATGCTTTTATATTTGTGTATGCCTGTCTGCGTTAGTATATTCTCCCTTATGTGTAAATGTATATGCATGCTTTTATATTTGTGTATGTCTGTCTGTGTTAGTATATTCTCCCTTATGTGTAAATTTATATGCATGCTTTTATATTTGTTTATGCCTGTCTGTGTTAGTATATTCTCCCTTATGTGTAAATTTATATGCATGCCTTTATATTTGTGTATTCCTGTCTGTGTTAGTATATTCTCCCTTACGTGTAAATTTAAATGCATGCTTTTATATTTGTGTATGACCGTCTGTGTTAGTATTTACTCTCTTATGTGTAAATGTATCTGCATGCTTTTATATTTGTGTATGCCTGTCTGCGTTAGTATATTCTCCCTTATGTGTAAATGTATATGCATGGTTTTATATGTGTGTATGCCTGTCTGTGTTAGTATATTCTCCCTTATGTGTAAATTTATATGCATTCTTTTATATTTGTGTATGTCTGTCTGTGTTAGTATATTCTCCCTTATTTGTCAATTTATATGCATGCTTTTATATTTGTGTATGCCTGTCTGTGTTAGTATATTCTCCCTTATGTGTAAATTTATCTGCATGCTTTTATATTTGTGTATTCTTGTCTGCGTTAGTATATTCTCCCTTATGTGTAAATGTATATGCATGGTTTTATATGTGTGTATGCCCATCTGTGTTAGTATATTCTCCCTTATGTGTAAATTTATATGCATTCTTTTATATTTGTGTATGTCTGTCTGTGTTAGTATATTCTCCCTTATGTGTCAATTTATATGCATGCTTTTATATTTGTGTATGCCTGTCTGTGTTAGTATATTCTCCCTTATGTGTAAATTTATATGCATTCTTTTATATTTGTGTATTCTTGTCTGTGTTAGTATATTCTCCCTTATCTGTAAATTTATCTGCATGCTTTTATATTTGTGTATGCCCATTTGTGTTAGTATATTCTCCCTTATGTGTAAATTTATATGCATGCTTTAATATTTGTGTATGCCCGTTTGTGTTAGTATATTCTCCCTTATGTGTAAATTTATATGCATGCTTTTATATTTGTGTATACCCGTCTGTATTAGTATATTATCCCTTATGTGTAAATTTATATGCATGCCTTTATATTTGTGTATTCCTGTCTGTGTTAGTATATTCTCCCTTATGTGTAAATTTATATGCATGCTTTTATATTTGTGTATGCCCGTCTGTGTTAGTGTGTACATATAGGTATGTGCTCCATTATACAATAAATTTTTTAACAGACAAGGATTTTTAGGGGTAATGGGATCTATATAATTTAAAAATAATTGATAAAATAGTTATTAGTGTCTGTTTTACCACATCCCTATAATATTTTGTGAAGAAGCTGCACAGGGATGTTATGTCATTTGTTTGGCGAGGGTGGAGGGCAGCAAAATATATATTTGCCAGTGTAGCCTAAATACCTAGCACCAGCCCTGCATATGTGTATCTACATTTATATATCTATATGTATTTAACTCAGGAAATCCAGTACAGCTAAGGGGATCTTCAGAAAAAGTGAAATCAGGACCCCAACAGCTAGAAATGGCATGCAGCTCCTCTTTGTTGTTATAGTCAGTTTCAGCACAGCCATCTTTATAAACCGGCTTTCAGATGTTCAGGATCACGCCTTCCTGGCCAGGGTTATTAACGGGATTGTGCCTTTGTGACTGGGATTTCCAAGATTGTGCCTTTGTTTCCACAAAGACAAACCTCGCTCACATTATTGTCATGAAGCACAGTTCCTTTTTGAAATTCCGGTCACAAAGGTACAACACTGTTCGAAAGATAAATATTTTTGCAATGTTTTAATGGAACAGTTTCATGGTTTATATTAAGAGAACTGTTAAAATATTTTTTAGAAGATGAGATAGGTTACAATCACTTCCTTCTACTAGAAACTTGATTTCAGAGGTATACAGTGCCTTGCAAAAGTATTCAACCCTTGGCATTTTCCCTATTTTGTTGCATTACAACCTGGAATTAGAATGGAATTTTTGGGGGTTTGAATTATTTGATTAACACAACATGCCTAATACTTTGAAGATGCAAAATATTTTTTGTGTGTGAAACAAACAAGAAATAAGACAAAAAGAATTATGAAAACTTGAGTGAACATAACTATTCACCCCCCAAAGTCAATACTTTGTAGAGCCACCTTTTACAGCAATTACAGCCGCAAGTCTCTTGGGGTACATCTCTATAAGCTTGGCACATCTAGCCAATTGGATTTGCGTCCATTCTTAACGGCAAAACTGCTTCAGCTCCTTCAAGTTGGATGGGTTCCACTGGTGTAGAGCAATCTTTAAGTCATACAACAGATTCTCAATTGGATTGAGGTCTGGTCTTTGACTAGGCCATTCCAAGACATTTAAATGTTTCCCATTAAACAACTCAAGTGTTGCTTTAGCAGTATGCTTAGGGTCATTGTCCTGCTGGAATGTGAACCTACGTCCCAGTCTCAAATCTCTGGAAGACTGAAGCAGGTTTCCCTCAAAAATGTCCCTGTATTTAGCGTCATCCATCATTCCTTCAATTCTGACCAGTTTCTCAGTCCCTGCAGATGAAAAACATCCCAACAGCCTAATGCTGCCACCACCATGTTTCACTGTGGGGATGGTGTTCTCGAGGTGATGAGAGGTGGTCTGTACTTCTCCACAACTTTGTCACTTACCTGTTTGGAAAGCTACTTTGTCTTCATGGTGCAGCTTGCTTGCTGGTGCTCCTTGCTCAGTGGTGTTGCAGACTCTGGGGCCTTTCAGAAAAGGTGTATATATCATGTGACACTTAGATTGCACACATGTGGACTTTATTTAACTAATTATGTGACTTCTGAAGGTAATTGGTTGCACCAGATCTCATTTAGGGGCTTCATTGCAAAGGGGGTAAATACATATGCATGCACCACTTTTCAGTTTTTTATTTGTTAGAGTTTTTTTAAAACAAGTTATTTTCTTCATTTCACTGCACCAATTTGGACTATTTTGTGTATGTCAATTACATGAAATCCAAATGAAAATCAATTTTAATTCCAGGTTCTAATCAACAAAATAGGGAAAATGCCAAGGGGGGTAAATACTTTTTGAAGGCACAGTATCTTGCCAAACCTGAAAACTTTGCTTTCTCAGTCGATAATTGGAAATATTGGAAAAAAATCAAACACAATCATTTTAAAATATTGTGCCCAGTATACTCATAATGTCCAACATACCCCCCAAAATATACTATCCTTTTAAATCCTGCTGCCCTAGGCACAAACCTAATTGTCCATTGCAGACAAACACCCCTGCCTATAATGTATGTTCTGCCAATTAAATTTGTTTGATAACGCTTTATGAATGATTTCAGATATTAATTTACTAGACAATACATGAGATACATTACATTACAATTTCAATGGTTCACAAATAAATATACAATAAAGAAACCTATTGCAACGTCATCTTCTGCTTCTTTTAGCCAACATAGTAAAATATTTGAACTACGAGCTGAAGCACTACAGATGTTTACATTGGACAGTGCAAATAATCTTCATTGCTTTATCCATAGAAGCAATAAGAGAGCTTGTTATACTTGAAGAAGCCTGTTACTATGACCTACTACAAACCAGGGGCAGTGCTAGTGAATCTAAAGTAATCACATGCAAGAATATTTAAAATTGACATGAGCGACAAATATAAAGTTTCATGATTCAAATAGAGCATGACATTTTTTTAAACATTCCAATTTCTTCCATTATCAAATTGTGTACAGTCGCTTTATGTGCACACTTTCCGAGGCACTAGTTCATAGTGACAGGAAAATTTAAGAAATCTCTGAATTTTAAATGAGTAGTTGTTTTGTTTCTCACATAATGTTATTGCATTGCATTATGCATTCGTTAATTAAGCAATTTTACTGTATTTAATGTTTATCCAGAAAACCTTTTATGACATGTTTTAAATGGCTCAGTATAGTGTTTTGAAGTTTTCTAAAAGGGATATGAAACCACAACATTTATTTCATGATTCAGATAGAGCATGCAATTTCAAACAACTTTCTAGTTTACTTCTATTATTACATTTTCTTTGTTCTCTTGATATCTTGTGTTGAAAAGCAGGGACTTAAGCTCAGGAGCGTGCACATGTCTGGAGCACTATATGGTAGCAGTTTTGCAAGGATGTTATCCATTTGCAAGAGCACTAGTTGCCAGCTTTATTTTCTGTTATGTAGTTCTCCAGACACCTACCTAGGTATCTCTTCACCAAAGCATCAAAATACAGAAACAGCATCACTTCCGAAAGTAACATTATTGCATTTATTGTAGAAAATCCATCATAGATGCAGAGCAGCAATACACATTTCAATGTTTTGGGGCAAAAAACCCTTAATCATGCATAAGACACACCACATCGTTTAATTAACCCTTTACATGATTCTACCACCTAACACCTTTAACACCATCTAGTGGTGAGCAAAAAAGAAATAGATTAGAAATTAAAAAATTAAATAGAGCTAGAAATACAAAGTAACACGGTATATACATTTAAACTACATTTCTTATTAGCACAAAAAACATCCACTACATGAATATAGTCAAACAAACTGCATTAAAACTATATGTGAGAAATATATCAGTAAACAACATTCCTTGTTGGGCTACAAATTTGATATCAAAGGTTATTATACCTGTCACACTAAATTTGTACTCTATATGATCAAATGCCCTGGTGGGCTTGCCTATATTGGTGAGACCACCCTGACGGTCCGGGATCGGATCGTGGAACATAAAATAATTTTTTTTACTGATTAGGACACAGGGTCTACTTCTTTCATGTTTGAGCTTGAGCATTTAAGTTCTTTGTTTAAAGAGGATTTATGTATTTTAGGCGCCCAAAAAACATTCTAAACAACGGGATTTGATTTTTAAACTCTCTACTAGGTCACAAGGGGTTTTTATTCCTGTTCCTGAGGCTCTTATTAAAATAATTTTCAAAGAGTAAACCAAGCCTGGTCTTCGCTTTTAATCCTTTCTCTAAATTTAACAGGATGTTTCCTTTACTAGCTTCTAATAAAGAGCTTTGGGAAAGTTTCCAGTGGTGGATGGTGCTATTTGCTTTAGCCAAACACAGTAATATTCCCTTAGAGAATAGTATATTTCTCAAGAATCATACGGACATGAAATTTGTAACTTTTCATCGAAAGGCCTTTTTCAAAAAGCATTGCTTCATATATCTAAATATAGACTTTTATCTCTAATTTTTAAAGGAAGAATTTATTTGGACCTTGTCAGTATATATAGTGACTATACTGAGTTTTGGATGTGTGAGAAGATCTTTCAATAAAGTAAACACTGGAAAGTGACGTGTTGCAGAAATAGGTGCTGCAGACTGTTAATTAT
This sequence comes from Bombina bombina, assembly GCF_027579735.1. Classification (NCBI taxonomy): domain Eukaryota; kingdom Metazoa; phylum Chordata; class Amphibia; order Anura; family Bombinatoridae; genus Bombina; species Bombina bombina. The sequence continues at coordinate 95,258,905 of NC_069501.1, forward strand.
CAAGTGGTGGTTTGTGACAGGGAGGATAACAACTAGTAGCTGTAGCCTTCAGTTATCCCTACTGTCTTTATATAGCCCTCAGGTTAGAGATGAGTTCACACAGTGGAACTGCACCTAACACTACCAGGCAAGGAAAAGAGTAGCGCCCCTGCTGCGGTACCAGATCTTGTGTTAACTCTAAGCACACTAACACATTACATTAGTAAACTTTCGGTACTAGATACAACAGCAAGATTAGGTAAACTTAACAGTTCAACATACGACCTGACAAACTCCGTTACTCGGAAGCGGAGGGATGGCAGAAAGAAGGCAACTGGTAGGAGCTGGGCCTGCAAGGCGGATGGCAGCGGAGCAGATTAGAGCGGAAGTTCAAGTTCGAAGTCCGTCCACAGCTGATGACGGAGCTGTGCTAGCAGAGTCACTGTGTTGAGAGCAGAGACTGAAGTGAGAGATCTGCAGAGCCTAGGGTGACATCCGGTTTGAGCTTGTATGCAACTAGTGAGTTGCGGATTAGGCTTAGGAGCCGGATAGGCTTTAATACAACACACCTACAAAGAGAGCAGGTAAAACAATAATCCAGCAAGGTGTGCTGGTACTGGTGAACTTAAATATGGCAGTGAAGCCAATTAAATGCTTAAAGGCACAGTGGAGGGTAAAAGGAAAAAGAGGTCCTGACAGACCTTGTCTTAACATTACAATTAAAGTTTCTCCCTTGGGACAAGAAGTCTAAGGGAGAAATTGAAAAAATAGTATTTTTCATCCCTTTTGTCAATATAGGAACCAAAAATCTTCCTTCTCCTTACAATGACCTGATCCTTCCAGATCTTCCTGGAAGTTTAATCCAGTTAGAACAAAGCCAGGGGTTATATAAGCCTTTTTCCTCTTCCAAATCAGCCTGAAGACACAGCCCCAGCCCCAGTCCAGATTCCTTTCTTAGAAACACCTTTTTTAGAAAGCATATTGCAGTCTATACAAGTCCAATGATCCTTTTCTAATAGTCCCAAGAAAGAGGGAATTTTTTGGACCAATTTAGGGCTTAAAGGGATATAAAATAGATATGAGTACCAACAATTATTATTACTTTACTTTAGATTAAAGTAAACATAAAAATAAATAGATTGTGTTTTTAAAAAGCAAACCACGTATTTGTTTTCTTGCAAAATGAGCACTTAGAAATTATAAGTATAGCCCCTACCCACAGCTAAACAGGAAGCAGACATTGCAAAACTTACTTTTTAGGTCACATGATCTTTGCAGCAGAAGTCCTATATTGATCATGGGCAATAAACTGACTAAAGCTATTTAATGTTGTCTCCTAGCAACACTTCAGAAGGCCTCCTCCTCCTCCTTGAGGTGCTGGTGCAGGAAGTAAAGGACACTGCAGAAATGAAGTAAAAAAAGAATTTCAAGGTACAATCCTTTTAAAATAATTAATAACACATATTGCAATGATTTCTATTAAGCACTACATGCTTAGTGCTTTTTTTGTTACTACAATAAAAGAGACTGTTTAACATCTTTCTTGTTAAAGTTTTCTTAGTGCAAGTTGGTTTGCATAATGACTTATCTGTTTACTCTTTAAAGAATCGTATTTGTGCTTTTTTGTTTCATACTACAGGAAAATTGCTAAGTGTGATTGACATCATGGCTTTGTTCAGGCTTAGGCCCTGAGGACTTAAAGTGCTGCAATGTGGCGATATATTCAAAAGGGATCTGACACAATGTTGAGAAAACTGGCAAAATATTCAAAAGCTGACATTGCTGTTTGAGGGCAGCATCGCTGAGAGGCAGTTTACTATACATCACAATGGGTGGTGATTCTGACAAAATATTCAAAGCAAAATTAGCACCGACATTGGCAATATGAAATTAAAGATTCCTTTTAAATATATAGCACAAAACCTAATAAATATAGCTATGTACCCCTAAACCGACATAACCCACCACTTCAAACTAAGCCTACACTACTTAACCCCTAAACCACCAATAGCCCACTGCAATAAACCCTACACTACTTAACTCCTAAATCACCAATAGCCCACTGCATTATCCCCCTACAGTACTTAATCCCTAAACTGCCACATCCCCCTAACACAAACTACCCCTACACTACTTAAAGGGATACTGTGAACACTATTTTTTTTCTTTCATGATTCAGATAATGAGGCCCATTTATCAAGTCTCATAACCCTGTCTGCCTGCTCTGAGCAGGCGGACAGAGATCGCCGGAATTCAACCCGATCGAATATGATCGGGTTGATCGACACCCCCCTGCTGGTGACCTATTGGCCGCAAATCTGCAGGGGGCGGCGTTGCACAAGCAGCTCACAAGAACTGCCGGTGCAATGCTGAATATAGAGAGCGTATTGCTCTCCGCATTCAGCGAGGTCTGTCAGGCATGATCCGCACTGTCGGATCAGGTCCGACAGACCTTTAATAAATAGGCCTCAGAGTATGCAATTTTAAGCAACTTTTTAAATTGACTCCTATTATCAATTTTTCTTTGTTAGCTTTATATCTTTATTTGAAAAAGCAGGAATGTAAGCTTACGAGCTAGCTCGTTTTTGGTTCAGCACCCTGGATAGCATTTGCTGATTGGTGGCGGCATTTTGTAGGACATTGCCCTAAAGTGATTTAGCTCTTTTTCTTGTCAAAAGAAACATATTCTAAAACCAAAGTAAACCCCACCAACAAATAAAAAGCCTATCTTAAACAGCCTATCTTACATTTAAAAATAAAAATCTATTTACAAAAAAAAAACTATCCTACAAAAAAGATTGCTCTGATAAGGACATTTGGTAGGGCGGTGCCCTAAAGCTCATATGCCCTAAAAGGAAGAAAAAGTCATATTCTAAAAAAAAAAAAAAAAAACTATCCTAAAAAAAAGTTACAAATAACTCTATCCATTGCTCTGCAAAAAGGAATTTGGTAGGGCATTGCCCTAAAGTTCTTTTGTGATTAAACAAATACCCTATTCTAAACAAAATCCTTAACACCTTATTAAAGAAAAAAAAATGCATGATTAACTGATAAATTAATTTCTTTCATGGTTGTGAGAGCCCATGAGGCCCTCATATTTCCATTTTTTATTTCATTACTTTTTTCTGGCGGCCGGAATGCAAGGGACACCATTTTGAAAAGGCTCCCTTGCATTGAAGATTCAGTGTATGGCGGTGACCGTATGAAGAGGATGCTCCACGTGCAGGATGTCTTCAAGGATGGACCCTCTCCGCGCCGCCGGGATGAAGATAGAAGACGCCGCCTGGATGGATGAAGACTTCTCGCCGCCTGGATGTCCGGACTTCAGAAACTGTGGGTAGTCGGGGGTTAGTGTTAGTTTTTTTTAACTTTTTTGGGGTGTTTTTTTTTTTTAGATTAGGGTTTGGGCTTTTTTTAAAAGAGCTGAATGCCCTTTTAAGGGCAATGTAAAAGAGCTGAATGCCCTTTTTAGGGCAAGGCCCATACAAATGCCCTTTTCAGGGCAATGGGTAGGTTAGATTTTTGTTAGAGTTAGGTTTTTTTATTTCGGGGGGTTGGTTGGGTGGTGGGTTTTACTATTGGGGGGGTCTTTGTATTTTTTTACAGGTAAAAGAGCTGTTTAACTTAGGGCAATGCCCTACAAAAGGCCCTTTTAAGGGCTATTGGTAGTTTATTGTAGGTTAAGGTTTTTTTTATTTTGGTGGGGCTTTTTTATTTTTTATAGGGCTATTAGATTAGGTGTAATTGTTTTTATTTTGGATCATTTCGTTTGTTATTTTTCGTAATTTAGTGTTTTTTTGTTTTGTATTTTGTATTTTTTGTAATTTTAGACTTACATTTTTTAGTAGTGTTAGGTTTTTTTAATGTGTAATTTAGTTTATTTAATTGGTAATTATTTTAATTTTAGTATAATAGTTATGTTAGGTTAATTGTTAGTTTAAATTTAGTTTTTTTTAATTTCACAGGTAAGTTTGTATTTATTTTAAGATAGGGATATTGTAATTTTAATTTAAAGTTAGGGGGTTGTTAGGTTTATGGTTTAATAGTTTAATTTAGTTTTGGCTATGTGGGGAGCTGGTGGTTTAGGGGTTAATAGGTTTATTTAGTGGCAGTGTTCTGGGAGGCCAGAGGTTTAGGGGTTAATAACTTTATTTATTGGCGGCGATGCCAGGGAGCGGCAGAATAGGGGTTAATAGCTTTATTATAGTGTGGGTGATGTTGGGGTGCGGGGGAATAGGCGTTAATAACTTTATTATAGTGGCGACGATGTTGGGGAGTGGTGGAAAAGAGGTTAATAACTTTTATTAGTGGCGGTGTGTTGAGGTGGCAGATTAGGGGTCAATAACTTTATTTAGGTGTCAGCGATGTCGGGGGCGGCAGCATAGGGGTGATTAGACTTGGGGTTTATGTTAGGGTGTTAGGTTTAAATGTAACTTTTTTTTCCCCATAGACATCAATGGGGTTGTGTTACGGCGATCGCCATTCCACACTTCAGGTGTTAGTTTTTTTCTTCTAACACACTCTCCCCATTGATGTCTATGGGTAAAGCGTGCACGAGCACAGCCCTTGGCTTTTGTGCGGTATGGAGCTTATCGCCACCATATCGCATGCACAAGGCGGCTTTTCTGAAACGTTTTTTTTTTTCGCACCCTCTATAGCGCAAATTTGTAATCTAGGTGTACGTATAGTATGTTAGTGATTAAAAACATTGCTGCCGCCATCATGTATAAGGAAGATATTTCACTTGTATGTAATGCTTATCCACAGTATAATCAAAAGAAAGAAAAATCGTTTTTTATTTCATTATATTTGGCCCTAGTTGTTCAAAGACTAAAAATACATAAACAGAAATAAGTTGAATATGTTTTGAACAAGATATATTGAAAGTGTCAGAAAAGGTGTTGAGTGGGTTGAAAGTGCATTATTGTACTAGTATGTCATATTAATACATTGTCTTTCCTGGTCATACTTCTAGCACCAGATAATGCATTTTTACAGTTTACATCCTCATTGTTTGTGTGTGGGGTGAGTACAAGCAGAGATTTGAATGTGAATCTCTAAGCGACTATTGAAGAATATAAACCCATGTATTAGAGCTGACAAACTATTTGTATTAGAGGAGTACAGGTATTACAGGAAGAAAATATTGCCACAATTTCAAGACATTAAAAGGACAGTCTACTCCAGAATTGTTATTGTATAAAAAGATAGATAATCCCTTTATTACCCATTCCCCAGCTTTGCATAAACATGTGATTACCTTGTATCTAAGCCTCTTCAGACTGCCCCCTTATTTAAGTTCTTTTGACAGACTTGCATTTAAGCCAATCAGTGCCCTCTCTTAAGTAACTCCACGGGTGTGAGCACAATGTTATCTATAGGGCACACATGAACTAACGGCCTCTAGGTTTGAAAAACTGTCAAATGCTTTGAAATAAGAGGCCTCTAGGTTTGAAAACTGTCAAATGCTTTGAAATAAGAGGCGGCCTTCAAGAGCTGAGACATTATTATATGAGCCTAGCTAGGTTTAGCTTTCAACAAATAATACTAAGAGAGCAAAGCAAATTTGATGATAAAAGTGAACTGGAAAATTGTTTAAAATTGCATGCCCTATGGTATGAAGAGGATCCTCCATGCTGGATGTCAGTGCCACCTGCGAAATTTCTTGCTTCTCCACAGCTGCGCTCCACCGGGATAAACATAGGAGATGCCCCCGTGACGGATGAATATGTCGCCGCCTGGATGAAGATGGATGTCCGGACTTCAGGAAATGTGAGTAGATTTTCTGGGGTTAGTGGGGTTTTTTTTTTTGTTTTTTTTTTTTTTTTAGATTAAGGATGGATAGTAAAAGAGCTGAATGCCCATACAAATGCCCCTTTAGGGGCAAGGGGTAGCTTATTTTATTTTTTTAGACTTAGGTTTTTTATTTTCGGTGGTTGGTTGGGTGGGGGGCGTTACTGTTAGGGGGACTTTGTAATTTTTAGGTAAAAGAGCTGTTTAACTTAGGACAATGCCCTACAAAAGGCCCTTTTAAGGGCTATTGGTAGTTTAATGTTAGGTTAGGGGGTGTTTTTATTATGGGGGGTGTTTTTGTTTTTATAGGGGTATTAGATTATGTGTAATTTTTATTATTTTGGATAATTATGTTTATTATTTTTTGTAATCTTAGAGGTTTTTATTTTTTGTAAGTTTAGAGAGGGTTTTTTGTAATGTATTTTTTTTTGTAGTGTTAGTATTTTTTTTTTTAATTTGTAATTTAGTTTTTTAAAATTTTTCGTAAATTTTATTGTTTTAAACTAGTAATGTTAGGTTACTTTATAGTTTAAACTTAGTTTTTTTTTTTATTTCACCGGTAAGTTTTTTTTATTTAAATATAGTTATATTGTAAATTTAATAAAAAAATAGGGGGGTATTAGGTTTAGGGGTTAATAGTTTAATTTAGTGTGTTGCGATGTGGGGGGCCGGCGGTTTAAAGGTTAATAGGTTTAGTTTAGTAGTTGCGATGTGGGGGGGCAATGGTTTAGGGATTAATAGGTTTATTATAGTAGTAGCGATGTGGGGGGCCGGCGGTTTATGGGTTAATAGGTTTATAATAGTAGTTGCGATGTGGGGGGCCAGCAGTTTAGGGGTTAATAGGTTTATTATAGTAGTAGTGATGGGGCGGCGGTTTAGGGGTTAATATATTTATTTTCTAAGTAGCTATGTGGAGGGCCGGAGGTTTAGGGGTTAATAGGTTTATTTGTGTTGGCAATGTCGGGGGCCAGCGGTTTAGGGGTTAATAGGTTTATTTAGGTATTAGCGATATGGGGGGGTGGGGTGGATTAGGGGTGTTTAGACTAGGGGTTTATGTTAGGGTGTTAGGTTTGAACATAACTTTCTTTTCCCCATAGACATCAATGGGGTTGCCTTACGCCGATCAGCATTCTGTGATTGCAGGTATTAGTTTTTTCTAACACTTTCTCCCCATTGATGTCTATGGGGGAAAGCGTGCACGAGCACATAAAGTCAGGCCCTGGGTTTTGTGCGGTATAGAGCTTATTGCACCATACCGCACAACAAGAGAAGGTTTTTCAGTAACTTGTAATGGCAGCGCTTTTGCGTTATTTACGCACCTGGTATAGTGCAAAACTTGTAATCTTGATGAACATGAGGTAGGAAAAGGGTAAACAAAACCTCTCAGATAAATTAGCTAAAATAATTAACCCAAGCCTCCCTAGGAGAAAGTGGAACAAGTACAAATTTCAGATGTATTTTACAGCAAAAGGAAGCAAAATAAATAATAATTGACAGATTAAAAGTGTAGCGCTAAATATCACTGTTGTGAAAGGAATATTTGAGCTCCACTGAGTTATACCAGCGCACGCTAATGTGCGCTGGTTTTTCAAGTTGGGAGCCTCGTTCTAATACCATCAAAGATGGCACAGAACCTAAGCGCAGCGAAGGGGGTACGTAACCCAGCGATGACAGCAATATATATATATTTATGTGTTATTATGTGTATATACACATATTAACACATAAATACATATGTATATAAGCATATACATATATATTTACTGGGGACAAACAGTTCCAATAGAGTGCAATGTAAAGGCACTTTCCAGTGCCTTTTGTTTTCTAACACCCCACACCCGCCAACCCCAAAATACTGCCTAGTGCAGTTATTTTATTAAAAAATAAAGATGCTTCTTTTTTTTTTTTTATGAATACACTACACTGTATTTTGGGGGCAATTGGGGCACATTTATAAAATTAACCAGAGATCTGATCTCTGGTTAATTTTATAAGCGCTAATTGCTACCACAAACTCGCTGTAGCAATAGCCAGCCACTTGTAATGGTGAGCGATAAATTAGAGCTCCACTTTTAATCTGGCCCTAAATGTATATTGCAATAATGTCTCATTTCCAATAATGAAACATTTTATGCTTTGCTAAAATGCCAAGTTTAATGGTCCTTGTCATGAGATGCAGGACATATGCAGGACACAGCAAGGATGGTACAACTCTATTTTATTACAGAGCATGGAATTATACATCTGGTATGGTTGATCTCACTAACTAACTGCTACACAGACAACCGGACCTAAGCCCTGCCCCCAATCTAGTGACATCACTTCCTGCTCTTATCACATCTTCCCCCTTTTCAAAGGACAAAGCATACATTTGAATATAACAAATAACAAGGTATACAAACAGAGTATACAACAACAATTTTGTATAGTATATAACAAACAAGTTACAACATGAATTACATCCTGACTTGAACATCGGGATAGACTACCCTAGTCCACAGTGACCATGGGATTATTCTGCCCATACTTCCAGTCACTGTTCTAACTAAAGTTAATCCCGATATCGGGCCGGAAGTTTCACCACTCTTCCGCTTTATGTAACTCTACATGAACTGTCCTCTGATACAGAAGAAGGTGACTGAGAGTCCGCTGGAGGCAAAGACATATCCCCGCTGTGATCTTGCTATGGGGAAGGCACCCCTTTTAAAACAGGGGATCCCACCGGCGGTGGTACTGAGGCATCCAGTTCCAAACTCTCAGGTACAGGCTGTAGATGTTTTCGGTTACGGCGTGTAACTGTTCCTCCATCAGTAAGGACTACATAAAACCTTGGTTCTGGAGAGCGTCCAATTACCGTAGCAATCATCTTCCATTTCTTCTCATCATCCAGTTTAATTCTGACACTTTGCCCCGCATTCAGCTCCTGCAAGGGCCTCACAGAATGTCTCCAGTTGTAGAAGAATCAATAGCCCCTTTTTGCCTCTTCATCCCTCCGAAGAATAGAGCCAGTCGGCTGGAAGACACCCACGGAGGGTAAGGTGGTGCGAATCTGGCGTCCTAGCATCAGCTGTGCCGGGCTAAACCCCGTGGCTCGAATGGGCTTGCCCTATAGGACAAGAGGGCTAGGTATGGCTCAGATTGCTTTAAAATGAATTTTGTTGTTTGAACTGCCCTTTCAGCCATTCCGTTGGCCTGCGGGTAATGTGGACTTGACGTGGAATGTATAAAATCATATTCCCTGCTGAAAGCAATGAACTCTGTAGAAGTGAACTGCATTCCGTTATCACTCACCAGGTCCATTGGAATGCCCCACCGGGCGAACAGGCTCTTAAGACGAATGATAACGGCTTGACTTGTGATTTCATTCAAAGGTGCAATTTCCAAATACCTGAAATAGTAGTCGATCACAACTAGGAACTTTTTCCCATGCAGTTCGCACAAATCAGCAGCTATTTTTTGCCACGGGCCTGCAGGCAGCGGAGTAGAAATCAAGGGCTCCCTTCTCTGAGTAGGCCGGCGTTCCCGGCAAAAGGCGCATTTAGACACATGACTTGCAATGTCAGAGCTGATCCCAGGCCACTATACAGCCCTAGCTGCCCTGCACTTTGTAATGCCTAAGTAACCATTGTGAATCCTGTTTAACATCTCCTGCCTCATACTGACAGGAATAACGATGCGGTCCTGGAACAGCACCAACCCCTCCAGCTCCGTTAGCTGCGACCTCTCTGACTGGTAAGAACTTAAAGACATCCAGGCTGCCCTACTCTCGGGCCAACCTTCTTTTATGTACTTTATAACTTCTTGAAGGTCTGTATCTAAATATGTCTCTTTCTTTATTTCTTCTAGTTTCCTTGAAGAAATGGACTTTGAGGCCAGAACTGAATCTACATACACTTTCATATCCGATTCGGTTGAAGACTCTTCTGCAGCAGCCAGCTGGAGCCTGGATAGTGTATCTGCCACAACCAGTTGTTTCCCCGGTACATGTGCTGCCTGAACATTGAACCTGAGCAGCCTCATTAGAAGTCTCTGGCATCTTAAGGACGTTTTGTCAATATCGTAGTAGTTGATTAGAGGGACTAGCGGTTTATTGTCAGTCTCCAGACTAAATTTCTCTAAACCCACTAGGTAACGCTGAAAGCGCTCACAGGCCCTCTGCAGCCAGGCATTCTTTCTCAATTTGAGCGTATTTTGATTCAGCAGCCGTCAGTGTGCGGGAACAATAGGCGATGGGCTGTAGTTTATTTTCATTTAACTGCAGGAGGGCGGCCCCTAACCCATAACTGCTCGCATCTTCACTAACCACAGTCTTTTTGGAAGGGTCGTAGAACCCCAGCACTGGGACAGACCCCAGCAGGGACTTGGCTTGCATAAAAGATTCTTCCTGTGAAGGTCCCAAGACCCAGGCAACATCTTTCTTTAGCAACTCTGTGATAGGGTGTAGTACTGTGGATAAATCCGGAAGGAACCTGCCCAAATAATTTACAAGGCCCAATATTTGTCTCAGCTCATGTAAATCGGAAGGGCTTTTCATCTGTTCAATAGCACAAATTTTCTCGGGGTCTGGTTTGATGCCATCCCCATTGATGATATGCCCAAAGTAACATAATGCAGCTTTTCTAAAATGGCATTTTTCTTTATTTAGCTTCAGCCCAGACTCTCTAATAGTCTGCAACACACAGCTTAATCGCTGATCGTGTTCCTCCAAAGTAGACCCATACACTAAGATGTCGTCCATGACGACTGCCGTGCCCATGTGGTCTCTTAGGAGAGAACTAATTTCCCTTTGAAAGATTTCAGGAGCAGAGGATATCCCGAAGGGGAGTCTGCAGAAGCAAAACCGACCTATCTGTGTAATAAAGGTAGTCAGTTTGCGGCACTTTGGATCTAGAGGAATCTGGCAGAAGCCGCTAGAAGCGTCCAATGTAGAGAAGAACTTCGCCCCAGCCAATTTCGGAGCTATGTCTTCCAATGTCGGCAGCACAAATCTCTCTTTCTTCACTGCCTCGTTCAACCTTTTCAAGTCTACACAGATGCGCACCTTCCCGTTTTTCTTTGCAACAGATACAATGGGGGCACACAAGTCAGTTGCTTCAACAACCTCTTCAATAACCCCCATATTCTTCATGCGCATAAGCTCCTTCTCCACTTGAGGCATGAGCGGGAACGGAATTCTATGGGGAGTAGAAATGCTGTATGGGACTGCGTCACCTTTAAGCGATATACGGACTGGCTTGCAATTCAGTAGGCCCAATTCCCCAAACATATCTTCAGAAATCTCATTCACTCTGGCTACTAGGCCCAAACCACAGGCTGCTTTTCTGCTCAATAAATTATTAACACACTGACCTCAAATCACATGCACCCACATGGTGAATTTCCTTTGCTTGTACTTGCAGCTGGCAAGAAATTTCCCCGCACAATCAATGCGGCCACCAGGACTATGGACTTTTGTAGTAACCTTTGCCAGCTGGGGCTGTCGAGGCAGTTCCATGAATGCTGCAAGGGATATTACAGTGATATCTGCTCCTGTGTAAATCTTAAAGGCAACTTTGGCTCCCATTACAGTAAAAGTAACCTTCTAATCTTCCTCTGAACCTGGCCGTTAAACAACAGACCCACAAAGGACACTTTCTGACCCTCCTGGTCGCTATCCACCTGCATCTCCTTAATGTATTCAGTTTTACACACCACTTCAAAATGGCCCATCCTGTTACATTTTCTGCATCTTTGGCAGGGCATATGACACTCTGATCATGGGCACGGTTGCACTGTGTGCATCAGGCATGCTGCACCCATCCACTTCTAGGTCTATCTGTTATCTTAGGTCTACCGCTCACACTGTGCCTTTCACTAGCAGCTCTCCTGAACTGCTGCACTTTATCCACAATACTCTCAGACCTCAGATCAGCACTTTGCTTTTTCACCAGTTCACTCTGGCGGGCCATCCTAATAGCCCGATCTAATGTTAAATCAGGCTCTAACTGTAGCTTCAGTGAGACTTCAGCATCTGCAATTCCAATAACTATTCTGTCTCTGATTTGCTCTTCTTTAGCAACACCAAACTCACAGAATTCAGCTAGTTCATACAGTCTGCACACAAATGACTCCACAGATTCTCCCACACGCTGATCACATTTGTGAAAACAAGCTCTCTCATGAATCACATTTCTTTTGGGCCCAAAGTGGGCACTGAGTTTAGGCCTTAGGCGGTGGCCTACACTAATATCCTTGGCACCTTCCCCCCACCTGCGCTTCTATTCCTGATCGATGACAATGTCAAAGTTTACCCCACCTGGGCCTTTTGACTTCTCTCAGCCTGCAGCTTGGCCCACATGGCGTCAGCAGTTTCAGCGCTTCAGGATTGCTTCCAAGCTGAACAAGGAGAGTGGTGAAGTACAAGTTAAAGGGACAGTCTACACCAAAAAATGTCTTATGTAAAAAGATAGATAATCCCTTTATTACCGTTTTTGCATAACCAACACAGTTATATTAATATGCTTTTTACCTCTGTGATTACCTTGTATCTAAGCCTTTGCAGACAGCCTCCTTAGCTAAGTGCCTTTGACAGACATGCAGTGTAGTCAATCAGTGAAGACTCCTAAATAACTTCACGGGAGTGAGCACAATGTTATCTATATGACACATGTGAACTAGCACAGTCTAACTGTGAAAAACTTTCAAAATGCTCTGAGCTAGGAGGCGGTTTTCAACTGTTTAGAAATCAGTTTGAGCCTAGCTAGGTTTAGCTTTTCAAAATTACCACCAAGGGAACAAAGCAAATTTGATGATAAAAGTAAATTGGAAAGTTGTTTAAAATTGCATGCCCTGTCAGAATCATGAAAGTTTAGTTTTGACTTTACTGTCCCTTTAATTCTCTTTTATACTCTATGGGGAAAAATGTGGAGCAAGTGTTCAATGCTTTTACTTTCCAAGAAGGGGAAGAATTTAATTAGTTATGATTGCATCAGCCAATAGGATTTTTTCACCTTTAATTCTGATTGGCTGATAGAATTCTATCAGCCAATCGGAATTCAAGGGACGCCATCTTGGATGACGTCACTTAAAGGAACCTTCATTCCAGAAGAGCCATTGTAAGAAGAGGATGCTCCGCGCTGGATATCTTGAAGATGGACCCGCTCCGCGCCGGATGGATGAAGATAGAAGATGCCGTCTGGATGAAGACTTCTGCCCATCTAGAGGACAACTTCTGCTGGCTTGGATGAAGACTTCTCCTGGCTTCGTTGAGGACTTCTTGCCACTTGGATGAAGACTTCTCCCGGCTTCATTGTGGATGGCTGTCCGGTCTTCAAAACTGTAAGTGGATCTTCAGGGGTTAGTGTTAGGTTTTTTTAAGGGTTTATTGGGTGGGTTTTATTTTTAAATTAGGGTTGGGGCCCTGGAAAAAGAGCTAAATGCCCTTTTAAGGGCAATGCCCAACCAAATGCCCTTTTCAGATTAGGTGTTATTAGTTTAAATATCTGATCATTTCTTTTTTTATTTTGTGTAATTTAGTGTTTTTTTTTTTTTTTATAATTTAGGTAATTATATTTAATAAATGTAATATATTTAATTGTAGTGTAAGGTTAGGTGTTAGTATAACTCAGGTTAGGTTTTATTTTACAGGTAAATTTATATTTATTTTAGCTAGGTAGTTAGTAAATAGTTTATAACTATTTACTAACTATTCTACCTAGTTAAAATAAATACAAACTTATCTGTAAAATAAAAATAAACCCTAAGCTAGCTGCAATGTAACTATTAGTTATATTGTAGCTAGCTTAGGGTTTATTTTACAGGTAAGTAGTTTTAAATAGGAATTATTTAGATAATGATAGTAATTTTTATTTAGATTTATTTTAATTATATTTAAGTTAGGGGGTGTTAGGGTTAGGGTTAGACTTAGGTTTAGGGGTTAATAAATTTAGTATAGTGGTGGCGACGTTGGGGCGCAGATTAGGGGTTAATAAATGTAGGTAGGTGGCGGAGATGTTAAGGGCGGCAGATTAGGGGTTAATAATATTTAACTAGTGTTTGTGATGCGGGAGTGCAGCGGTTTAGGGGTTAATATGTTTATTATAGTGGCGGCGATGTCCGGAGCGGCAGATTAGGTGTTAATAAGTATAATGTAGGTGTCGGCGATGTCGGGTGCAGCAGATTAGGGGTTAATAAGTGTAAGATTAGTGGTGTTTAGACTCGGGGTTCATGTTAGGGTGTTAGGTGTAAACATAAATTTTGTTTCCCCATAGGAATCAATGGGGCTGCGTTACGGAGCTTTACGCTGCTTTTTTGCAGGTGTTAGACTTTTTTCAGCTGGCTCTCTCCATTGATGTCTATGGGGAAATCGTGCACGAGCACGTAAAACCAGCTCACCGCAGCTTTCAGCAGTGCTGGTATTGGAGTGCGGTATGGAGCTCAATTTTGCTTTACGCTCACTTCTTGCCTGTTAACATCAGGATTTTGTAAACCTGTAATACCAGCGCTGTAGGGAAGTGAGCTGTGACAATAACTTGCAAGTTAGTACCACACCCCTCATAACACAAAACTCGTAATCTAGCCGTTAGAACAAGCAATTTTAAACAACTTTCTATCTGAATCATGAAAGTAAAAATGCGGGTTTAATGTCCCTTTAATTTTATTGCCCATACTGTTAATGCAGCTATTGTAATAGATATTATTTTGCAATTACATAATTATAGAACAGAGATATAGATAGACTACTCCTTCATGTTCTTCATGTTTTACATAAGTTATAAGGTATATGCATGTTAACATAACTGTATTGGCTCTAAGGGATCTGCAGATTGCAACTAATTGTTCTTTACCTCCCTTAAACAGTGACATCTGCTACTCAAATATAATTGCTGGATGTCTTTAAACTGTATATATATATACTAGTTTTCCGATACAGGCATTAGCTATACATGATCTTACTCATAGAACAGGGTTTCTGCAACTGACCCAAAGTTACACTATATTATACTTAATAATCCTTCTGTCAAAATCAAATAAGTGTGGGTAAGAAGATATTTCCTTTTTCATCATCTGGTTAAAGTGTTTTAGCATTAATCCCTCCCTACACCCTTTTCTTCTCTTAATATTTGCATCTTGATATCACCAATTAAGAAGTTACTATAGATGTGTCATACTTAATTACAGTGCTATGTCCATTTTCATATGTTAACATACTATTATCCTAACAGAAATGTGATTATTTTACATTAATCAATTGGCCCAAGAGTGGCCTTCTTTGTAATTACCATTTGACATGATCTTAGTGATCCAGTTTGTCCAAGAGAGAACAGAACAGTAGTTACCCTAATGCTATAATTCACTATGTTATTGGCATTTAAGTCATTTATTCTTTCTAAATATGCTTAGTATATAGGTTTTACACTTATATTGTTATTCCTTATCACCTAGATTACAAGTTTACAAATCTTGCGTTACAACCTATACCGACAAGATCCGTTTCGCAATCTGAGAGCAGTAGTTATGAGTTTTACGCTACAAAACTGTTACATAAAACTCATAACTAGGTTTTATTTGACAGGTAAGTTTGTATTTATTTGAACTAGGTAGTTAGTAAATAGTTAATAACTATTTACTAACTAGTCTACCTAGTTAAAATAAGTACAAACTTACCTGTGAAATAAAAATAAAACCTAAGCTAGCTACAGTATAACTATTAGTTATATTGTACCTAGCTTACGTTTTATTTCACAGGTATGTATTTAGTTTTAAATAGGAATTATTTAGTTAATAATTGTAACTTTAATTTAGCACTATTTTAATTATGTTAAAGTTAGGGGTGTTAGGCTTAGGGTTACGGTTAGGGTTAGGGTTATGTTAAGGTTAGGGTAGGTGTCGGCGATGTCGGGGGCAGCAGATTAGGGGTGTTTAGACGTGGGGTTTATGTCAGGGTGTTAGGTTTACACGTTAGTTTTTTTCACCATAGACATCAATGGGGTTGCTTTACAGAGCTTTTCATTCCGCAATTGCAGGTGTTAGGTATTTTTCTAACCCACTCTCCCCATTGATGTCTATGGGGAAAGCGTGCACGAGCACATCAAAACAGCGTTTGTATTTTGTGTGGTATGGAGCTCAAAGCAACCATATCGCACGCACAAGCCGGCTGTTTCAAAACTTGTAATGACTACGCTATAGAGTGTGAAATAACGCAACTTTTGTTGCGTTCGTTAATTTTCCTATAGCGCTCATAACTCGTAATCTACCTGAATGTTAGTAATTGCTCTTTATCATCTTGGTGAGAGATGGAGCCTGTAAATGGCATATATACAATTATGGCTCTGTTTACTGTTATCCAGCTCTTGTTATCAGGCATCCTATTCCCCTAGCTTAAGCATTGTTTTACAATCAACACACACTTAAAGGGACAGTCTACTCCAGAATTGTTATTTTTAAAAAGATAGATAATCCCTTTATTACCCATTCCCCTGTTTTGCCTAACCAACACGGTTAAATTAATATACTTTTTACCTCTGTGATTACCTTGTATCTACGCCTTTGCAGACTGCCCCCTTATTTCAGTTATTTTGACAGACTTGTATTTAGCCAATCAGTGCCCTCACATTTGTAACTCCATGGGCATGGTCACAATGTTATCTGTATGGCACACATGAAATAATGCCCTCTAGCTGTGAAAAAACTGCCAAAAGCATTGAAATAACGGGTGGCCTTCAAGGACTTAGAAATTAGCATATGAGCCTACCTAGGTTTAGCGTTCAACAAAGAATTCCAAGAGAACAAAGCAAATTTGAGTTGTTTAAAATTGCATGCCCTATCTGAATCATGAAAGTTTAATTTTGACTAGACTGTCCCTTTAACTGTGAACTTTAATATATTAGCCTGAAAATAACTTGTATACTTATTACTACTGAGAAATGTTGTATACTATTTACTGTAACTTTTAAAAACCTCAATAAAAGTTTAAGAAAAAAAAATTTGTCTAAGAACTGGGGTGAAAAAAAGGCTTAGCAGTGAAAGGGTTAAAGGGACATGAAACCCAATGTTTTTTTCTTTCCTGATTTACATAGAGCCTGCAATTTTAAATAACTTTCCAATTTATTTCTATTATCTAATTTGTTTCATTCTATTTGTATCCTTTTTTGCAAAGTATACCTAGGTAGGCTTAGAAGCTGCTGATTGCTGGCTGCTCATATATGCCTTTTGTCATTGGCTTTCATCTAGCTCCCAGTGGTGCATTAATGATCCTTCAACAAAGGGTGTCAAGAGAATAAAGCAAATTAGATAATAGAAGTAAATTGGAAATTTGTTTAAAATTCTATGATCTGTCTGAATCATGAAGAAACAAATTGGGTTTCTTGTCCCTTTAAGCACAGGAATGTGTTGATACAAAAATGACTCCCCTCAACACAGGAGGAGGCACTTACAATTGAGAGGACTCCGCTCCAATTTGCTCTTTCTCCCTTCACTGTGCATCCTCTCTTTTTGTATATACTCTCTAACTGCTTCTTTCCTTTGTCACCTGTTGAGTCCCCCCTTTTCAATTTATTTTACAATCTCCATTAAAAGGGCTAGCGGATACCTAGAGCAAAAAAGGACTTTATTGTTTGTTTTATTCTTTATCATTCTATACCTGTACCCTTAAAGAAAAGCCCCATCCTGGCAGAGCAACTATTAGTCATGATTTAATTTTCACAATGGAAATTAAGGGACAAGACAATTTACAGCTCCAGTTAGTGGGGTTGTAGAGCCCTGTGCAGACATGCAGTGAAGCTTATAGTCCTGGTTAATTCCAGTCTTCGGTTAACGTTCTGATGTATATTTGCTGTATTTGATCTTCTTGTACCAATACAGCCAAAGATTAATTGAAAAAACCCTCAGGAATAATATGGAGCAATGTAGCCACTACAAAAATGTAATGCTCCCACTTTGTATCATGTACGCTCGCCTGCAGCAGTGCAGAATATAAATGTAAAAATACTAGCAACATCACTGATCTGTGCATGCACACAGCTTTTGTTACACACTGCAAGATTACCTACTCTCTAAGATGGCATTACGGAGCTTGAAGATGTAGACTAGAGCTTGACCAACCAGCACTTGTAAGGGTTTGGTTAAAGTAAGAGAACGGGTTTGAAGATAGCTGAAGACACAGGGGGGAAAATAATAGCATGGTGAGTAGTAACCATGGTATTGTGGTTCTGCAAAGCAGTTTTGTGTCTTTTTAAGGGTGATGAGATGAGTACCCTCGGCTTGTCTGATAATTATCACTGATCATTTGCACTAATAGCCTTATGGGATAAATTGCTTTTGACTACACAGAGGATAAAAAAACTAATTAGCAATATAACAAGAACCTACAACATGTAAATAGGACATGAAACTCAATGTCTCATCAAAAACAAAATCTCGCAAGACATGTGGTATAGAAAAAAATAGCGCAAGTTATACAAAGGTTGCCAGGCAACATATACCATAACTGCATCACTTTCAGAAATATGAATGAGAGATTTTATACCTCTCTAAAAACGAAAGTGGTTGTATAAAAAAATATTACTGATGCCACTAAATACAAGGGAAATGTATAATGTGAGAGTGGACTATCCTCCTGATAAACCAATACAGAGGAGCATGGTATGCTACTTTTATCTCATGAACTTGAATGCTATAAAGGTAATCATTGTCTTCAGTTAGGAATCGAGGGAGAGGGGCATTAAAAGAAAATCCTTGATACAATACCCTAGATACAACAGTTTAATACACAAGATTAATAACCCCTCTAAATGACAGATATCACTTATTTGCTTTCCTCTAAACATTAGGTAGTTTTTGGGACCTTACAACTTAAAAAAAAAAGGAAAGTATATGATTCATCATTTTTAAAGTAATAGTACTGTTTTTTGAACTGACTGACTGAAAACTGAAATGGCTATCAGGTAACCACTATATTAATCATAGCCATTATTTGATTAAAAAAAGGTGTTAAAACTTGAGGAAAGCATGGGAAGCAATATATTCTTGACATAGGCATCTGTGGGAACCATATCTAGGCACACATTGGTTCCATAGTAAAAAAAATAGTGTTATTAAAGCACATTTTTCCTCTGCTCTTTCCCCTAGAGACACCTATTTCTCCCCTCATAGAGGGATAGTAAAGACCACATTTAAAACTGAAGATACCCATCCTCCATGTAGGAAATGATTGCAATACCAGTGGTTATTTCCTTCTGCCATTAGTTTGACTGCATGAGGGCAATCCATTCCTTGGTGACTATTACTTGGATGTGGGACATTTTAAATAAGAGGATATGTCATGTGATCATAATTATAGCAAATACCTGCCTGTAATTGATTGTAATGATTTTTGTTTTTTTTTACAACCTCATAGACCATAAAAATGTTGGTATTTTATTATTATTTATTATTTATTATTATTATTATTATTAATAAAATGTTGGTTGTGCTATATTTAATATTTAAGAAATGGGGTGGAAGCTAAACCATTTATATTGCTGTCAAATGTTAAGCATTTGGTGGACAGACCACTGAAGATACATTTAACTATGGCGGCCTTTGGCTAAGACAACCTTTCTATATAATAATTTCTTTATATAGTAAAATAATACTTATTGTTTTACAAGGCCTGTGCTATTTGGTTCTAATAACTCCCCAGTAAATGTGGTTCCCCTAGAGCTAAATTTCTCAGAATAAATTGATTTAAAATCACTCCCAGTTTTAATCATAATGCTTTAACTTGCCAATTCAGCCCTAAATTCCATGTAATTTAGAGATGTGCACATTCCTGAGAAAGGTTAGGTGTGGTTATTAGGTAAGAAAAATAATTAGATATTTCCAACATAGGAGAAGTCCTGAGCCTATGGCCATATTCTACATAGTTGATCACTTTTACTAGCTATGTTATTGCATTTACAGCAACTAATTAACATTTTTAAAGACTAACTAGAGAAAATGAAAAAATAAAAATCAAATAAAATATGAACTGTTGAATTGATTAAAGGACCACTAAACACAAATTTGTAAACTACATGACTTTGAACCATCATATCTGAGAATAATTTTACAATGAAAACTGAAGCTTTATTTCTTTCCTATGGCATGAAGAGTCCACAATGTCATTCCAATTACTAGTGGGATATTCAACTCCTGGCCAGCAGGACGGAGGCAAAGAGTACCCCAGCAAAGCTGTTAAGTCTAACTTCCCTTACCCATAACCACCAGTCATTCTCTTTGCCTCTCTCAATGGAGGATGTGCGAAGACAGCATCTGGGGATATTTAATCCTTTTATGGGTACTGCAAGCAAGGATTGGAGTCTAGCTGAGTCCACGTCAATCTCTTTAGTAAGAGTAGTGGTGGCTTTTAGCAGTAAGAAGGCAACAAGGTAGTCTTTGCTTTACTTCTAACAATTTTGCAACCCTTTTGTAGAAAGCCTGGGTGACTTTTCCTTCTAGGTAATAAAGGACAGCATTTCAGAGGTCAAACCTCAAGTGGATCACTTTCTGGGACAAGGTTACCCTATTGGTTTATGGGTACAGTGTTGGGGCGGCTTTTATTTGGGGTCAATGAAATAGAACTCCTCAGGGACTTTATTGGTATGAGTCAGTTAGAGAGACTTAAGGGTTAATTTCCCCTAATTCTTGGCGGAAGGTATCTCAGTTTTTTTACATTTCTCCTTATGTATTGCTGTGAAATTGGGAGGCAGATTTTAGGTTTGTCAATCAGTATACAAGCTTAGCTGCAGAGTTAGTATGGCTTTTTAAACTGTAGTATAGCTTTTAGTGGGGCCTTTTTTCTTTCGCGCCCTTATGTTGTGGCGCAGTAAGTTTCCCGGCCACTCACATGACTTCCGCTTTTCCGTTTCTATGGAGCGGACCATCATGAGTCTCAGAGTGTCGTCGGCTTCATTTTCTCGCCGATCGGATTGTCTGCACTAGAGAAAAGCTTAGCTTAGTGTCCAGCTACATCTTACTAGTGGGATTTTGTCTCCGGTCTGGAAGGAGCTTCAGACATCCTTTGTCTGAAGTTGAGCTCTCATTTTTTTATGCAATCTCCCTACTATATTTGATATTTAACATTTAAAACATTTTTTTTATATTTTAAATTTGGCATTTTACATTGTTATTTTAATCATTTTGTCTTTGCTATTGGGACCTGTTCTATTGTAGCTATGGACTCAGAACAGGATCAGTCTATTTCTGTGGATAAATGTTTGCTATGTTTAGAGACCCAGATTGCCTTACCAATGCAATTTTGTTCCTCATGCTTAACTAAAACTTTAAAATTTAAAGACAAATTACTCCCTTCTGAGCCAAGTGTCTCTCAGGATAATGCTGTGCGTGACATGCCTCAGCTTTCTCCTCAGACATCCCAAGCTTTAATTGTTTCTCATACTGTGCCTTCTGTGACCTCTCAACCACCTGGGGTGTTTTTTTACCTGGGGATTTTGCTGCTCAGATTACTTCTGCAGTATTGGTGGCTTTTTCAGCTTTCCCTTCCTAGGGAAAGCGTAAGAGGAAATCTAAACATTTGTCTGATAGTAAGGCTTCTGACCCCTCTAAGTCTGCGCTGGTCAACCTTTTTCAGTTGTCTGATGAGGAGAACACTTTAGTAGCTTCTGAAGGTGAAATCTCAGATTCTGACACTTTGACAGAAAAGACTTCAAAATCT
Organism: Bombina bombina; assembly: GCF_027579735.1. Taxonomy (NCBI): domain Eukaryota; kingdom Metazoa; phylum Chordata; class Amphibia; order Anura; family Bombinatoridae; genus Bombina; species Bombina bombina. Next base: position 95,280,350 of record NC_069501.1, read on the forward strand.
GAAGAGGTTAATTTTAGATTAAGATTGAACACCTCTGGTTACTACTGAAGGATGTTCTAGCTACTTTGGATCACTCTGAACCTTCGGTTGCTGTCAACCCCACAAAGTCTTCTAAATTGGATAGAATTAATTTATGATTCTCCAACTTCTGAGGATGTTTTTCCTGTTCCAAAAAGATGTCGGAAATTATAGCTCAGGAATGGGATAAGCCAGGGGTTCCTTTTTCACCTTCTCCGTTTTTTAAAAAAATGTTTCCTGTTGCTGACTCCATTCGTGACTTATGGCGTACTGTGCCTAAAGTAGAATGAGCTATCTCTACTCTAGCTAAAAGAACGACCATTCCTATAGAGGATAGTTGCTCTTTTAAAGATCCAATGGATAAGAAGCTAGAGGCTTACTTTAAAAAGATGTACATACATCAAGGATTACAGTGGCAACCTGCGGCGAGTATTGCTACAGTTGCGGGAGCAGCATCTTATTGGTGCAATGCCCTGTCTGATCTTATTTCAGAAGAGACTACAGTAGAGGAGATCCAAGATAGGATCAAGGCTCTTAAACTGGCCAATACTTTTATCTGCAATGCCAACATGCAGGCAATTAGACTGGGAGCTAAGTTATCTAGCTTCACTGTTCTAGCTCGCAGAGCTCTGTGGTTAAAATCTTGGCCGGCTGATATTTCTTCAAAGGCAAAGATTTTGGCTTTACCTTATAAGGGTAAAACTCTCTTTGGGCCTGGCCTGGCGAAAATCATTTCAGAGATTACGGGTAGAAAAAGATCTTTCCTACCTCAGGACAAGAAGAATAGACCTAAGGGTTCGACAGACTTCTAATTTTCATTCTTTTTGCAACTTCAAGGGACAGAAGTCCTCCTCTTCCTCTTCCAAATCAGACCAATCCCAGTCCACTTCGAAATCCAGCCAGCCCTGGAACAAGGGAAAACAAAACAAAAAACCTTCTGCTGACTCTAAATCAGCATAAAGGGTCCCCCCCAAACCGATTTTGGATCAGGTGGGGGGCAGGCTTTCTCTTTTCTCGACAGGCTTGGATATGCAATGTCCATGGGCTGTGGACATAGTATCCCAGGGTTACAAAATAGGATTCAAGTCTTGCTCTCCAAGGGGCAGATTTCTCCTGTCAAGACTATCCTCAAACAAGATAAAGAGAGAGGCCTTTTTAAATTGCGTAAAGGACCTATCCTCGCTGGGAGTTATTGTACCAGTCCCTCTTGAGTAACAATGTCTAGGATTCTATTCAAATCTATTTGTGGTTCCCAAAAAGTTGGGAACTTTTCATCCCATCGTAGATCTGAAGTGTCTCAACAAATTCCTCAGGGTTCCGTCCTTCAAGATGGAAACGATTCGTTCCATTCTGCCATTGATTCAGGATTCCATTCATGACGACCATAGACCTGAAGAACGCGTATTTACACGATCCTATTCACAGGGATCATTACCAGTTTCTATGGTTTGCGTTTCTGGACATGCATTTCCAGTTTATTGCCCTTCCGTTTGTTCTTGCAACAGCTCCCAGAATATTCACAAAGGTTCTGAGAGCCCTATTGGCAGTGATCAAATCCCAGGGAATTGCTGTAGTGCCTTATCTAGATGACATCTTGGTTCAGGCATCATCTTTACAACTAGCAAAATCTCATACAGAGATGTTGTTGTCTTTTCTATGTTCCCACGTGTGGAAGGTGAATCTGGAAAAGAGTTCTCTAGTTCCAACTACAAAAGTGTGTTTCCTAGGGACAATAGAAGATTCCCTGTCCATGAAGCCAAACTTCTGGCTTCTTGCCTTTCCCTCCAGTATGCTTTTCGTCCATCCGTGGCTCAATGCATGGAGGTGATTGGTCTGATGGTGGCATCCATGGACATCATTCCTTTTGCTCAGTTCTATCTGCGACCGCTGCAGCTTTGCATACTTCGTCAATGGAACGGAGACCATTCAGATTTATCGCAGAGGATAAATCTGGACCCACTAACAAGAGACTCTCTCGTGGTGGATGTCACAAGAACATCTGTCGCAGGACACTTGCATACTGAGACCTTCCTGGGTGATTGTGACTATGGACGCCAGCCTGTCAGGCTGATGAGCTGTTTGGGGTTCTCTGAAAGCTCTGGGCCTGTGGTCTCATGAAGAGTTTTCTCTTCCCATAAACATCTTGGAGTTGACAGCAATCTTCAATGCCTTGACAGCTTGGGCTCAATTATCTTTAGTCCGGTTTATCAGGTTCCAGTCGGACAACATCACCTCAGTGGCTTACATCAACCACCAAGGAGGAACTCGGAGTTCCTTGGCCATGAAGGAGGTGACTCGCATTCTGAAGTGTGCAAAAGCTCACGATTGTCTCCTATCTGCCATCCACACTCCAGGAATGGACAATTAGGAGGTGGATTTTCTGAGCAGACCGACTTTTCATCCCAGTGAGTGGGCTCTCCACCAAGAAGTGTTCTCCAGGATAACCCTCAGGTGGGGGTTTCCGGAGTTGGATCTAATGGTGTCTCGTCAAAACGCCAAGCTTCCAATGTACGGTTCAAGAGATCCTCAGGTCGCCCTGATAGATGCTCTGGCGGTCCCTTGGGATTTCGGGCTAGCATACCTGTTTCCTCTGTTTGTTCTTCTTCCATGAGTCATTGCTCGTATCAAGCAGGAGAGAGTGTCTGTGATTTTAATAGCTCCTGCCTGGCCTCGCAGGATCTGATTTGCGGATCTGGTTAAGATGTCATCTCTTCCACCTTGGAGGTTACCTCAGAGGAAGGACCTTGTAATTCAGGGTCCTTTCATCCATCCAAATCTAGATTCTCTGAAGCTGACTGCTTGGAGATTGAACGCCTAGTCCTGTCTAGACATGGTTTTTCTGAGGCAGTCATTAACACTATGCTTCAGGCTCGTAAATCTGTTACTTGTAGGATTTACCATAAGAGTCGGGTGAGGATTCCCTGAATTTTATCTTTTCTTCAGGATGGCCTGCAGAACGGTTTGTCAGTCAGTACTCTGAAAGGTCAGATTTCTGCTCTGTCTATAATTGTGCACAAATGTCTGGCAGAATTACCAGATGTTCAAGCTTTTGTAAAGGCCCTGGTCAAAATAAGGCCTGTGTTTAAACCTGTTGCTCCTCATTGGAGCTTTAACCTAGTTCTTAAAGTTTTGCAGCAGGCTCCGTTTAAGTCGATGCATGTTGTTGATATAAAATTGTTATCTTGGAAGGTTTTGTTTCTTCTTGCTATTTCTTCCGCTTGCAGAGTTTCTGAGCTTTCAGCTCTGCAGTGTGATTCCCCGTATCTTATTTTTCATGCAGATAAGGCAGTCCTTCATCCTAAATTGGGGTTTCTCCCGAAGGTGGTGTCAGATCAAAACATTAATCAGGTAATAGTTGTTCCTTCTTTTTGTCCTAATCCTTCTTCTCATAAGGAATGTCTTTTGCATAACTTGGATGTTGTGCATGCTCTAAAATTATACTTACAAGCTACTAAAGATTTTCGGCAATCTTCTGCCCTGTTTGTTGTTTTCTCTGGAAAGCGTAAGGGTCAAAAGGCCACTTCTACTACTCTTTCCCTTTGGTTAAGAAGTATGATTCATTTTGCTTATGAGACTGCTGGACAGCAGTCTCCTGAGAGAATTACGGATCATTACACTAGGGCAGTCTCCTCTTCTTGGGCTTTCAAAAATGAAGCTTCTGTGGAACAGATTTGCAAGGTGGCAACATGGTCCTCTCTGCATACTTTTTCCAAATTCTACAAATTTGATATTTTTGCCTCGGCCGAGGCCTCTTTTGGGAGAAATGTTCTTCAATCTGTGGTGTCTTCTGTGGTGTCTTCTGTTTAGGTCCTCCTGTCTTGTTCTCCCTCCCTGTTCATTCCGTGTCCTCTAGCTTGGGTATTGGTTCCCACTAATAATTGGAATGACGTTGTAGACTCTCCATGCCATAGGAAAGAAAACAAATTGTATGCTTACCTGATAAATTTCTTTCTTTCTGGGCATGGAGAGTCCACGACCCGCCCTCTTTTTAAATCATAATTCGGCAGTATTTTGAGTAAACCTCAGGCACCTTTTCACCCTTTTGTTTCTTCTTTTTCCATTTTCCTTCGGCTGAATGACTGGGGTTATGGGTAAGGGAATTTACACTTAACAGTTTGCTAGGGTGCTCTTTGCCTCCTCCTGCTGGCCAGGAGTTGAATATCCCACTACTAATTGGAATGAGGTTGTGGACTCTCCATGCTCGGAAAGGAAGAAATTTATCAGATAAGCATAAATTTTGTTTTTGTCAAATTATTATATTGTTGTTTTTTAATTAATTTAATTGATTTTCTTGTCCCCTAGAACAAAAAAAATCCTTGCTAACCAATCACAAACTAATATTCAGATAAAGCACATGTGCAGTTGAGAGAGACTGGGGAAGCCTGCCCTAATCTGTTCCCTTAAAGGGACATTGTACACTAGATTTTTCTTTTCATAAATGTTTTGTAGATGATCCATTTATATAGCTCATCTGGGAGTGTTTTTGTAACAATGTATAGTTTTGCTTATTTATAATAACACTGTGCTGACTCCTAAAAAAAGCTCCAACGTTTTATATGTATGCTGATGTCTTCAAATTCCTGCTGTTTATATAATCTGTCTTTTCATATGGAGGGAAGTGGGAGTGTAGCTGTTCCTGCTTTCCCAGACCCTTTCACTGGGTGTCCCAGCCAAACCTCATCAACAGTGCTAAACTGGGAGCTTCTAAGTAACTTTTCAAAAGGTTTTATACTGTATTTTTAGATCAGTATCTATGCATAGTCTTCTTTATAGTAGTGTCTATTACATGCAGCTATATGAAAATGGGTGTATACTGTCCTTTTAAGGTGGTTAAGCACTGATTTAACTTAGTTACTATTGCAAAGGATGATTCTCCTATCATGATTGTTGATGCAAAACTGATAATCCACCTTGTGCAAACGTGACTGGTGAGAATCTTAGGGGGAGGGTGAAGTAAACAAAAGCTTACATTAATTGCCTAAAAGTATTAACCCAAACCTCTGTGGGAGAAATTAAAACAAGCACTTGTTTAGATGTATTTTACAGCAAAAGGCAACAAAATAAATAATGAAGGTATATTGCAATGATGTTTCACTTGCAATAATGAAATATTTTATGCATTGTTGAAATGTCAAGTTTAATGGTTCTTTAAAGCTTTTTGTATCTGCCTTATTGTAAAAAAAAGTATGTTAAAGTAATTTTTATTTATGCATAGTATAATAAAATATACTATAGAATATAGTATTTTAAACATAAAAGGGAAATTCCTGATTTTCATATTCATCTAATGCAAATTCAACATTTACCCACGTAACTGACATAACTGCTTAGCCATTTCTACCCTTAGCTGAGCTGTATTGGAGTTTTTAGATGCTGCTCACATTTAAGCCTTACTATAGACAATTTTTCAATAAGAAACCCACACAGAGGGGCCTATCTATCAAGCTCCGAAAGGCGCTTGACGGCCCGTGTTTCTGGCGAGTCTTCAGACACGCCAGAAACAGCAGTTATGAAGCAGCGGTCACAAAGACCACTGCTCCATAACCCTGTCCACCTGCTCAGAGCGGAGTAGGATCGGGTTGATTGACACCCCCTGCTGGTGGCCCATTGGCCGGGAGTCAGCAGGGGGTGGCGTTGCACCAGCAGCTCTTGTGAGCTGCTGGTGTAATGTTAAATGCGGAGAGCGTATTGCTCTCCGCATTCAGCGATGTCTTGCGGACTTCTTAAATATGCCTCATAGTATGTATTGTTTTTATTGTTTTTCATCAGACCCAGCAGATTTATACCATTAATTTGTTCATATAACATATATGTGAACTCCACAGCAAAATGTTTGGAAAAAAATTATATTTTTATTAAAATATTAATAAACAAAGTTGTACACAATTGTGTGTGTTGTTTTTTTTCCATCTAAATGTGGGGTTATCCTCATATAAACTATGGCCTTTGGGTATATTTATATAACTTTAATAAACACAAAAGGCCTCTCATGAGCCTCTAATTAAATAAATGCACATTTATTCACATAATATCATCACTAATACCACAGTGATCACCTGACTATTAAAACGTATATAGGGGCTTTATTTTAAAGAGGGGCTTCTGGGCTTTATAACAATGAGTCATTTGGTGCCTTTTTTATGGCCTGTTATAAGTGTTAACACGTTTTCTTTTTATATTGCATTTCAAATGGTGGGTCTTAGGGGTTTCTAGGGCTTGACGGAGCTATGATTGAGGGGTTTGAAAACAACCCCAATCCAACTCCCTTAAGTTCCTTCCAGCAGCACAACACTTCTTGGGGATGTGATGACATCAACGGCACCCTCACATTTCCCCAGTGATTTTGGGCCACTTAATGGGACTTTAAAAACAAAACATTTCTTTCATGATTCAGACAAAGAATACAGTTTTAAACAACATTCCAATATACTTCTATTATCTAATTTGTTTAATTCTTTAGATATCCTTTGTTAAAGAAATAGCAATGCACATGGGTGAGCCAATCACATGAAGCAAATATGTGCAGCCACCAATCAGAGGCTACTGAGCCTATCTAGATATGCTTTTAAGGAAATAATATTAAGAGAATGAAGCAAATAAGATAATAGAAGTAAATTAGAAAGTTGTTTAAAATAGTATTCTCTATCTGAATCATGAAAGAAAAAAAATCGGGTTTAATGTCCCTTTAACCACTTTGTATTCTCTGATAAGTGCAGAACTGTGGTTAACTCTGAAAGACCCCAATGTGTCTTCATTCACAATTAAAGGGTTAAACAACAATGCATTCCAACTACCCTCAAACATATCAATATTTAGTACTTTAACACTTTCTTGAAAAGAAAATATAGGGGCCTATCTATCAAGCTGTCAACCGCAAATACGGCGGAATTCTGCATCGTAATTGTTGCGAGATTGATCCGACCTAGTTATCAAAGCCTCAAGACCGGCAAAAGTTGAAATTTGTGACGTAACATACGATCCGCCGGTCTCAATCCGACGCAGATCGATGCTTACGTCATTACAGATGTTCTGAATACACATTCGGCTCTATCTTACACTTTTTCCCAGTTATCAAACTAACAGGTACGCTCGCGTTTTTTCTGACCCAGTGTACCTGGTTTTCAATCCGCCACCCTGGAGGCCGTGGATGCCATAGAAATCAATGGGAGTATGAAAGCAGTGAAAGCTTATGTTCGATGCTGCAAGAGAATGAAGCATACCCCATTGATTTCTATGGTAGAAAACAAGTAACATTTACACTTAACACCCTAACATAAACCCTGAGTCTAAACACCCCTAATCTGCCTCCCCCGACATCACCACAACCTAAATAAAATGTATTAACCCCTATCCCGCTACTCCCTGACATTGCCGCAACCTAAATAAAGTTATTAACACCTATGCCGCTGCTCCCTGACACCGCCGCCACTAAATAAATGTATTAACCCCTAAACCTCTGGCCTCCCACATCACTACCACTAACTAAACCTATTCACCCCTAAACCGTCAGCCCCCCACATCGCCAAAAACTAAATTAAGCTGTTAACCCCTAAACCTAACAACCCCCTAACTTTAAATAAATTAAAATTACAACATCCCTATCTTAATATAAATTAAAACTTACCTGTAGAATTAAAATAAACTATTTTAAACTATTAGTTAACCTGTGTGTTTGTATTTTTTTTTACAGGTAAAAGAGCTGATATCTTTGGGGCAATGCCCCACAAAAGGCCATTTTGAGGGCCATTGGTAGTTTATTGTAGGCTAGGGTTTTTTTATTTTGGGGGGGCTTTTTTATTTTGATAGGGCTATAAGGTGTAATTCTTTTTTATTTTTGATAATTTGTTTTTTTATTTTTCGTAATTTAGTGTTTGTTTTTTCTGTAACTTAGTACTTTTAATAATGTTTAATAGTATATTTAAATAATTTGAGTAGGGTTAGGTTTTTTAATATGTAATTTATTTTATTTAATTGGTAGTTTAATTTAATTGTAGTATAATAGTTAGGGTAGGTTAATTAATAGTTTAAAATAGTTTATTTTAAATTCTACAGGTAAGTTTAAATTTATATTAAGATAGGGATGTTGTAATTTTAATTTAAAGTTAGGGGGTTGTTAGGTTTAGGGGTTAATAGCTTAATTTAGTTTTTGGCGATGTGGGGAGCTGACAGTTTAGGGCTTAATAGGTTTAGTTAGTGTTAGTGATGTGGGAGGCCAAAGGTTTAAGGGTTAATATGTTTATTTAGTGGCGACTTTGTCAGGGAGCGGCGGGATAGGGGTTAATAACTTTATTTAGGTTGCGGCGGTGTCGGGGAGTGGCGGGATAGGAGTTATTAACTTTATTTAGGTTGCAACGATGTCGGGAGCGGGATAGGGGTTAAACATTTTAGTATAGTTGCAGCGTTTAGTGACAGGGTATAAATAAAGTTGTGAAAAAGCTAAATAGATGCAAGATCGATGTCTGCTAGTTAACAACAGCCCGATGCTCATCGCCCCGTACTTGGTGTGTGTCTTTTTTTATAAGTAAGGAGAGCGTATTGAGATCCGCGTCCGCGATGTTAGGCGAGCGTATTGATGCCGGCAAATGCAACAAAGTTGACAGCTTGATACATATACCCCATAGCATTATCTAAAGCTGAATTTCCATTAAAATGGTACTAAAATCAGAACTTTCCCAAGTGTTTTTTTTCTTCGTTTCTTCAATTTCCCAAGCGGTTAAAAAAAATATATCATAACAAGCAGCCAAGAGGATAAGGTTAATTGAGTCAAAAAATTGTCTATATTTAGGCTACGTGCACATTTTCTGTAACACTCTTTTGATGTTTTGGTAATATCTGTTTGATCTCTAAAGACATGATAATTAAAAAAAAGAAAAACATTTGTTATCTGGAGTAAAATCTGAACCAGTGAATTTAAGCATAGCATTGAGGTATTTCGTCTTCTGAGCTATCTGGACTCTTGATCTTTTATCAATATTATATTTCCTAATAACATTAGCTAGAAAAGTAAATAGACCACCATATAAACAGTTTAAATCTGTTTGCAAGAAAGCTACACAAAATCAGTTACAAATTTGTCAGCACGTTTAGGGCATTCTCAGCTTTAAGACAAGAATAATAATGCCTTATTATAGAGAAGTTGACGCTTAGGGGAAGATTTAACAAGGTCCGAATGGCCCTTGTTCCCCTTGTTTCTGCGCAAGCCTTTAGACTCGCCGGAAACAGCAGTTATGAACCAGCAGTCTTAAGACCGCTGCTCCATAACTTGTCCGCTGCAGTCTTCAAGAACTGCTTGTGCAATGATAAATGCAGACAGCGTATGCTGTCAGCATTCAGCAATGTCTGTCGGACATGATACGCTACAGTGTATCATGTCGGACAGACATTGATAAATCTACCCCTTAGGGGCCGAATTATCAAACTCCGAATAGAGCTTAATGCCCCTGTTTCCGCGCGAGCCTTCAGGCTCACCAGAAACAGTAGTTATGAAGCAACGGTCTAAAAACCGCTGCTCCATAACTTGTACGCTGCCTCTGAGGCTGCAGTCTTCAATCCGCCAGATCCTATATGATTGGGCTGATTGACACCCCCTGCTAGCGGACGATTGGCTGCGAATCTGCAGGGGGCGGCATTGCACAAGTAGTTCACAAGAACTGCTTGTGCAATGATAAAATGCAGCGATGTCTGTCAGACATGATACGCTATAGAGTATCATGTAGGACAGACATTAGTAAATCAACCCTTAGGAGCCGAAGTTATCAAGTTCCGAATGGAGCTTGATGCCTCTGTTTCCGTACGAGCCTTCAGGCTCGCCGTAAACAGTAGTTATGAAGACTGCTGCTCCATAACTTGTCCGCTGCCTCTGAGGCTGCGGTCTGCAATCCGCCCGATCCTATACGATCGGGCTGATTGACACGCGAATCTGCAGGGACGGCATTGCACAAGCAGTTCACCAGAACTGTTTGTGCAATGATAAATGCGGACAGCGTATGCTGTTGGCATTTATCGATGTGCGGTGGACATGATACCCTAAATCGTATCATGTCCGTCCGCACTTTAGTAAATTGGCCCCTTGGTCTGTCACTGGAGAAATGTGTTTACATTTAAACTGTATTTGCAAATTATCCTTAGTATAGATGTGTTTGTGCCTAAATCATGCATACAATTATTTTTTATTACATTATAAGAGCAATTAACCATTATGCAATTAACATAATGCACTTGCTCTGAAGTTCAGTTGATTTGTCGGTCTATCAAGTCAGGTCCCTACACATATACATAAATCAGAGAAAGTTAAATGGCACTGTCGCATATAGTAAAGCTGAATTATCTGTTGTCAGGTGTAAGCTTGGAATATGGAATTTAGGTTGAAACCTCAAAGCAGGATTAGGATAGGGTGTGTACAGAAAGGGAGTCAAAGGAAATATGAAATCAGTTAAAGTCCATGACAAGATGTGACCATCTGTTAGAATAACGAACTAGGTTTGGCAAACTTATAGAGATAAACAGAAACAGACCAGGTAAGCAACTTTAGATCTGTAAGACAGAACTTATTAAACCAGTAGCCAGGAATGTGCCAGATCAGCAACATGAGAACTGTAGGACAGGACTTTATAAATTCAAAATTAGTAACAGAGGGCATCAGCAACATGATAACTACAAGGATTTTGTAAATAAATAGTCAAGATCAGACCTGGTCAGCAACTTGGAAACAGGCGGGGCAGACTTGACACAAGAACAAGAGCTATTTGCATAAAGTGAATATAATGCAAAGACAACTTCCAGTGGGTTGTACCTTGCAATATGTAGAGACAGAGTGTGATGTCACATCTCCCTATGTGATGCCAATATGCTTAAATCATACATTGGCCTTGTGCATGCAAGGTAGTTAATAGCCAATTGGTATAATTGGTATAATGATCTGGTATCTGCAAATGTATGAACTAAGAAACTCACATGCTAGAGCAATATTGGCACTTTGAAGGTTTATAGTATCTCTACACAACGGTTTCCTTTTTTCTGAGGGGATAACAAAACCAAAATGAAAACAATTCAACCAAAATTCTGCTCCAAAAACCCTAACAATTAAATGAACAGGGTTTGCCATGGCAGCAAGCTTTCCTCCTTCACCAGGATTCTCTCCTTTGGAAGGTAACACCTGTAGCCTAGCTTTAGGCCTTGAATCATATGTCAACTGATTGGCACCCTTGTCTGGGACATTCATGCTGGAATTGACAAAATGAACTGCACTTACACTGTCCCTTTTTAACAAGTGCACATGATTTTGGGTGGGGACAATTGACTGACTGCCATCATAAACAACTGGGAAACACACAGAGGAGTCATGATTTTCCATTCCAACCTCAGATCCTAATTGCTTAATTTCATCTCCTACTTTACTGGCAGCTGCTGTTTGCATCGTTCAACATATACCCACCAGCCCGAGCCACCACAGGACTGCTGAAATCCTGCAATCTCCTCCAAATAACACAAGAGAGATGCCCCATGATCAGAAAACTTCTCTGAAATAAAATTGCCTTTAATCACAAATGCCTGAAACCAGTTTGCAAACATTTTAGGGAGTTTGGATTCATAGCAAAGCTCAAGAGGAATACAGCACAATAAATGTCCAAATGCTTCCAAATGTTCTTCCTAGTTTCCTGTGTCAGAGCTTATTAAACAAAGGGAAAGATCTAGTAAAGGCGGTATTGTACACATTTAAGGAAGCCTTCTTCCCTGCTGTAGTATGATTATGGTAGTGGAGGGCCCTCTAGTGGGCCTGTAACAAAATTAAGGGTTTACCAACTTGAAGTCTGGAGTAATGCTAAATGTGTCGTTACAATGTTGCAAAGGGGAAGGAGGTGTCTGTTTTCTTACCTTTATAGGGTCCTGCAACAGTGAGATCAGCCTCTTTCGGTTTCCAGACTTCAAGGAGAAGGTTTCTGAAGTTGTCTGAAGGTTCTTGAAGTAAAACATGGAGAGATCCAGGAGAAAATCTGTGCCTCCCAAGCGTTACAGGGAGGTGGTGGAGATGGCTGCAAGGAAGAAAGGACCTGCAAGGAACAGACAGGAGCCGGAGTCAGAAGATGTGGTACCCCCCACACCCCAAAAATCCCCACCTGCTAGGAGTTTTAATAAAGGAAAGGGCAAGGCAGGGGGTAGCTCACGGCCTAAAGGTGCCGGAGGGAAGGCCCAGACCAGTGGGGTAAATAGGGTAGCCCCCAATCAAGGCCCGCAGGCAAGCGGGGAGGTGTCAGCGGTAGGGGGAACAGAGGGTGGCCAGGGGAATTTGTCTGGTCCGGTTGCCCCAGCGGATGCTGGGGCCGGCCTGGCCGGGCAGTTTGCGGCCTTGCCGCCGGCGGCCTTGGCGGCAGTTTTGGCCTTGGCCCAGTCCTTTGTCGGGGGGTTGCCCCATGGGGACCAGGGCCTTGGCGTGGCTGTCGCTGGGGCCGGCGGTGGTACAGGAGCAGGCCCACAGCACAGCCACATGGCAGAGCGCGCAGCGGAGTCTGGCCCTCCGGTTGGCGGTTCCCGCGAGATCTCCTCCGAGAGTTCTGAGGAGGAGGAGGATCGCGGTCGCCATTTGGAGGGAGGACGCGGAAGAGTGAGGAGTGCCTCGCGTGACCGGAGCCCCGAAGGTAACTTGGGGGGACTCCGGTTAGCGAGCGGGGTATCAGGAGGACAGGCAGGGAGCAGCGGGGCCCACTTACCTGGCATGGGGATGGCTGGGGGTCCGGATGCTGGTAGGAGAGCATGTGGCGCAGTTGGGTCCCACGTGGGTATGCATGTTGATGGCGCGCATGCGCGCATTGCGGTTGACCGCGGTCCTCAGAGGGGCTCATCTGGTGTGTCAGGCGGAGCGGTGTGTTCAGTTGGGAGGCCGGCAGTGCGGCCTAGCACGAGTGATCAGGTTGTGGCTACGGATAGAGGCAGTGTCGGGCAGAGACCCGTGGTTGTGGTGAATGAGAGGGGTGCATCGGTACGGAGTACAGGTATAGGGGACACATTGGGACGAGATTGCATGAGGGGTGGCATGAACCTGAGGTACGCAGGTGTGGATGCAATATCAGAGGCCGAAGGGCCTGAGGGGCCATATGGTAGATTGGAGACTGGACGGAGATATGAACCACACATGGGGTGGGGACATGCGGGGATAACGCATGCCTATGAGGGAGTTCCTCAGTTTAGGGCTGGGGGATTTGTGAGACCGTGTGAGGCGACAAATGATACGCAGTATGAGAGGGCGCAGATGCATAGAGGGGGCCAGTCTCATGGTGGTGTGAATGAGGATATGATCAGGAGAGCTGTGGAGGCAGCGTTGCATGCGAGAGATGCTGCGAGGCCCCTGCCTGGGTTTAGTGGTCACGCCCGGGAGGGGGCTGCGCAGGAGGTGATTATCAGGGATGCTGTGGCTAATGTTCTGGGTATGTCAGCTGGGGGGAGACAGGGGCAGGGGAGAGAGGGTGTTTCAACTGTTGTCCCTCTCGCAGACCGGAGTACCCCCCAAGTTGTTTTGTCTCAACAGGTTCCATCAAGCACAGCAGAGATGGCAGCGAGCACGAGCAGCGCCATGGCAGTGGCAGGTACTAGTGGCATCCAGAGCGCTGCGAGTCCAGCGACTCCTTCGCCAGCAGGGATACCAGGCGAGGGTGAGTGCCACGCACCAGACATCATACACACTGACACGGGGTCTTCCACAAGTGGGTCAGGATCTGATAGCGGGGAGGATCTTGGGTTAGTGGGGAAGGGTCAGCGCAGGATGTTTAGGTGGATAAAGAAGATGGCGTCTGCTAGAGCGAAGGACAAGGCGGGCGCTACGTCCCAGACACTTGAGCTACAGGGAACGCGAGCTTTAGGGGGCGCTGTTACGCCAGTGGGACCAGTGCCTCGCAAAGTGGCTGCACAGGGTGACACTTACCCGTGTTTGGTCCACTCGCTATACGGCCATTTGAAAGCGAAGGTCGTTAAAAAGATTCAAGAGGGAAAATACGTTAACGTATTCGAGCTCTCTCTGGATGCGTTTAGAGCCAAAGAAAGGGCGGCTGATGGCTCGGGCTCAAAGAAAGTACGTAGGCCGGAGACGTACGAGGAATGGCTTAAATGCTTCCGTGTACTGGCTGCGTGCTATGTCGACAGGTGGCCGTTGCAGGGGCATAACCTGTTTAAGTACCAGGATACCATAGAGGATATCCGTGCGAGATTCAAGGAAGGCGCATGGCGTGAATACGACATGGCCTTTAGGAGAAAGATGGTGGGTAACCCTCTGCTGCATTTTGGAACACAGGATATGCACTTGTGGTCCAAATTAGGATTGGAAGGCAGTTCTCCCTCCCCAGTGGCGTCACGTCAAGCACCGCAGCGCCTAGGGGCGCGGCTGGGCAGGAAAGGGAGGGAGTGCTGGAAATACCAGGATAAGCAGTGTGACAGGGGGAGCAGCTGCTCCTTTCGTCACATCTGCAAGTTCTGTGCAGGGCCTCACCCAGGCGCCGATTGTGGAAAACGAAAGGACCAGGGACAGCCCAGAATTACGCCTAAGGCGGGAGTTGCAGTCAAGGGCACCAACTCCGCTTAGGTTGCGGGCCATGCTGATATGGCTGGCGAACTACCCCGACACAGGGGCAGCTGAGCTGCTGAGGTCGGGGTTGGAAGGGGGTTTCCGGATACCGGTCATGGGTCGTGTTGAGGGTTCTTCAGTGCACAGGAACTTGAAAACGGCCTATGAATTCCCGCACGTGGTTAGGGAAAAGTTGGCAAAGGAGGTGGCGCTGGGCAGGGTATCGGGGCCATTCTCCACATGCCCGATGGCGGATCTGGTGATCTCCCCATTAGGTGTGGTACCCAAGAAAGAGGAAGGGAAGTTCAGGTTGATACATCACCTTTCTTTCCCTAAAGGGGCGTCAGTCAACGACGCTATTGACCCAGAGCTGAGTTCAGTGCACTATCAATCGTTCGATCGTGCGCTGGACGTGGTCAGGGCATGCGGTCCGGGGGCATTGCTGGCGAAGCTAGACATTGAGTCGGCTTTCCGCCTGCTGCCGCTGCACCCTTCGGCTTTCAGACTAATGGGCATGAAGTTCGAAGGGGAATATTATGTGGACAGGTGTTTGCCGATGGGCTGCTCATTGTCCTGTTCCTTGTTTGAGTGTTTTAGTTCTTTCCTGCATTGGGTAGTGTACAAGGCGTCAAGTGGGGGAGCGGTGGCCCACTACTTGGACGATTTCTTGTTGGTAGGGAGAGCTGGTTCCACGGAGTGTGAACAGCTCATGGAGGTTATGCAGGATATGATGTCGCGTTTTGGAGTGCCACTCGCGGACGACAAAACGCAGGGGCCGTGTACATGCCTCACATTTCTAGGTATCGAAATAGATACAGTGCAGGCGGAATGTAGGCTGCCCATGGACAAGGTTGTCCGTATGCTTGGAGCGGTCCGAAGGATTAAGGGGTCTAGCAAGGTTGCGATAAAAGAGGTGCAGGCGCTGCTGGGCCTCCTGAATTTTGCGGGTAGGGTCATCCCGATGGGAAGAGCCTTTAACCGTCGATTGGAGGGACTTTTGAAGGGCCCTACTGGTCTAGCAAAATGGACGAGCATTACTGCGGATGTGAGGGAGGACCTGGAAATATGGGAAAAATTCCTAATGAATTTTAATGGTGTGTGCCTATGGAGGGCTAGGAAAGTACCCAACAAGGCAATAAACTTGTACACGGACGCAGCGGGGGGTTTCGGGTACGGAGCGTACCTGGACGGAGAATGGAGCGCGGCTCCATGGCCGAGGGGCTGGATAGATGCAGGTTTCACCAAAAACTTGACGCTGTTGGAGCTATTCCCGATAGTGGTTGCTGTGGAGATTTGGGGGGATAGACTGGCTAATAAATCGGTGGTGTTCTGGACAGACAACATGAGTGTGGTGTACGCCATTAACAGGCTGTCCGCGTCATCGCCAGCGGTTGTGTGTTGCTTGCGTCACTTGGTGTTGCGATGCTTGCAGTTCAATATACATTTTACCGCCAAACACGTCCCGGGAGTGCAGAACATTATTGCAGATGCACTCTCTCGATTTAAATGGGAGCAGTTTAGGGCAGCGGCACCCATGGCGGCAGAGGAGGGGTTAACATGCCCATCTTCTCTTTGGCAGCTGGTGAAGGTTGGATGAGCATCCTAGCTTTGGTGAAGGCATCCTTGGCGCCAAGGACATGGTCAACATATAAGAGTCACTGGGACTGCTGGGAGGCGTTCTGTCAACGCGGAGGTGTACAGGTACAAAGGGCTTCTAGGGTGCTGGTGTTGGAATGGTTGGCTTTACTACGGAAAGAAGGGGTCAGTAAGGCCGGCGCGAGTAGTAGGCTATCGGCTCTGGCCTTCTTTAACAAGGCGCTTGGCTTTGAGGACCACTCCGGAACCTTCCTAGTAAGGAAGGTGTTGAAGGGGTGGGGCAGGTTGGCCCCCCGTCAGAAAGATCGGAGAGAGCCCATTACACGGGAGAGATTGAAGGCGTTAGCGAATGGTGTGGCAAAGGTTTGCACATCCAAGTACGAGCAGCTTCTTTTCCGTACGGCATTTGCTTTGGCGTTTGCGGGAGCCCTCAGGGTGGGGGAGCTTGTGGCGTCTGCAAAGGAGAAAGGTCGAGGAGGAGTGCAGTTGGAGCACGTCCGTTTGACGGACGAGGGGCTCCTGTTGTTCATACCCAGGTCCAAGATGGACCAGGAGGGGCTGGGGGCATGGCTGCCCCTGGAACGTCAAGAGTTTGAGGATTGCTGCCCAGTGGCATGCTTGGAGCAATACCTGAAGGTGAGGCCGGCGGGAGGGCAACTGCTCCTGATACATGAGGACGGTTCGGCCCTCTCGGTTTTTCAATTCCGCCAGGTATTGGCGAAGACGGCAAAGGAGGCCGGGTTGGATCCGGGCAGGATCGCCCCGCACTCGTTTAGAATAGGCGCGGCGACCAGCGCAGCGCAAAAGGGAGTTACGGTGGCGGAGATTAAGCGCTTGGGTAGATGGAAGTCGTCCCAGTACAAGACTTATATTAGACCTGATAAAGGACACTGCTAGAGCACAGACATGTGGGCGGGTCCATACTTCCAAAGGGGGGTTTTTTGTTGGGGGGGGACCCAGGTTGTGCAAGGGCGGTTTTTTCATGGTGGTGTTCTCTGTTTTATCAGGTGTTGTGAATGCGAAAGCACCTCCGGTTCGTGTATGGATGGTAGGCCATTCATACATCCACTGGGCTCATCTCAGGGCGTTACGATCGCCGGAAGGTCAGCAACTTGGATTCCCAACGTCCAAGGCAAGCTTTCGGTGGTTAGGGCGCAGGGGACTGTCGTGGGCTGATTTGCCTGCACTTTTACAGGAGGCACACAAAAGGTGGGGGCGGCCTAATGTTTTAGTGCTGCACCTCGGGGGAAATGACTTGGGGGCAATGCCCGCGCTGGATTTGATCAGAAGAATGACAGCGGATGTGCAATGGATGCACACTTGGTTGCAGGGTGTGACTTTGGGGTGGTCAAATGTAGTTGCTCGACTGCAATGGCGGCACATTGTCACACAGAGGGCTGCATATAATGTGCGCAAAAAGGTGAATAGGGAGATGGGAAGAGCGGTCACGGGCATTGGGGGTTTCGTGGTCAGGCACGAAAGCATAACGGCCGACAAAAGGGACCTATTTAGGCCTGATGGAGTCCACCTTACGGACGTAGGGTTGGATATGTTTCTAAGGGACATCAGGGGAGCCTTGTTGGGGATTATTCATTAAAGTTTGGGTTAAATTGTTGTATCTGCAATCTGTTGAAATTGTTATGTTTTTTATGGTTATGATTAGTTAAAGTGTGGTTTATTACTGGGTTCCTGTTGGTTGGTTTGGCGGCAAGAGTTCGCCTGGCTCTTGTGGCGGGTGGTCAATGCCCTGGGGAGCGGGCACAAGGAGAGAAGAGTGACGGTCCGGGGAAAAGGGAGGGGTTATGCCTGCCAGGCGCCGGCCTGGGGGTCCTCTCCCTCGCAATTGGACCGAAGACCTCTGAACATCACAGCTCTCTCTGAGTGCCATGGGGCGTGACAGCCGGGTGTCACGCTGCAGGTATCGAAAGGGGCCTTGACCATCTGCTAATAGGGGCTAGGTTAGGGTGAGATGCCGCCAACGTTGAGGATTACGAACTTGTTGCCAAGTTTCGTTGATAGGTTGATCAAGTGCCTAAGGGTAATTGGAATGACTCTTAGGCACAAGTTAAAGCGTTTATTTAATAAACGTGAACCGTGACCGGTTCTTTCTCCCAAACAAATGGTGTTGTGTCTTATTTACTAGATAAGGGTATTAGTCAGTAAGAAGGACGGAATAGATGGTTTAAACCTTATGGTAGTGGAGGGCCCTCTAGTGGGCCTGTAACAAAATTAAGGGTTTACCAACTTGAAGTCTGGAGTAATGCTAAATGTGTCGTTACAATGTTGCAAAGGGGAAGGAGGTGTCTGTTTTCTTACCTTTATAGGGTCCTGCAACAGTGAGATCAGCCTCTTTCGGTTTCCAGACTTCAAGGAGAAGGTTTCCCCGCCCACCCGTCCCTGGAAGAAGATATTGGCGGCTACGATGCGGCTGTTAGGGTGAGTTTGGCTCGGCAGGGGTGGGTTTAATTGAGCTAGCCTTCAGTAAGACCGAGCCTTTAATGTAGCTAGCCACCCCTGAAGTTGAGTTGTACGATTCGGCTGGCAGGGGGTGCCTTACTGGGCTGGTTGGATATGCCTCAGCAGGCGGGTGGTCAATGCCCTGGGGAGCGGGCACAAGGAGAGAAGAGTGACGGTCCGGGGAAAAGGGAGGGGTTATGCCTGCCAGGCGCCGGCCTGGGGGTCCTCTCCCTCGCAATTGGACCGAAGACCTCTGAACATCACAGCTCTCTCTGAGTGCCATGGGGCGTGACAGCCGGGTGTCACGCTGCAGGTATCGAAAGGGGCCTTGACCATCTGCTAATAGGGGCTAGGTTAGGGTGAGATGCCGCCAACGTTGAGGATTACGAACTTGTTGCCAAGTTTCGTTGATAGGTTGATCAAGTGCCTAAGGGTAATTGGAATGACTCTTAGGCACAAGTTAAAGCGTTTATTTAATAAACGTGAACCGTGACCGGTTCTTTCTCCCAAACAAATGGTGTTGTGTCTTATTTACTAGATAAGGGTATTAGTCAGTAAGAAGGACGGAATAGATGGTTTAAACCTTAGTGCTCTACCAATGAAAAAGCACAATAAAATTGGCGAACCAATATATTTGTAGAAGACTATAGGTCACTTTGGGTTCAAAAAGAACTTGAGAACTTTTGCTTGTTGCCACCATTTTACTTGATAAAGAGTTATGCTAGATTGCTGGATATAGATTATGAGGCCCATTTATCAAGCTCCGTATGGAGCTTGTGGGCCCGTGTTTTTAGCGAGTCTTCAGACTCGCCAGAAACAGCAGTTATGAAGTAGCGGTCTAAAGACCGCTGCTGCATAACCCTGTCCGCCTGCTCTGAGCAGGTGGACAGGAATCGCCACAATTCAACCCGATCGAGTATGATCGGGTTGACACCTCCCTGCTGGTGGCCAATTGGCCGCGAGTCTGCAGGGGGCGGCGTTGCACCAGCAGCTCTTGTGAGCTGCTGGTGCAATGCTGAATATGGAGAGCATATTGCTCTCCACATTCAGAGAGGTCTTGCGGACCTGATCAGCACTGTCGGATCAGGTACGCAAGACCTTTGATACATAGGCCTCAAAGCCTCCAATTCAGACCCAGACAATTGACAATCGATTCTACACATGTTTTAGCTGCAGACAACAATTAGCGAAACGTATAATGAAATACCTATGAATGACCTGAAACATTTCAGTTCTTCACATCTGGTATTGAAGTTATTTATTTTAATTCAGTAATTCAGATGTTAGTGTCACCGATTACTGTAGTTTTTATTCCATAATATTATTAACTGACATATTTACTTCTGTATTTATGCTAGTCTATTAACGTCTATTAGTTACTGAGCATTGTTTCTTGGTTTAATTTCATTTCTTTCCTGTCTAGTAATATGTGGAATTCACTCTGCAGCTGTATATGTTATTGCAGTGTTAATATGGTACTGTTTATACACTGCTTGCCAGCAATATTATTTTAGCTTGCTGATAAGGTACCATACCTAATGCATGCCTGCACATGCTTCATGACGCACAAAATCTACAGCTCATGTGATTCAAGAAATGTTCAAAACATTTAAACCAACCTGTTTTCTGTTGTTCTGTAAGTGCAAAAGACCATTACATAATATCATTTATTTCCTATCTAAACAAATAACATGCAAAAGCGCTATATAGTACGTGCTGTGCAATTTAAACAAAGATACAACATATCTACCTTATTTATCCTGCTTAGGCATCACAAATGGATCACTGTCTCTGTGCTGCTCGATATTCTATTTGTGGACTATGTTTACTCTGTTCTTATTTTGAGACTGATTCTCTGAAATACGCTCAGCCATTTTAGACTTTGCTTAAAGGGACAGTCAAGTCCAAAAAAACTTTCAGGATTCAAATAGGGCATGTCATTGTAAACAACATTTTAATTTACTTTTATAACCACTTTTGCTTTGTTCTCTTGGTATTCTTAGTTGAAAGCTAACACCTTCATATGCTAATTTCTTAGACCTTGAAGGCAGCCTCTAATCTGACAGCATTTTCACAGTTTTTCCACCACTAGAGGGCGTTAGTTCATGTGTTTCACATAGATAACATTAAGCTCACGCACGTAAATTTACTGAGGAGTGAGCACTGATTGGCTAAACTGCAAGTCCGTCAAATGAACTGAAATAAGAGGGCAGTCTGCAGAGGCTTAGATACAAGGTAATTACAGAGGTAAAATGTGTATTATTATTACTGTGTTTGGTATACAAAACTGGGGAATGGGTAATTGTCACGATCCGTTCATCACCATGTCATTGCGGCTCCCGGATCTCTCTGTGTCCTTACCACATCACGTTGCCTAGTAATGTGACGCGGCCTTCCTGGGACACACCCCCATACGTCACAGCCTCCTCTCATCACTGGCTTTAAAATGCCGGCAGGAGTTTTCTTCAGGGCCCGTTTGTCAGTGTTCTTTCCTGTTTGCGGCTCATTGAGTTTCTGCTCTCTACCTATATTTAAAACCTGTCTGCTGGATATTAACCCTTGCCTTGCCTGACTACTCTACAGCCTGATCCCTAAAAACCTGTCTGCTGGATATTAACCCTTGCCTTGCCTGACTACTCTACAGCCTGATCCCTAAAAACCTGTCTGCTGGATATTGACCCTTTTCTTGCCTGACTACTCTAGAGCCTGATCCCTAAAAACCTGTCTGCTGGATATTAACCCTTGCCTTGCCTGACTACTCTACAGCCTTGTCCCTAAAAACCTGTCTGCTGGATATTGACCCTTGCCTGACTACTCTGCAGTCTGATCCTTAAACCTGCTTAAATAGACATTGACAATTGCTTTGCCTGACCACTCTGCTGCCTTATCCTTAAACCTGCTTAAAGGGACATTGACCATTGCTTTGCCTGACCACTCTGCTGCCTTATCCTTAAACATGCTTAAAGGGATGTGGACCATTGCTTTGCCTGACCACTCTGCTGCCTTATCCTTAAACCTCCTTAAAGGGACATTGATCTCTGCATTGCCTGACCACTCTAACGGATCATCCTCTGCCTGTTCAACATTGTTACTGACCTCTGCTTTTGCCTGACCACTCTAATGGATCATCCTCTACCTGTTCAACATTGTTACTGACCTCTGCATTGTCTGACCACTCTTACGGTATACCCTCAACCTGCATAAGTCTCTTTACCTTGTACTCCCCTCATCTCAGTAGAGACTGGTCACATCCTGGGTTCCTCTCAGTGTGCTAGCGTGTGTTTATCTTATCACTCTAGCAGTTGGGTTAAATCCTGGACTGATTCCCTATGGCTGACAATAATAAAGGGATTATCTATCTTTTTAAACAACAAAAATGCTGGTGTTCACTGTCCCTTTAATGTGATTCAGACTTTCTTTTATGGTTGATAAACCACTGCTGCATACTTTGGTTACACCAGTGTACCTGTAAGGTAATGTTGTACACTATGGGACAGATTACGAGTGGCACGCTATTTAACGTTCCCGCTCGAGTGTTAACTGAGCTAGATGTAAGCTTTTTGTGTGCGCCAGGTTGCGCTTGTATTGTGATTTGAAAGTAAACTGTTTTCGTTTGCGCTGTAACCCGAGTGCAAAAATTCTGAACTTAGAATATAACTCGTGCATTCACATATTCCCCCATAGAAGTCAGTGGAGAAAAAATGTGGAAAAAACCCAACACCCTACTCTCGAACAAACCCGTTAGCATATTCTCATGTGCGCTAACCCAACATGAAAATATATATATAAAACAGTCCCAATGTGAATCCGCCCTTGTGGGGTCAGTCACCCGGTTGTTCCGTGTAAATATAATAGCTCACCCAGAAACAGACACAAACCAGGATTTTTACAAATAAAAGAGTCAAATTTAGGGACATTTCGGAGAATAAAACTCCCCTTCCCCAGAACATGTGGAATTGGAGTTTTATTCCCCGAAACGTCAATAAATTTGACTCTTTTATTTGGAAAAATCCTGGTTTGTCTATATATATGTGTGTGTGTGTGTTTTTTCATGTTTTCATCTACTAAACTGCAAAGGGCTCTGTTGCACTTTTATCAGCAAGATTACAAGTAGCACGCTATGGGGGATATTTATCAAGCCATCAACTGCAAATACGCTGGAATTTCCGGAGCCTAATTGTGGCGAGCTTGATCTGACCTAGTTATCAAAGCCTACAGACCGGCAAAAGATGAAATCTGTGACGTAACATACGATCCGCTGGTCTCAATCCGACACAGATCGATGCTTACAACATTACAGATGTTCCGAATACACATTCGGTACTATTTGACACTTTTTAAAAGTTATCAAATAGTTAACAGGTACGCTTGCGGCTATTCTGGCCCAGCATACCTATTCCGCCGACCCCGCTGCAACCTAAATAAAGTTATTAACCCCTATCCCACCGCTCCCGGACCCTGCCGCAACCTAAATAAAATACATTAACCCCTATTCCGTCGCTCCCGGACCCCGCCGCCACTATATAAACGTATTAACCCCTAAACCTCTGGCCTCCCACATCACTACCATTAACTAAACCTATTAACCCCTAAACCGCCAGCCCCCCACATCGCCATAAACTAAATTAAGCTATTAACCCCTAAACCTAAC
This sequence comes from Bombina bombina, assembly GCF_027579735.1. Lineage (NCBI taxonomy): Eukaryota > Metazoa > Chordata > Amphibia > Anura > Bombinatoridae > Bombina > Bombina bombina. Next base: position 95,303,623 of record NC_069501.1, read on the forward strand.
AACGTGCTAACTTTACATTAAAATCACAACATCCCTATCTTAAAATAAATTTTTAAGATAGAGACTATTTGACACTTTTTAAAAGTTATCAAATAGTTAACAGGTACGCTTGCGGCTATTCAGGCCCAGCGTACCTGGTTTTCAGTCCGCCACCCTGGAGGACGCGGATGCCATAGGAATCAATGGGAGTCTGAAAGCAGCGAAAGCTTATGTTCGATGCTGCCAGATATCCCATTGATTTATATGGTAGAAAACCAGTTAAGTTTACACCTAACACCCTTACATAAGCCCCGAGCCTAAACACCCCTAATCTGCTGCCCCCGACATCACCGCAATCTAAATAAAATGTATTAACCCCTATTCCTCCACCCCCCGACCCCGCCGCAACCTAAATAATGTTATTAACCCCTATTCCGCCGCTCCCCGACACCGCCGCAACTAAATAAATGTATTAACCCCTATCCCGCCGCTCCCGGATCCCGCCGCCACTAAATAAATGTATTAACCCCTAAACCTCTGGCTTCCCACATCCCTACCATTAACTAAACCTATTAACCCCTAAACCGCCAGCCCCCCACATTGCCATAAACTAAATTAAGCTATTAACCCCTACACGTAACATCCTGCTAACTTTACATTAAAATTACAACATCCCTATCTTAAAATAAATTTAAACTTACCTGTAGAATTAAAAGAAACTAATTCTAAACTATTAATTAACCTACCCTAACTATTATACAAAAATTACATTAAACTACCAACTAAATTATTTAAATCTACTATTAAAAATTACTAAATTACAAAAAAAAATAAACGCTAAGTTACAAAAAATAAAAAATACTAAATTACGGGGAAAAAAAACACATTATCAAAAATAAAAATGCAGGGCATTGCCCCAAAGAAATCAGCTCTTTCACCTGTAAAAAAAATACAAACACCCTCAACAGTAAAACCCACCACCCAACCAGCCAACCCCCCCAAATAAAAATCCTATCTAAAAAACCTAAGCTCCCCATTGCCCTGAAAAGGGCATTTGTATGGGCATTGCCCTTAAAAGGGCATTTAGCTCTTTTACCTGCCCAGACCCTAGTCTAAAAAAAAAACCACCCAAAAACCCTTAAATAAACCTAACACTAACCCCCGACGATCCACTTACAGATTTTGAAGTTCCGATTGAAGGATCCATCCAGCTGGCAAGAAGTCTTCATCTGGGCGGCCTCTTCCATCTTCATCCATCCGGCAAAGTCTTCATCCATGCGGCCTCTTCTATCTTCATCCATCCGGCGTGGAGCGGGTCCATCCAGAAGACATCCGGCGCAGAGCTCCTCTTCAATATGGTCACCGCCGTAAACTGGAACTTGAATGCAAGTGATGTCATCCAAGATGGCGTCCCTTGCATTCCTATTGGCTGAAAGGTTCCAATCAGCCAATAGGATGAGAGCTCAATCCTATTGGCTGTTCCAATCAGCCAATAGGATTGAGCTCTCATCCTATTGGCTGATTGGAACAGCCAATAGGATTTTAGCAGCTCAAATTCTATTGGCTGATTGTAACCTTTAATAGTTAGGGTAGGTTAATTAATAGTTTAGAATTAGTTTCTACAGGTAAGTTTAAATTTATTTTAAGATAGGGATGTTGCAATTTTAATGTAAAGTTAGCGGGTTGTTAGGTTTAGAGGTTAATAGCTTAATTTAGTTTATGGTGATGTGGGGGCTGGCGGTTTAGGGGTTAATAGGTTTAGTTAATGGTAGTGATGTGGGAGGCCAGAGGTTTAGGGGTTAATACGTTTATATAGTGGCGGCGGGGTCCGGGAGCGACGGGATAGGGGTTAATATATTTTATTTAGGTTGCGGCAGGGTCCGGGATCGGTGGGATAGGGGTTAATAACTTTATTAAAGTTGCGGCGGGATCCGGGAGCGGCGGGATAGGGGTTAATAACTTTTTTAAAGTTTCGGCGGGGTCGGCGGAGTTAGCTGCTGAACGGAACGGTCGTACTAATCCAGAGCTCCTCTTCAAAGTTTTACAAATGAGCCTAAAAACCTAATTACTTAGGCTCAAAAAAGGCTAAATCCTTTTGTTGAAAGGTCAGGAGACCTATAGGATGCCTGAGAAAGCACCGAAAACATTATAAGGCGCTTCACGGAACTCGACTCCTGAACACCTCCAGAGAGGTGGTAGGAAAGACCGCGGCTGTGGCCTAGCACGGGAGATGCACGCACCCTACTAGATAGGGTCCAGACAGCCAACGTCCACTGGTTGGTTAAATAAGCAAATCTGGAGGCACTTTTGGAAGTGGGGGCCTACTGTTATCAGAGGCTGACAGGCAAAACATAACCACAGTGGCAGAGACTTGGCGCGAATCGCCATATTAAAGGTACGTCACTGGCCTAGCAAGGACCACATTCAAGCTGCAACATTGAGCCTGTGAGGCTCATCAACATAAAAACCTAGTGGTCATTGTTAGCCCCACATATCAGAAGAACACAAAGTGAGGGCATATAAACATGAACTGTTCTTGAGCCCATATTTTATTTTTATCTATATTGCCTCAGGACTTTACTGTAAAATTCTATGATTCCCCCTCCTCACTGTCTTAAATAAAATAAAAACGCTGCAGAGGAGTTGACAGATGTGCATTAGTCTCACATACCTTACTGGTAATAAAACTTCAGAGCAATAATATTGGAGCCCTACAACGTATAATTACAAGACCATTTTTACCTAAGACTGCAGGAGAGTTACAAAAGCAGAGTAGTAAGGGGAGGTTTTTTAAGGCCTAAGAGCTAAGCGTTGAAAGACGCCATTTTCACATATAAGGTCCACACCCTTAAGCTCAATTCAGCTGCAACATAAATAATTGAGCCATCTGTATGATAACACACACTATATAGAAGGTCACAACTTAGCAGACAAACAGCAAATGTAGTTGCAATAATATAAAGACACTCAGTTCCTTTTTTATTCAGCCCAAATAAGAAACAACAACCATCTCTCCTTGGCCTAAAGAGGCAGCTTGATTGGCTACGATTTGGGAATTATCTCAGGAGTCTTATTAGAGGGGCTTGTCTCAAGACAAGGGAACTTCCCATCATCTCCAAGAAGAATTTGAAATGTCTCCTAGGCACCGAGTGCCCTCCATGGCCTTCATAATGGGTGAACAATAAACAGGGGATCGTGGGAGGCGGCAGGCTGACAACTACTTCCCTGCAGCTGGTGAGGAGTGATGCTATAATGCTGAATAATGTCATATAACTAAATACACAGCCTCTACATTCTTGCCCCTGAGATCTCTACATGACTACAGCTAATTTCTGCTTCACTATACTTATACAATTTAAAACCCTTGGTCAGCAGATTAAAGATGAAGAACAAAACACAAACAGTCAAGGAGTGTCTCTCTAAATCTCAACTTAAGCAAAAACACCTAGACAAAGGCTCGCCAGTTTCGGGGGGTTGTATGGATACTAGCATATCAGAAACAAACACACCATCCATTACAGACATCCAAAATAAAGAACTTTTATCCCAGATTAAATCATTATTCCAGGGGGAATTAAAATCTGCGCAATCTGACCTAAAACAGGATATCAAAGACATTGGCACTCGCACAGCAGAACTTGAAGAAAGAACAGATGATATTGCCGAAGAAATTCCTCGCATACAGAAATCTGTGTCAGAACACGAAGAATACATTTATAAACTTGAGGAACAAATTAAAGATCTCGAAAATAGATCTTGCAGATCCAACCTAGAAATTTGCCAGAATCCTATAAGAATTTGCAAGAGGCCATGCTAATACTTTTCCACCAGCTCGTTCCTGATATAGAACCTGATAAGTTCCTGATGGATAGAGTGAACAGAGCTTTAACCAAACCCTAACAATCTTCCACAAGAGACATTGTCCTCAAACTCCATTATTTTCATATTAAAGAGCTCATCCTTAAAGCGGCTAGACAACAGCAAACTATTGACTTTGAGGGCCACTCAATACAAATTTTTCCAGACATTGCCCCAACCACGCTAAGGAAGCGCAGGGATCTCAAACCCATAACAACGGCCCTCACAAAAGCCCAAATAAAATACGGGTGGAATTTTCCCTTCAAACTGGTTTTCACACACATGAATGTGTCTTACGGCTGCTCCACTCTGGCCGAGGGACTATCCATCCTACAACGTCTTCAAATTCATTTTGAGCCTTCCAACACCCCATCCACTACAAATTCCCAGAGGAGGTCCATTCAGAGAGAGTGGACACCGTTGGGGAACACCAAAAAACAAAAAAAGTTTAAGACTTACCCAAGTATTCCTACAGAATCTGGATCTCCAAGAGAAGAAGAAGTTCCACCAACTTGATGAACAAAGTTGACTTGATGAGTATTTTGTCTAAATTGCTTTGATCTTAACAAAGGGTTGCTTGTACAGATCAAGTCTTAATAGATAGAGACTGCCTACTTATGTTACTGGACACTGGTTAAATGTTATAATTAATTGTGTGCCATTTGTTTATCCAAATATGTTTACAAGTTAGGCTGTATTTTTTGCCTCGCTCAGGGGCTATTTCCCTCTCCCCTCCCCCCCCCCCTCTCTTACCTCCCCAGACCCCAGATATTAATACAGCTCACATACACATTATAAGTGTCAACATCCCATGTTTCCCCTTCATCTTTCCAGCCCCTCTCCCTCCCCTCCTGGTTCGCTGCTGGTCGGCTGTTTAGGGATTATATACATGAGAAAACATTGCTATAAGTTTTGCTGGGGCCTGCCGTCCCTCATGTTCTCTTATCTCTCCCCGATTAGGGAAACTAATACAAATAAGAAAGTTATTTTGTTCATTATTGTTTACATATATTTAACTCAGGTACAAGCATGTTATGTCTAGAGAGATTTCACAGTGTAATATATGCTGTTTTACATTATATAGATGCTGCATTCATTATTTCAAAGTCACAGAGAATTATGCTTTCTGATTGCTACAATTTTATAATTGAATCTCTTCAATACAAGGTGGTAAGTCCCGGCTCTCCACCACAAGGTCATATTTTGCTTATCACCATACTTTGGGTTCTCATACAGAATTATATCAGAGGTGCCATAAGCTTTTTATCTATAATTTACACATAGTTGCTCACATGATAACTACCCTACCAAATATTTAAAATGTCTATAAAAAATAATTTCACACAATGGAAAAAGGTATAAGAATATTATAGGGGGCGACTTTAACCTTTCACTTGACCAGAAACTCGATAGAACTACTATGAGGGCAACACAATTGAGACCCTCTAGCTCCCCCCAGAACGTCTTAAAAGACTTCTCTCTGGAGCATAACCTGATTGATTGCTGGAGATCCAAAAACAGGAATGATAGGGATTATACTTATTTCTCCCCAATGCATCATACACAATCTAGGTTGGACTACATTTTCATGAGTCAAATACTGTTACCCCTCCTAACTACTGCCAAATTTTTAAACTGCCCTTGGTCAGACCATTCTATTGTAGAGGCAACTATATCTGGAGTATTAAATCCGAATAGAACTAAATCTTGGTCCCTTAATGTTAATTTGCTACAAGATACCATAGTATTACAAAAGCTCCAACAACAAATTTCAGAATTTATAAGCTTTAGCAATGGTAGCACATCCAATCCTATTCATGTTTGGGGAGCACTAAAGGCTTTTGTTAGAGGCATCTTGATTGCAGAGTCAAGTAAACGCAACAAATAACATAAAGTTCAATTATCACAATTACAATCTGAAGCAAATGAGTTGCGCTCTCGGACCACCCCGAACACGAGCAAGAAAAATAGGAAAAAATTGAAGGACATAAATGACAAGATAGATAAATTACTCAACAAAGACGCAGCTAGGTCTATTAAACTAGTAGACACTCATTACTACATATTTGGGAATAAGCCCAACAAAATGTTAGCAAATAAGCTTAAGGAACTCACTAGAAATACCACAGTCCCACAACTTGAATTACCTAATAATAGAAGTACCAACGACCCTCTTATTATTGCCAATATATTTGCTGATTTTTATCACAATTTTTACAAATTTCCTTCACATAAGAAAGGAGAGAATAGATCTGAGGACTTAGACAAATTTTTAGGACCCAGCACACTTCCCAAAATCTCAGACGAAGAGCGCAACAACCTGAATGCTCCTATATCTCAGGCAGAAATTAAATTAGCCATAAAAACCATGAAAAGTTCCAGAGCACCAGGCCCTGATGGATACTCAGGTATCTTTTTTAAATCTTTGCAGGATGTTATAGTGCCCCAACTCTCCCCATCATCTAAAATCCTGCTCTATGGACTTGAAGATCTGTTCAACATTTATTTTGTACCATTTGGTTGGGTTAATGGAAATAATAATTCCTAAATTGTTAAATAGTTCTTAACTTCTACAAACAGGAAGTTAATTACTCAGTTTTACTTATTTTTACTAAGCCAAAGCACTTCTGATTAATTACTGTTGATCTTTCAACCATATAGGAGGCCGAAATCTTTAATAGTATCCATAATAATATTCAAGTGTATTTCTGGATTCTGAATAAATAAGAACATATCATCTGCATAAGGTGAACATTTTTAGTTAACCACTTTCAGACTAACACCGGAAGATATACCCCACTGCTTAATAGCAAGTAGTTCCAGTGCCATATTAAATAAAAGGGGTGACAGAGGACAACCCTGTCTCATACCCCTTTCCATTCTGACCCATGAAGATATAACCCCATTGATTGACAAAAAAGCAGATTGGTCAGAATAGATATCATATTACTAATAAAATTAAGAAATGGTCCCTGTATGTTGTATTTTACCAAGCTAGAAAATAAATAGGGCCATTCCACCCTATTAAAGGCCTTCTCGGCATCAAGCACCAAAAGTAAAGCATTTGGCATAGACTGATCTACTGTCTGCTTTTTCTTGAGATTCCAAAAATGGTTAACATAATATAGAAGGTTTTGCATATTTCTGGCTAAAGATCTCACATGAATTAAACCTGCTTGATTTTTATGTATCAAGTTTGGGAGCTATGTTTTCAGTCTATTAGCCAAATTTTTAGCCATAATCTTATAATCTTGATTGAGAAGAGAAATATGTTGAGACAGTGGCGTCACTAGGGTTGGTGTCACCCGGGGCGGTAAGTTATGGTGTCACCCCCCCTCCCCCCAGAAAGCAGACACACACAAACACAAAAACACAGGCACACACACATACAAAAAACACACTCAGATGCACACACAAACACTCGGAAACACACTCAGACACAGACACACACACAAAAACACACACAGAAAAACACACACACACACAAACACTCTGACACACACACACACACACAAAAACACTCAAACACACACGCAAAAACACTCATGCACACACACAAACACTTAGACACACACACAAAAACACTCAGACACACACACAAAAACACTCAGACACACACACACAAAAACACTCAGACACACACACAAAAACACTCAGACACACACACACAAAAACACTCAGGCACACACACAAAAACACTCAGACACACACACAAAAACTTAGACACACACACAAAAACTCAGACACACACAAATACAAAATATGTAAACTGCACTGCATTAATTATAAAGCTCATGCCTAGAGCTGCTCCCTGGCTTAGCAGAGCATCAAATGAAAAATAAACAGAGCACTCTAAAAATAAATCACTAAAGAAAAGGTTTAGGTGCGCAAACTATGAAAATTCTGCTCTCTGACTCTTATCCAAGTCTGTCAGTGCACAGCCCCAGGCCGCGTACCTACTGCTTCTTATGGTCAATCACCTCTGCACTCTGCCCACCCCCAGGCCCCCGCCTGCCCTCCCCTCCTACCTCTTCAGTGTGCACTTAGTGTACCGTAACCGTACCGCCCTGGTGGGCATCATACGTGGCTCCTTCACTTTATAGACAGTGTCAGACAGTCATGTGGTCAGGTGCCAGGCATCCCCCTCACAATTTCCCGGTTCCCGTTTAGAGAGACAGCACAACAGTGAGTGACTCCACTGCTCCACACGTCACTGAGCAGTGAGTACAGATAGGCAGGCAGGTTTAGGCAGGTTTAGGCTAGCAGCGCAACTTCGCAAGCCCCACGGCACACCCACAACATTCATAGTGAAATTGGGCTGGGGAGGAGCAAAGTACAAACAAGCAAAAGCAGCCGGGAAAACTATTTGTGGAAATTGCAGCGCTGGCTCAAGGGGCAAAAAAATTAAGTGTGTCTACAACTTCCCCAGTCCCTCTAATGTTAACAAATGCTGGCCCCTCTAATAAAAAATCTATGCATCTCTACATTTTATTTCTTTGAATTTCAATAAAATTAAAAAAAAAGATTTTCTGGTGGTGTCACCCCCTAGAGGGTGTCACCCGGGTGCGGCCCGCACCCCCCTAGTGATGCCACTGGGTTGATAAGATGTGACCATTAAAGGATCTTTGCCAGCCTTAGGTAAAACAATAATGCACACATAAGAGAAAGTCTGAAAGGGGGGAATACCCCCAAATAAACAAGAATTATATAATTCTTTCAGTATTTTAGCAGTTTGACCTTGTAATATTTTATACCATTCCATAGGAAGGCCATCTGGACCTGGTGCTTTGCCCATTGCCATACCGGATATAGTTTTAATTACGTCCTCTACTGAAATAACTGCATTTAAAGGGACAGTCAACACCAAAATTGTTATTGTTTAAAAAGACAGATAACGCTTTTACTACCCATTCCCCAGCTTTGCACAACCAACATTGTTATATTAATATACTTTATAACATTTAAACCACTAAATTCCTGCCTATTTCTAAAACACTAAAGACTCTTATCACATGCCTTTTCATTAGCTTTTCACAACAAGAGACTGCTAATCCATGTGAGCCATATAGATAACATTGTGCTGTCTCCCATGGAGTTGTGGCTGACACTGCACTAAGGCTAAAATGCAAGTTAATAGATAATCCATAACTACCCATGTGATTAGGGGGCTATCAAAAGAGGCTTAGATGCAAGGTAATCTCAGAGGTAATAAGTGTATTAATATAACTGTGTTGGTTATGCAAAAACTCGGGAATGGGTAATAAATGGATGATCTATCTTTTTAAACATTTTGGAGTTGACTGTCCCTTTAATTCCTCTTGTTGAGACTGAGCAATTTTAGGCATAGGGGTCTTTTTATGTAGGTGCGGACTTGTGAACTGCTGGTGCAATACCGCCCCCTGCAGATTCGCCGCTAGCAGGGGGTGTCAATCAACCTGATCGTATTCGATAGGGCTGATTGCTGTCCGCCACCTCAGAGGTGGTGGACGAGTTAAGGAGCAGCGGTCTTAGAACCGCTGCTTCTTAAAGGGCCACTAAACCCAAAATCTTTCTTTCATGACTCAGATAGCGAATACAAATTTAAACAACATTACAATTTACTTATATTATTTATTTTGCTTTATTTTATAGATATCCTTAGTTGAAGAAAAAGCAATGCACATGGGTGAGCCAATCACACAAGGCTTCTATGTGCAGCAACCAATCAGCAGCTACTGAGCATATCTAGATATGTTTTTCAGCAAAGAATATCAGGAGAATAAAACAAATTAGATAATAGAAGTAAATTAGAAAGATATTTAAAATTGCATTCTCTTTCTAAACCATGAAAGAAAAAATGTGGGTTTCATGTCCCTTTAACTTCCGCTTCAGTCAGAACTGAAGCATAGAGGGTCGGAAGCAGCATCCGCTACTTCATAAATAGACCCCAATGTCAGAGAAGAGAAAAAAGAATGTTCCCTCTCCTGGTCACTGCTCATCTCTGATGATTATAAAGTTGAGTAATACTTTCTACATTTTTTCACTATTTCCTTATCATTTGATTTTAACCTTTTATGTAGAATTTACAAATAAAATTTATTTTGCTGTTTTTTGAACCTTTACCAGTGAAGCCAAAAATTTTCATGCACAAAGCTATATAATTTACCTTGCAAGTTTCTCATATCTCTAGAAGCTTGTTGAGATAAATATTTCCTTTTTATCAACTAAGCATTTTCTCAGGTTTGAGTTAGAACGATTCCCAAGCTAGTTACTATTTGATGACGTAAGCTTATCACTTAAAGGGACATTCCGGTCAAAATTTAAATGCACATAGATGAATTACATATTTGAACAGAAACACATTTGCAGTATAAATGTATTTTCAAAAATGCTTCTAGTAAAAGTTATGACTGTTTTAGTGTTAACATTTTTCTCTGCACGTGCATGTGATGCATAGCTAGATATTCTAAGTGCACCCGCATTTTAAATACTGCAGCTGCTCAGAGCTCCAGTGGGGCTTGTATCATGTCGGCACTTAACAAATTGAGTCATTACCAGATGGTACAAGCACCTTAGTCTCTCTGAGCAAGTGTTGTGTTTAAAATGCTGGTGCACGGTGCATACTTAAATACACATTTGAAACAGCTATAGTTTTTTTTAGAAGCATTTTTGCTAATACATGTATATTAAAAAACTGCTTCTATTCAAAACTGAAATGCATCCATGTGAATTCTAATTTTTGCTGGGTTATCCCTTTAAGTTCTAAGGAACTTAAGGATCTATTAAAGGTTTTTTTACAAATGCAATAGTTTACCAGCTTCCCATAGTGTTTGTATATCACAATTTTCTACATTATTATTAAAACGGTACATTTCCCACTTTTCCTCGGTACCTCTTCTCAAATTGTACAGTCACTGCTTTCAATTCCTGGTTCCTTGCCTCCCTCTGATGCTGCCTTGCCTTTTGTGAACTCTGTGATAGAAGCAAAGGATAATTTTGTTCCAGATGCAAAACCCTCCTTCTTTCCAAATAGCTTCTCAGTCAGAATCCTGTGTCACAATCTCTTTTTATCTGCCTGAAAATAGGATATTCGAGTACAATCCACCTTCTTCAAGTTCTTCTGTTACTGCATTCATGAAAAGGTTTTCCTTGGCAGCAACCTGGAATCAGACTAAGCATTCTACTATTTCTGCTTCCTGTTTGGGCATCTTTGAACCTGGCCCGGGTGGAGGCACTCTTGTTCTTGAATCTGGCCCCTAGTGGGCATTCCAGATCCTGAAACCTGGGAGGATATTTCTGAACCTATCCCTAAGTGGGCATTCTTGTCCCTGAGTCATTTTCTGATGTCTTTTAATCTTGTCTCCAATTGGTTATTACTGTCCCTGATTCCAATGAAGACACTCCTGAACCTGGCCCCAAGGTGGGCACTCCTGTTTTGTCCCTGAAGTGGGCACTCCTGTTTTTGGCCCTGAAGTGGGCACTGGTGTGGGTATTCCTTTGTTTAGCCCTGAGATGGGCATAAATATACTTGACACAGAAGATAGCCCTTCCCTCTGCTCAGAAGCGAGTGTGGTTCATGGCTCAAAAGTAGGTGTTGTGAATTCTCCACATGTGAACCCTGAAGAAAGCCTTGCCCTCTGCCTTAAAAAGGGAGTATGGTTCTTGGCTCCAAAGTGGGTTCCTTTTCTTTTCCTGTAGTTAAACCTAGCCCTGGTGTGGGCACACCTGTCTCTGGCTCTAGTATGGGCACTCCTGCCCTTGAACCTAGCCCTGATGTGGGCATTTCAGTCCTCAGACCCAGTGTGGGCACACCTGTCTTTGAAACTAGCTCTGGTGTGGGCACTCCCGTCCTTGACCCTGGAGTGGGCATTCCTGAACCTGGCACTGGAGTAAATATTCCTGAACTGATTTCCAAGAGGACACTCCTGTTTCTGACACCAGTGAGGACACTCCTGTTTATAACCCCAGTGAGGACACTTCGATTTCTGACCCCAGTGAGGACACCCAGGTTGCTGATCCCTGTTAGGACATTCTGGTATCTGACCCCAGTGAGGACACACTTGAATAAGGACCAGAAGATAGCAAGACCTTGTCAAACCTTGTATTGTACACCTCAGGCTTTGAACCTGATGGAAGCCTAGCAGGAGTGGGTATGGCTCTTTCCTTTGGAGTATGTTTAGTCCAAAGCCAATCTGTCATAAAGTGCATTCGCCTATCCCTCTGAATATAATCTCTTTGTTGTAAGTTCTTTGTATGTTACACTTAAAGTTTTCTTGTAATCACTACAAGTTCCCTAAGGAAGATGACTTCCAGTTTTGCTGCCATAATTTTCTAGCTCTTTTTGCTTCCTGAAAGCAATGGCCTTGGCATTGTTCTCTTGCTTTTCCAAGACATCTCCCATCCTCCTTTCTTGAGTGTACAATTTGATTCTCTACCTCCATACAGTTACAATGGGCTCACTATGCTGTTGCTGTTTTTCTCCCTCCCTCCCTCCCTCCCTCCCTTTGGATTCTGTTGGGTGCCCGGAGGTCCACTTTAAAGGGGGAAGGGGGCACTATCATGCCAGCCTGCTATCTCTTAAGACTGTGTTGCCTCTGCTCCTATCAGTCAGGCTGTTTTGGGCATAGTCTTCTTTCTGATGGAACTACCTAATTAATTATCCTCCATCTGATTCCTGCAGCCTGTATTTAGGAAATCATTAGGCCTAGGTTCAATGCACCAGCTTTGAAGTTGTTTTTGAAAGCACATCACTCTGTGTATGTTCCAGAGTGCCTGTCCTGCCTAATGACCTATGCCTGTTTTCTACTGACAGCAAGTACCCATATATATTCTGCTTTGTTTCCTGGGCACAGCTATTTTGTATACTCTGAACTCTGCAACAAATCTCAGTTACCAATTTGTATTTTCTGTGATTATTCAGTCATTTGCTGCAACTGTTTTTATATACTCTGACTTCCCAACATATCTGTTAACAGTCCTGTATTGCTGTTATTATCTAGTCATCTGCGTCAGCTATTTTGTGTGAATCCTGCAACTACGAGTCTGTATTTCTGCAATTATCCAGTCATTTGCTACAGCTATATCATACATTCTGAATCCTGCAGCTCCCAATTAACAGTTAACTATTACTGTGACTTACAGTCTTATGACACAACCATATTGTATGTTCTGTGTGCCATAGCATGCCTTAGTCTGCATTCATGTATTCTGATGCTCAATACTACCTGTTTCCTGTGGAGCCTGAGTATGTTACATAGATGTGTTTTCCAGTTCCTGAACCCTGCAATAACTCCCTCCCATTATAAATCACATGATCTCAACTATCCAGTATCCTGATTCCTGGAATAAATGGTTATACACAGTTATACACTGGATCGTGACACCTCTGACCTGTCCACCACCTCACAACTCCTTACTTGGCCTGTCCTGGTACCAAAAGCCCCTCCATAATTATTAATCCAGGGTGGCCTTGACCTCATAATTAGACACTACGTTCCTCAAAAATAATACACAGATAAAATTATACTTGGGTTATAAAGGACACAGCTTATTTATTATAAAACATGTAAACAGCCAAATCTCTTATAACATTATAAATACCCAGTAATTGAAAAACAACCTCATAATGATTGCCCTATAAAAGCTGTAATACCTGTCACCACCAACCCAGTAAACGTATTTGTAAACCTCTCCTGAACCAACAAGTGATACCCACTTCACAGTCCACCCTTATCAAAAGGTAAGCACTCCGCCACAAGCTCAGCATCCAGCCAAGTCTGCTAACAAAACACAAAGCCTTTATAACCCCTATTTTCAGATTTCAATTAAATAAATAAAATTCCCTGAAAACTGTGACCCCTCAGTCTCAACAAACGGTATACAAAAGCCTGAGCTAATGCCAATCAGTAACAACTCCACATCCCCCCGACATTCACCGGCATCTTGGCCCGTTACAGCCGAGTCTTCCGCCATACTCCTTGCCCTGCCACTTTTGAAACACTTTGCGAACGAATGCAATCCTCCAAAACCAGAACATGTATGCTCGTATTTGTAGGAGACACCAAAACAACTGCTCATCATAATGCCATCATGCAAGTCCCCCATAAGTGTGGTAGACAGACAAAATCTCAACCAATTAACAAAATAAGGCCGATCTTTACTCCGGGAATTTCTCTAATATAATGCTGGCCAAGATCCAAAACACCCGTGACCAATTTCCAAAGGTCTTTGGCAGCTTCCTGTAACGTTTCTTCCTCTCCTCCTTCTTCCCGGAGTTGCCCTTGGCTTCCTCCTTGATCTCAACAATCTGATCAACCGATAACAACAACAAGATATCTCTAAAAACTATACATTTTCTAGATTTTTTTCCTTGTACAAGCCTAATGGACCAATGGAACATAATAAAATACACTGAAAGGCCTCCCCTGAGATCTTAAAAACATCCCCACTAGCCATTGCTCCCACCGCACCAGAACTATTGGAAGACTGCCACACCAACATGCCCTCCCACACACTACCCTTGGTCAGCAGCCACCAAACCTAGTGCTCCCTGCCAACATACAAACCATCATGCAACCACATCCACCTCCAAATGTAATCCACTAAACAGCCTCCCCCAGCCAGACACCTCTAAGCACTGCTCAGGACCACCAATCATCCCAACTAGTCCCTCAAACTCCCCAAAACCTGCTCCCTGCAAGGCCAGTAAACGCCCCACCCGAGGCAAAACAAGGCCACCCCATGCCACCTCTCACTGGTGTCTGATAGCCCCACCACTGTCCAGCTTAAAAAAAATGTATGGGGGCAACAGAAAACCACCTCCACTCAAATGTTATCACCCCTATATAACTCAGCTGACTTACCTGTTGGCAGCACTGCTGTTGCCTTACCCAGGGCCTCCACCGATCCTCCACAGCCTCCAGATCCCACATAGCTGCTTCCTCCTGTCCACCCCAGCTGCTTTGACGTCAAAGGATCCAGCACAAAAGACAGCACGTGTGTGCCATACTGGCGCCTCAGGACTCAGATGCTTCGTAGCTCTTAATCTTCTCAGGGGCCTCATCACCACCCCTGTGATGCCACTTCGCCACAAGCATTGGGAAGTGCTCTAGCTCATCACAGTTGCTTCAACAGCCAGGCAGCCCCACGTTACCTGGAACGGGCCCTGCCGCCAACAGCAGATCCTACAGCTTTTCCATGGCAGGTAGGAAGCACCAACACCCACTACTGCATTAAGTTGAGAAGGATCAAGCCTCTTCTCACATGCTGGTCTGGAAATTGAAGAGGCCCACACTTCCTTCTTACTACATTATAAACCCCTTTCAAAATCAACTCCCTCGGAAATCTCCAACACTTCAAAAGTCCTCACTTGGCCTGCTCTATGGTCAAAAGCACCTCCTTCATAATTATTCCAGCTCCTCTTTAACTGCCCTGTAGATGTTCCCCATAAGAAATAAGGGGTTAACAAATTTCCATTAACAAACAAATAATGTTGCTAAAATTTGGCCTTGCTGAATGACCCCCAGGAACTAATTTTGGAGAAAATAAAATATTTTTTCTTTCATGCCAAATGATTTGTTGAAAACAATTTTTTTTGTCTGTGCATATGTCTATTCTCAACCATTTCAATAAACCAAAAGATAGAAAACAACAGAGGGGCGCCTCATGTGTAGTATTATCTTGATGATGACACAAATACAACAGAATAGCCTAATGAGTACTCACATACTCCATCATCAAGATAATACTACACATGAGGCGCCCCTCTGATGTTTTCTATCTTTTAGTTCTTCCCTGGATCATCTGGTGAAGAGGAGGCAGACACCATCAGTTATCAGTCTATTACATAAAGAAAGACATTCTCCTTTTTTTCCCCATTTCAAAAAGAGACTTACACAAAGATAACCATATATTGATATATCTCTCATCCAACAGGATATTATTGGTCTGGGTAAACTTGTCTGTTCTAATTTTGAATTGCCTTTGGGGGCTATTACTGACCACCATCTCATTGTATACTATCTTGTGCGCCCCCTTCACTGTGATTGTATCACGTATTAGATTTCAATAAACCATATTCTTATGACTTTATGTGTTATATCTTATGTAACATAATTAGCCTTGAGGCGCAGCATTAACCAAGACAAGTTTTATCATGCATTTAGTATATAAATGGTATTAAAACACAAAAGTATCAGTAATGAGGATGTGATTCCATCTCATTGGTTTTTTGGGACCCTGTTCCTATCTAAAAGCTGTTAATCTCTAGAGATATGTATTTGTAAAGTATTAGCCTAATTTGTTAGAAGCAGAAACACTTTGTACTGCCAGAAAGTGCGAGCTGCTAAAGGCTTGCTGCTGCATCACTACATTCCTGAGCAAGTATGGGCAGATTGCACAGTACACCGGCAGAATATTCTGCTGTAATTCAGTCTAAGCTTGAATGTGATAAGAACAGATTGTGGCTTTACTTGGCTGGGTCCCATGCATTTTTTTCTCTAAAGATTGTAATTTGAGGCATTTTAGCATTTTAAACATAGGCATTACGCTTTTAAATTTTGTTAGAAGAATCTCTCAGTATTAAAGGGGAACTTCCCTCAAAGGGACATATAACACTCATATTTGAAATGTACAGCATTGAATTTCAAATACAATCAGAAATATTTTTTGAAATGTACTTCTTTTTGCAAAAATGTGTCTGTTAAATTTGTATTAGTAAAATATTTGTAAAGTGCACATATCCTGCCTCCTATAAATGCTATTGGTTTAGTGTCATGTGGTATTGTCATTCATGTGATGTCACCACACACCTAAACAAATGAACCCTACGCAGGCTCATCCCGTTGCCGTGGAAACCGGAAGCAGCGTTACTAAAAACTATTACTAAAATTATGGAGACATCGGAAAACATGTCAGTTACTACAGAGGGTGAAGGAGATGAGATACAAGGGGCGACAGTGTTTAACTATACTGAGGATGATGCAGATAGAATACGCTTTTCTGCTCACCCTACACAGGAGTTAAAGGAGCAGCCCTCTAACTTGTATACCAAATGGCTTAAATTGAGATAAAGGAAGATTGATTTATCCCTACACGGAACTTTCCTATCTAAATATCATAGGAAAATGTTTCTCCCAAGGGGCTTCAAAGTTAAAAATGTCCCTACTATAGGGAGGAATAATCTGGCCTTCTGTGTAAGATGGTGCAGTATTTTAAATAAGTGCTCCCTGGATCTTATGCTTCTGGTGATCGAAGAAGTTAGGGCGCTTATGACCAAAGCTGAAGCTGAAATCCAACAGTTTGAGGCAATACACAAACCTATCTTGGAAGCGGATCAGGAACAGAATTGGTTAGAAAAATTAAACAAACAGATATAAGAATTTGAGGCAGAATTGATCAAATTTAAAAATCGCAAATGGGATACTGTCTCCCTGTACTACAAGGAGAAATAAGTATACAGGTGGTGGCTATCTACGGAGGAACGCCAAGCAATAATTGATACTAGAAGACCTCGGTACTATAGGCCACAAAATATTACAACGGTTGATACATCTGGCACCAGCTCTGATTTGGACGTACCACCGAATGCTGATAGTCAACATAGAACATACAGTGGCAGGGTGGTATCATGGTCAAAAACCTGGGAGGCACAGGACACATGTCAGCAGAAGTGGTGGTAAGAGGAAGACCACCGAGATCCAGATAGAGAATGTAACCCCTGACATTGTGATTATCCTAAGCTCTTACCAGTTGTCAGCCATAGAATCCAGATTATTAAATAAGGGACTCTCTTTCATCCCGACTATATTTCAAAAACCGTTTGATACATTCATTGACATTCAAAAATTTGAATGGAATTTGAGGTTAAAGGAACACTTTGGGATAACAAGAGACGTTAGTAGGGTGAACACTACACAGTTTAAACAAAAAAGTTGGTTTGATACGTCTAGTCTTAACCCTAGTATTAAGACCTATGCCAGGCTGTTAACTGAACAGATGAATGATATGTGTGCTTTGACTAAACCACAATGCCGTAATAATCTGTCTAAGGAAGAGAGGACAACATTGGATGCTCTAAGCAAAAGAAAGGACCTGGTATTTCGAGAGGCAGACAAGGGCAGTGCTTTGGTGGTGTCAGGGTGCCAGGAATCAGACTGAGACGAGAAGTGCAAAAATAATCACACCTTTATTAATAACAACAAAATAATAAAAGGTCCACAAGTCAAATAACAAGCCAGGAGTCAAAACCAGAGCTGGTAGTCAGACGAGCCGAGTTAGGAGCCAAAGCGAATAGTCAGACGAGCCGGAATCAGGAACAAGGAAAACAGCAGAGTCAGGAACAAGCCAGGGATCAGGAACCAGGAAGGACGTCAGACAGCCAGGTAATACACAGGAACTCTCACAAACAGGTCAGAGACAACGCAAAGGCAAAGCATACTGAACAGAGGCCCTTTAAATAATAAGTGATGACATCACAATTCTGAGACTCCTTCCTGTCTAACACAGATGATGCACACCAGTCTGGCCATAAAGAAAGTGCAGGAAATGAGCAGCATCCCCCACAATGCACCATAGTCAGCAAGAGAGGTGAGTAAAATGGCTGCCAGCAGCACATGGCAAACAAAACAGGGAAAAAACCCTGACAGGTGGTGCTTGATTATGTGAACTATCAACAGGAGATATTGGCACAATTACAAGATTAAAAGACCTACAAAAGACTTCCCCATGATCCAACTAAGCTATTTAAGGCACAGATTGACCAGTTATTAGATTAGGCTCTCCAAGGGGGCTGGTTAGATAAGAATGAGGTGGGATTTATGACAGTGCAATATCCTCCTTCCCGGCCTTCTATACCTTACCGAAGGTACACAAACATGCTACCCGCCCACCTGGCAGGCCCATAGTGTCTTCCATCGGGTCATTACTGCAACCTATTGTTATATTTCTTGATAAAGTTTTGCAACCATTGGTACGCAATATGCCCCCATTCCTTCTGGATTCTATGAGCCTTATCAAGGAGATTAAGTTATTTCAAATAATTGAAGAATCTGTTATATTGGTGAAACTTGACGTGGTGAGCCTCTACACTGTGATCCCTCATACACAGGGACTTATTGCCATTTGCAACCAGTTAAATCATTATCCCTTTGTGGGACCTCCAGTGGAGCTTATTTTAAAGTTACGTGAATTATGTCTAACCAGAAATTGCTTCAAATTCGAGAATTCTTTCTACTTACAGCTGATGGGGACGGCGATGGGGTCAAACAAGGCCCCATCGTATGCCAATTTATACATGACCCAATTCGAAGAGTGGGACACACTGATCTATTCAAACATCATCACATAAAATACTTTAGGAGGCACATTGATGATTTGTTCCTCCTATGGAATGGTACAGAATTGGAGTTGCAGAATTGGTGTTAAGCACTCAATGGGACTATTCCCTCTTTGCAATTTAAGATGACATGTCATAAACAGACTATTGATTTTCTGAATTTGAGAATTTCTATCAAAGAAGACCATACTACACTATTCAGGAAGGATACAAACAGGAACTCCTTACTTGAAGCAATGAGCTGTCATCCTCCATCACTGAAAAAGGAGCTCCCTATCTCCCAATTTAAACGGGTGATATGGAACAATAGCGACAAGGGCCAAGCACTGCAGCAACTTGGAGAGATGAAAACTAGATTCTTACAAAGAGGTTATCAAAGGAAACATATCCAACAGCACTTTCAGACCTTTGTGGATATGGATCAAGAAACAGCATTATTGACGCCTGAAATCCAACAGGATGATGAGAGAATGATGTTTACAACAGCCTACAGAGTGGACAAGAGGGGACTGCCAAACTTGTGAAGCCGAATTGGCACATTGTGGAAACGGATAAGAACTTACCATTCAAAGCAATGCAGCACACTAGAGTGGGTTTCAAGGGATCCTGATCACTGAGGGACATACTAGTAAAAGTTGACCCAGTATATAGTTATAAGACGACCACATGGTTACAAACAGTGAAACCTGGTTGCTATACATGTGCTGG
Source organism: Bombina bombina (assembly GCF_027579735.1). Lineage (NCBI taxonomy): Eukaryota > Metazoa > Chordata > Amphibia > Anura > Bombinatoridae > Bombina > Bombina bombina. Next base: position 95,323,481 of record NC_069501.1, read on the forward strand.
TTGAACCACTTGTAATGGTTTATTAACGACAAAGTTCTTTACCCATCCAGGTACTAACCGCAGATTAACCATCCAACATAAAGTGACCTGCACAACGACATTTATAGTGTATTTATTACACTGTCTGTACGGGTTATTCTATGTCGGAAAAATGGTGGACGACCTCCAGACACGCATGGCCAATCATCGCTCCACAATTAGAGCAGCCTTATTAAGAAAGGGGTCTGAGCAGCTCGTCATTTTGCATTGGCGGGCCATGCCGTCGCCAATTTGAGGTATGTGATCATATATCACATCCCCCCTCCTGTGAGAGGGGGGGACAGAGGTAGGATGCTACTTCAGTGCGAGTCCAGGTGAATATTCAACCTGGGGACTTTGGTTCCTGGGGGTTTGAATACACACCTGGACTGGCACTGTTTCTTGTAAATCTAATACATGATGTATGGGGTTGTAGGAGTCTATATCAAAATTACTAATGATAAGACATGTATTGATTTAATATGCTGGTTAGATCATATAGCTCTATGCCCCTATAGTGATGAAATCTTTTCTCATCAGTATTGTTATTCTAGCCCCCTGATTTGCACGTAATTTTTCAGTTTTATTCTTATACCATTATTGTACTGTTATGTGTGATAGTATCAGTAACACCTCTCTATTGTTGGACATGAGAAGTCCCTTGACAGGTCATTACGGTATTGATATCCCTTATATAATGGTTATACTATTGAAGATACTGGGGGATACCTAACATTAGCTATATTTGACAGGCTGAAAAATGCTTAATTTTGAACATTGGCTAGTATGTGTATTATTAGTATCGTTATTGTAACATGTATAATGTACAATGTTTTCCAATGTCTTATTCACAGTTTTTAGTAAAGCCGCTTCCAGTTTCAACGGCAACGGGCTGAGCCTGCGCAGTGGTGCGGCCAGGACGCCGGGGAGTTTCTGGGTAAGCGGCATAGGTGTTTGGTGCTGGGTACAAATGGAATGAGGTATGTGCAGATTTTTATTATATGTGGTCTGAAGACGGGTTTAATAGCCCCGAAACATCACTGATATGATACAATAAATTTAATATTTATGCTGTAAAGACCCGGTGAGTGCTTTTCATTTTGCGGATCTGCATGATTTACTTAAATGCATCCTGGGCAGCTGAATTGAACTGTAAGTGAGTGCAGAGCCCTGGAGAGGAGTTTCATATATATATATATATATATATATATATATATATATATATATATATATATATATACACACACACAGGGCAGGGCTTGAAATCTTCAATGGTCCACTAGTCCTGGACGACTAGTAATTTTTTCCCCCTGGGCTAGTTGCTTTTAACCCCTGACTAGTAAACCGTATGAATATTTTTCCACCACTATATATATATATATATATATTATTTTTTCAGCATAAGGACATTGAACATTTCATGGCTGTGAATTACGGTTATGATTTTACCATTTATTTATCTGAAATGTTTGCAGTTCTGTAGATTCCTATAAGAAATAATATTTCAAAACTAAATAGGCACAATTTTAAAATGATTTGAAAGAATCTCTACATTGCCTAAGATAATCATTTGTTGCAGCCAAAGGGGTCAATTTATCAAAGTGCAAGCTGATATGATACGATGTAGCGTATCATGTCCGCCGCACATCGATAAATGCCGACAGCATACACTGTCGGCATTTATCATTACACAAGCAGTTCTTGTGAACTGCTTGTGCAATGCCGCCCCCTACAGATTCGTGGCCAATCGGCCGCTAGCAGGTGGTGTCAATCAGCCCAATGGTATAGGATCGAACAGGTTGATGTCCACAGCTTCAGAGAAGGCGGACAAGTTATGGAGCAGCGGTCTTTAGACGCTGCTTCATAACTTCAGTTTACGACGAGCCTGAAGGCTCATGCGGAAACAGGGGCATCAAGCTCCATTCAGGGCTTGAAAATTCGGCCCCATGGACTGAGTCTGTAGCTAGCAATTGTAATGCAGCATAGACTGGGATATATTACAAAATCCTGCTGAATGCAATAAATACAGAAACAAGAAATCTCTCCGTCCATTAAAATGTACTTTATCAAACCAGTAAAAGTGTCATTTACTTATTATTATATTATAAAAACTGTAACATAAAAATTCAAATGAATAAGTCATCTCATAAAGGTCTTTATTGTTGAAGTCTATGAAAGGGAAAGGATATGTTATTCCTCTATGGCTATAAGGACTGTTTCTTCTAAAAAAGATAAACAGGGGCAGAGAGAGGTTGGAAAAGTGAAAGTTGAGAAAAAGAAAGGGTTAAAAAAGAGTGGTAAAAAAAGAGTCAAGAGATATGAGAGAGAAAGAGAGTGTAAAGAGAAGATATGACCTGATTGAGAAGGGAGGGGGTAAGCAGAGAGATTGAAGAGAGGAGGGAGTGGAGAAAAATAGATGAGAGATTATAGTTGTAAAACAATTTTTCAAGGTCTGCTATGACCTCACATTACAGTAATGGTAAATCCAAGCGTTAAACAAACATTAGGATTTACCATTAATAAAATAAACTCTAGTTTCTGTCATCAATTACTAAACTCACCCTTTTTGTGCTGAAGTATTTAGCTAAAATCAACACCTCTGGCCGCCCAAGGCACAGCGACCGTTTACTAATGAGGTGACATTTCCATCTCTAGTCGTGCTGGGATGTTAGTTGACACACATGGCTATAGGTTTAGAGGTGGAAACGACACCTCATTGAAGAAGAGCGCTGTGCGATGGGTGGCCGGAGGTGCTAGTTTTAGCTATATACTTCAACAGAGAAAGGGTGAGTTTAGCACCCGTTGTTTACTAATTGATGACAGAAACTAGAGTTTATCTTTAGTGATGGTAAATCCCAGCATTTGTATTAAATGCTTGGATTTACCATCACTTTAATGCCAACACTCTCTGCTTTCTCTCAGTTTAACAACTTCCTTTTTCTGTCCAGCTGTTGTCTTCCCCGGAACCCTAGTTGATGTTGCTAACTGCTATGCACTCATTTTTGTTAATGTATTACTGAATGTGGCATTATTTAATTTATGGTATAAAACAAAAACAATATTAAAAAATGACTGCACAATTAGGTGTTTCACATTGGCTAAACATATGCAAAGGTGGGGGGTAGTTGGTGGTGTGGGGGTAGTGGGTGGGATCAAAGTGGCGAGTAACATTTTAGGCTGGCTAGTAGTAGCTTAGGGCTTGAAATTTTGAGCCCTGATATATATATATATATATATATATACAGGGAGTGCAGAATTATTAGGCAAATGAGTATTTTGACCACATCATCCTCTTTATGCATGTTGTCTTACTCCAAGCTGTATAGGCTCGAAAGCCTACTACCAATTAAGCATATTAGGTGATGTGCATCTCTGTAATGAGAAGGGGTGTGGTCTAATGACATCAACACCCTATATCAGGTGTGCATAATTATTAGGCAACTTCCTTTCCTTTGGCAAAATGGGTCAAAAGAAGGACTTGACAGGCTCAGAAAAGTCAAAAACAGTGAGATATCTTGCAGAGGGATGCAGTACTCTTAAAATTGCAAAGCTTCTGAAGCGTGATCATCAAACAATCAAGCGTTTCATTCAAAATAGTCAACAGGGTCGCAAGAAGCGTGTGGAAAAACCAAGGCGCAAAATAACTGCCCATGAACTGAGAAAAGTCAATCGTGCAGCTGCCAAGATGCCACTTGCCACCAGTTTGGCCATATTTCAGAGCTGCAACATCACTGGAGTGCCCAAAAGCACAAGGTGTGCAATACTCAGAGACATGGCCAAGGTAAGAAAGGCTGAAAGACGACCACCACTGAACAAGACACACAAGCTGAAACGTCAAGACTGGGCCAAGAAATATCTCAAGACTGATTTTTCTAAGGTTTTATGGACTGATGAAATGAGAGTGAGTCTTGATGGGCCAGATGGATGGGCCCGTGGCTGGATTGGTAAAGGGCAGAGAGCTCCAGTCCGACTCAGACGCCAGCAAGGTGGAGGTGGAGTACTGGTTTGGGCTGGTATCATCAAAGATGAGCTTGTGGGGCCTTTCGGGTTGAGGATGGAGTCAAGCTCAACTCCCAGTCCTACTGCCAGTTTCTGGAAGACACCTTCTTCAAGCAGTGGTACAGGAAGAAGTCTGCATCTTTCAAGAAAAACATGATTTTCATGCAGGACAATACTCCATCACACGCGTCCAAGTACTCCACAGCGTGGCTGGCAAGAAAGGGTATAAAAGAAGAAAATCTAATGACATGGCCTCCTTGTTCACCATCAAATGTGAGATTTACAAGGAGGGAAAACAGTACACCTCTCTGAACAGTGTCTGGGAGGCTGTGGTTGCTGCTGCACGCAATGTTGATGGTGAACAGATCAAAACACTGACAGAATCCATGGATGGCAGGCTTTTGAGTGTCCTTGCAAAGAAAGGTGGCTATATTGGTCACTGATTTGTTTTTGTTTTGTTTTTGAATGTCAGAAATGTATATTTGTGAATGTTGAGATGTTATATTGGTTTCACTGGTAAAAATAAATAATTGAAATGGGTATATATTTGTTTTTTGTTAAGTTGCCTAATAATTATGCACAGTAATAGTCACCTGCACACACAGATATCCCCCTAAAATAGCTATAACTAAAAACAAACTAAAAACTACTTCCAAAACTATTCAGCTTTGATATTAATGAGTTTTTTGGGTTAATTGAGAACATGGTTGTTGTTCAATAATAAAATTAATCCTCAAAAATACAACTTGCCTAATAATTCTGCACTCCCTGTATATGTACACAGTATGCGTGTGATGTTGGTAGTATACTGTACCTAATATACCTATTTAAATATTAGCACTGCACTAATAATAATTCTTCCCGGCGGCCTAAGAGTTATCTCAGCGACAGCTGTTCAGTGAGCTGAGCTGCAGCGCCCACTAAATTCCAGCCCTCCTGACTTTTTAAATAATAAATACAGTAGTTTGGACGACGCCAGCAAGTGGCATCAATAGTGCTGCACAGCGAGCGCTAATGGTCATTATTCCTTGGCCCTGGCCTGCATTGTAAGGTGCCGTATGGGCTGCGGAAGACCCCCCAGACTGCAGACCCTCAGTCTTTGACCATTACGTCTGTGACCAATACGCTCAATGGCCTCTATTTATCAAGCCGTCGACTTTCTTCCATTCAACGGCACCAATACGCTCTCCTAAGATTGTCTAACATCACTGCCGCGGACCTGAATATGCTCTCCAAAGTTACCAAAACAGCTGTCAAAAAGCCGCGCACCAAGTACGGTGCAATGAGCAGGGGACTGTTGTTAACTAACAGTCATCGATCTCGCTGCACTTCGGCTTTTTTTCAGCTTTCTTGGTACCCTGTCACTAAACACTCACTCTATACTATACTGTTTACCCCCTATATCGCCGCTCCCGGACCCCGCCGCAACTCTAATAAAGTTATTAACCCCTAAATCGCCACTCCCGGAGCCCACCGCAACTCTAATAAATGTATTAACCCCTAAACCACCGCTCCCGGAGCCCACCGCCACCTACATTATACATATTAACCCCTAATATTCCACCCCCTATACCGCCGCCACCTACATACAGTTATTAACCTCTATCCTGCCGCTCCCGGACCCTGCCGCAACTAAATAAAGTGTTTAACCCCCTAAACCGCTGCTCCCGGAGCCCACCGCCACCTACATTATATTCATTAGCCCCTAATCTGCCCCCCCTACACCGCCGCGACCTACATTATATTTATTAACCCCTAATCTGCCCCCCCTATACCGCCGCCACTATATTAAATGTATTAACCCCTAAACCTAAGTCTAACACTAACCCTATCACCCCTAACTTAAATATAATTCAAATAAATATAAATAAATTATTCCTATTTAAAACTAAATACTTACCTATAAAGAAACACTAAGATAGCTACAATATAACTAATAGTTACATTGTAGCTATCTTAGGATTTATTTTTATTTTACAGGCAACTTTGTATTTATTTTAACTAGGTAGAATAGTTATTAAATAGTTATTAACAATTTAATAACTTCCTAGTTAAAATAAATGCAAATATACCTGTAAAATAGCAGACACTCTCCCTTCCCCCTTCCTTTGCATATGAAAAAGACACTTTACACAAATAAAAGCAAGCTGGAGTAGGTATACGTCGGTATTCTCCTAAAACTTTGGGGCTTGGTTAGGAGTCTGAAACTCAGAGCAATGCTATTTAAAAATAAGCAAAACTATCCATTTAAAAAAACCAAAAAAATGTATGGACTATATAAATGGATCATCTACAAAAACATTTATGCACAGAAAAATCTAGTGTATAATGTCCCTTTAAGTCGGAGAATTAGAAAATACACAATTTTCAGAACTAAATTACATGAACACATAATGAAAGTACACTGAAAAGTAAATATGTGTATATATGTATTTACAGACATATATACACATATAAACACATAAATACGTTCACATATATAGACATACAGTATAGATAAATGAGTGCATTGGAGCTCTTTACAGATATATACTGTATATATATATATTTGTATGTCCTGGAAACTAAATATTCTATACATTTAAAACATGTAGAGAAGTACAGGTACAAATTCCCCAAACCTGGAATTCCAAAATTTAAACATTTTTTTTTACAATAAAATGATCAAAATATTATTATTATTTTTGCTGTCTGTGTCTTTGGTTTGGTTTTTGTGTTCTAAAATGTAAATAACAGTCTACATTATTTCTATATTACCTTTCTGATTACACTACTGTACTATCTTTATGAGGGTCTATGTTTACAAAAGTAATAAAAATGCTATAAAAGCTGTATTATGAAATGTAAATATTGCCTACATGACATAAGATATTGTTGTCTACACTTGCGGGTCAATTTAACATGGTGCGGACAGAAATGATCCGCTATAGCAGAGCTTTCCAAACTTTTCATCTTGGTGACACACTTTTTAGACCTACATTGTTTCGTGACACAGTAAATCAGTTGTACTAGCAAAAAGGAGGTTAAACTAACTTGTTTTAAGAGATACGGACACATACATAAATTATATAATAACTAAATGTATTTACAAGTAACAGTATGTATGTGCAAGAATAAAAAAAAAGTTTATAATAACTACAGCAATAACTACTTACTATTTTAATGGGATGTATGAGGTTGATGGGATGAACACAATTTCTGAATATTTGGTGAAATATTAGATAAAGACACATTTCATCATCAAGCATTTTTAAGCTTCCACTTCCTATCCATATATCAAGAGCAAGAACAGCAATGCACTACTGGGAGTTAGCTGCAAAAAACACCCACTGACTTCAGCTCAGCATTTATGCTGCCGCCCTCAGAGCTCGGTGAGTCCGATTGACTACTGCCCACGCTGCAAACACACTGCTGCCCCACTCACTGACTACACATGCAGTCACGAGCCAATTAAGGAGACTACACATGCAGTCACGAGCTAATTAAGGAGACTACACATGCAGTCACGAGCCAATTAAGGAGACTACACATGCAGTCAGGAGCCAATGTGCCGCCAAAGCCGCCAAATGGAATAGTTTCAGTTCCCACTGAGCTGCGCCAATAGGTTAAGATGATCTGTGACCCCCTAGGTATCAATCACGTGTCAACCATGTGATATGCGTAGCAGGCAGGCAGAAAGACAGAAACCCAAAAAAATTTTTTTACAAAAATTACATTTAAAAAAATTTGTGCTGAAGCAGGGACACACCTACACACTGCTGCCGACACACTAGTGTGTCCCGACACACAGTTTGGAAAGCACTGCGCTATAGTGTGAACTGCTGGTGCAATACCGCCCCCTGCAGTTTTGCAGCCAATCAGCCACTAGCAGGGGGTGTCAATCAACCCGATCGTATTGGATCGGGTTGATTTTCATCGATGTCTGTCCGCTGCCTCAGCGCTGGCGGACAGGTTATGGAGCAGCGGTCTTGATAAATTGACCCCTTAGTCCCATCCCCTCTCTGAGCTGCAAATATTCAAAAATCCGGTCCCATGCAGTTTGAATAAAGGATTTTCTACATCAAGTTGTAATCTTCTGTATACATCTAATGCACAAGGAAAATAAACACAAGCATTGTACTTTGTTTGGAGACACGGTTTGGCCCTCTTCCTTTACAACTCACAACATACTGTAGTCCCTGTGTTTTCTTCTGTGTGAATGTGTACATTTGTAACACTTATGTTGCTAAATAATGAATTGAAGGTTATTTTATTGAATAATATATATTTTTTCTAATATGACCTTTCATTTGAACAAGTTGGACACCCCTGCTTTAGTATGTTTGTACACTGTGTTTTTTCAGGTGATAAAAAGGCATGGTATCTATGGAAACAATTTACACATTTTCAAAGCCTTCATCTAAGCTCTTAGTACAAAGAAAATCTTTTTTTCCTAAGAATGTAATCTACAGAAAGTGTTTATCATATTAATAATATTTTACTTGTGAGCAAACTCATTTCCTCTATACTTCCTCTTTGAATTTACACATTCTGGGCTAGATTATAAGTGGAGCATTAATTTGCCCGTTTGCGGGTGCGCGATACATAACCAGCCTTTATAAAATCTTTGATTAACTTTATAAATGTCCACCAAATGCCCCAAAAATACTGTGTAATGTACTTTATTAAAAATAAAGATAGTTTTATCTTTATTTTTTAATAAAATAACTGCAATAAGCAGTTATGAGGGTTTAAATGTGGCGTGTGTGTGCCTTTGCAGTCTATGGGGACTGTGTGTTCCCAGTAAATATACACTCATGGGCCACTTTATTAGGTACACCTTGATAGAACTGGGTTGGACCCCCTTTTGCCTTCAGAACTGCCTTAAAGGGGCAGTAAACCTAAACAATAATGTTATATAATTATGCACATAGTGCAGAATTATATAACATTATTTTAGCGCCAAGTTTATAAAACAAAGTATTTCAAAGAATTTTTAGCAAGAACTTAGAATTTTGTATTAAGCCGCTCCTGGCTCTACTGAGCGGGTCTGTTATTTACCAAAGCGCATCACGGCATGCTGTCTAGTCACAGCCAGCCCTATAGCACCATTAAAACTCAATGTAGCTCGCTCCCACTCTGGTCTGGAAGCGGGAGCGAGCTACATTGAGTTTAATGGCGCAATCGGGCCGGCTGTGACTAGACAGCATGCCGTGATGCACTTAGGTAAATAACAGACTCATTCAGTAGAGCCAGGAGTGGCATAATACAACATTCTAAGTTCTTGCTAAAAATTCTTTTAAATACTTTGTTTTATAAACTTGGCGCTAAAATAATGTTATATCAAGTTAAGTGTTAAAGGGCTTTTATTTTCCAGAATATAGATCCCAGTATTTATGTTTTGACTTCCCCTCCTTCTGCATAGTTGCAGCGTAAGTAGCTGAACTTGCCAATATACTTTTTGACCTGGATGCCAGACATCAGTAAATGCAGGCACTGCTCAGCAGTACTTTGTCATTTCAGTGAGCTTTTCCCCCCCTGCTTTCCCAATAGAGCCACAAAGATAGCAGAGATTCTCCTCCTCTACTCACTGACCCATGTAAAAACAAAGCACACTGAAAGGTGAGACGATCTGACCCGTTCCTACTTCACCCTGTGACTTGCAATGCAGCGTGGTGTTGGGCTTCAAAGTAATTGCAGTTAGAGAGAATCTCTTCTGTTTTGTTTGTGAGTAGGCTCTTAAAGTGAAGGTAAACTTTCACGAATGAGTGCCCGTTTTTTAAAAATATTACTAAAAACAGGGGCACTTTCATTCATGAAAGTTTACATTTCACTGTTTTTGTTAAAATACTTACCTTTCCTTCTTGCAAGCTGGAGCAGCGATTCCCCCGTCTACAGCTCGTCTCTTCTTCCGTCAGCAATGATGAATCCAGCTTCCTCCAATCACGGCATTGCCTCAGGCAATGATTCCCCTGGGGGGAAAGCCGTGATTGGAGGATGCCATATTCGTCATTGCTGACGTAAGAAGAGACGAGCGGCAGGAGGGGGAATCGCTTCTCCGGCTTCAAGAAGAAAAGGTAGTTTAACAAAACGGGGGAAATGTAAACTTTCATGAATGAAAGTGCCCCTGTTTTTAATAGTATTTTTAAAAACCGGGCACTCATTCTTGAAAGTTGACATTCACTTAAGCTTTTAACAAAAGTTATAATCATACACTGTTGTTAAATATGTAAAAAGATGTAAAAAGGTTTAAAACATTAGATGGCTAATGTTCACGTAGATGGCGTGCGCGTTCACGTATTCCCCCATAGAAGTCAATAGAGAAAAAAGTGGGGGAAAAACACCCAACTCTCGCGCAAACCCGATTGCTAATTTTTATTTGCGCAAACCCAACATAAAAAATATGAATATTTCACATTACAATGTTCTCCACATAACAGAATAGGTTCTATTCATTCAAAAAATTATATTTATACGTATATCTCATTGGTATTTTGGCACAATATATATTTATACCTATTTATATATGATTATATAAAGGCATAGATATATACAGATATATATAGGAAAATATATTTAAAAATATACAGAACACATTCTGCTATGTGCAGAACAATGGAATATGAAATATTTACAGTAAATACAAAGTTAGCACTTTACTAAATATGAATATTGCACAATAGGATTTTACATGTTTACATCTACTTAACGGCAAAGGGCTCCAATGCGCACACACACACACACACACATATATATATATATATATATATATATATAATATATATATATATATATATATATATATATATATATATATATATATATATATATATATATATATGTTTATATATTTATACATATGTATTTATGTTTATATGTATATATATGTCGGTATCAAAATAACAAGAGTATTGCATTGATGCTGAAATTTTTTTTATCACTGCTGAATGCAATACTCTTGTTATTTTGATATCTAAATTTCTGGACTAACACGGCTACTCCAACCAACGTATATATGTCAGTAAATACATATATACACATATAAATACACATGTACACATATATAGACATATATATAGACATATCCATCCTTAGACACGTATATGTATCTATCTCTATGCTAAAGCCCTTTGCCTGCCTTTTTTTCTTACACCTGAGATCTCATATATTGAGCCCTTATAACTTTTGTGTGCAATATTTTTTGTGAATAATGTTTATTATATGGTGTTATTATAAGTGTAAATGTACTTTGTCATGTATTTTTTATCGCCTAGATTTAGAGTTCTGCGTTAGCCGTCAAAACCAGCGTTAGGGGCTCCTAACACTGGTTTTGGGCTACCGCAGGTATTTAGAGTTGTGTAGGTAAAGGTCTAACGCTCACTTTTCCATACCGCAGATCCCCCTACGCCATTTGCGTATCCTATCTTTTCAATGGGATCTTTCTAACGCCGGTATTTAGAGTCTTGGCTGAAGTGAGCGTTAGAAATCTAACAACAAAACTCCAGCCGCAGAGAAAAGCCAGGAGTTAAGAGCTTTCTGGGCTAACGCCGGTTCATAAAGCTCTTAACTACTGTGCTCTAAAGTACACTAACACCCATAAACTACCTATGTACCCCTAAACCGAGGCCCCCCCACATCGCCGCCACTCTAATACATTTTTTTAACCCCTAATCTGCCGACAGCACAGCGCCGCAACCTACATTATCCCTATGTACCCCTAATCTGCTGCCCCTAACACCGCCGACCCCTATATTATATTTATTAACCCCTAATCTGCCGCCCCCAACGTCGCCGCCACCTACCTACAATTATTAACCCCTAATCTGCCGACCGGACCTCACCGCTACTATAATAAAGTTATTAACCCCTAATCCGCCTCACTCCCGCCTCAATAACCCTATAATAAATAGTATTAACCCCTAATCTGCCCTCCCTAACATCACCGACACCTAACTTCAAGTATTAACCCCTAATCTGCCGACCGGACCTCACCGCTACTCTAATAAATGTATTAACCCCTAAAGCTAAGTCTAACCCTAACCCTAACCCTAACACCCCCCTAAGTTAAATATAATTTTTATCTAACGAAATAAATTATTTCTTATTAAATAAATTATTCCTATTTAAAGCTAAATACTTACCTGTAAAATAAACCCTAATATAGCTACAATATAAATTATAATTATATTGTAGCTATTTTAGGATTAATATTTATTTTACAGGCAACTTTGTATTTATTTTAACCAGGTACAATAGCTATTAAATAGTTAAGAACTATTTAATAGCTACCTAGTTAAAATAATTAAAAAATTACCTGTAAAATAAATCCTAACCTAAGTTACAATTAAACCTAACACTACACTATCAATAAATTAATTAAATAAAATACCTACAATTATCTACAATTAAACCTAACACTACACTATCAATAAATTAATTACATACAAATACCTACAAATAAATACAATTAAATAAACTAACTAAAGTACAAAAAATAAAAAAAGAACTCTTACAAAAAAATAAAAAAATAATTTACAAACATTATAAAAAAATTACAACAATTTTAAGCTAATTACACCTACTCTAAGCCCCCTAATAAAATAACAAAGCCCCCCAAAATAAAAAAAATGCCCTCCCGGCTGAAGTCTTCTATCAAGCGGCATCTTCAATCTTCTTTCTTCCGGATCCATCTTCATCCATCCTGGCCGACGACTTCCCGACGAATGACGGTTCCTTTATGGGACATCATCCAAGATGGCATCCCTTGAATTCCGATTGGCTGATTCTATCAGCCAATCGGAATTAAGTTAGGAAAATTCTGATTGGCTGATGGAATCAGCCAATCATATTCAAGTTCAATCAGATTGGCTGATCCAATCAGCCAATCAGATTGAGCTCGCATTCTATTGGCTGATCGGAACAGCCAATAGAATGCAAGCTCAATCTGATTGGCTGATTGGATCAGCCAATCGGATTGAACTTGAAGGGCATTTTTTTTATTTTGGGGGGTCTTTGTTATTTTATTAGGGGGCTTAGAGTAGGTGTAATTAGCTTAAAATTGTTGTAATCTTTTTATAATGTTTGTAAATTATTATTATTTTTTTTTGTACTTTAGTTAGTTTATTTAATTGTATTTATTTGTAGGTATTTGTATGTAATTAATTTATTGATAGTGTAGTGTTAGGTTTAATTGTAACTTAGGTTAGGATTTATTTTACAGGTAATTTTGTAATTATTTTAACTAGGTAGCTATTAAATAGTTATTAACTATTTAATAGCTATTGTACCTGGTTAAAATAAATACAAAGTTGCCTGTAAAATAAATATTAATCCTAAAATAGCTACAATATAATTATTATTTATATTGTAGCTATATTAGGGTTTATTTTACAGGTAAGTATTTAGCTTTAAATAGGAATAATTTATTTAATAAGAAAAAATTTATTTCGTTAGATAAAAATTATATTTAACTTAGGGGGGTGTTAGGGTTAGACTTAGCTTTAGGGGTTAATAAATTTATTAGAGTAGCGGTGAGGTCCGGTCGGCAGATTAGGGGTTAATACTTGAAGTTAGGTGTCTGTGATGTTAGGGAGGGCAGATTAGGGGTTAATACTATTTATTATAGGGTTATTGAGGCGGAAGTGAGGTGGATTAGGGGTTAATAACTTTATTATAGTAGCGGTGAGGTCCGGTCGGCAGATTAGGTAGGTGGCGGTGACGTTGGGGGCGGCAGATTAGGGGTTAATAAATATAATATAGGGGTCGGCTGTGTTAGGGGAAGCAGATTAGGGGTACATAGGTATAATGTAGGTTGCGGCGGTGTACGGAGCGGCAGATTATGGGTTAAAAGTGTAATGCAGGGGTCAGCGATAGCGGGGGCAGCAGATTAGGGGTTAATAAGTGTAAGGTTAGGGGTGTTTAGATTCGGGGTACATGTTAGGGTGTTAGGTGCAGACTTAGGAAGTGTTTCCCCATAGGAAACAATGGGGCTGTGTTAGGAGCTGAACGCTGCTTTTTTGCAGGTGTTAGGTTTTTTTTTCAGCTCAAACGGCCCCATTGTTTCCTATGGGGGAATCGTGCACGAGCACGTTTTTCAAGCTGGCCGCGTCCGTAAGCACCGCTGGTATTTAGAGTTGAAGTTGCGGTAAATTGTGCTCTACGCTCCCTTTTTGGAGCCTAACGCAGCCATTCTGTGAACTCTAAATACCAGCGGTATTTAAAAGGTGCGGGGGGGAAAAAGCACGCGTAGCTAACGCACCCCTTTGGCCGCAGAACTCCAAATCTAGCCGTATGTGTTTTGTGCAACTTTTAAAATTTGCAAAACAGTTTATCAGAGCTCTGAAGTCGCGGTTATCATTCTAGCATAAATTGCGATCGCGTTTACTTTAACTCGTAATAAGAGTAGTAAGCCCGATGAGCGCAAACTCCATTGATAAACCTCTTATCGCTCGGGCCTCGGGCACAAAAGTTTGCGCTCCAACCCGTAATCTAGCCCAAATTGTACCTATAAAAAGACTATGGGGTAGATTTATGAAGCAGCGGATGCTGCTTCCGACCCACTCCGCTTCAGTTCCGCCTGAAGCGGAAGTTAAGAAGCAGCGGTCCTAAGACCGCTGCTACTTAACTCGTCCACCACCTCTAAGGTGGCGGACAGCAATCATCCCGATTGAATATGATCAGGTTGATTGACACCCTCTGCTAGCGGACGATTGGCCTCAAATCTGCAGGGGGTGGTATTGCACCTGCAGTTCACAAGAATGGATGGGGGGGGGGTGCTGCTCTGCGGGCACTGAAATGTGGAATGTTTGGGATCTTGCCCTAGATGTTGGATGTCCTGTTCCTTGCCATGGAGGTTGAGGTTTCTGTACTGGAAGTTGTAGGCCCTTGTGAGAGCGGGGCAGGGCAGTTATGGGTGAGGGAGGAGCATAGGATATGGGATAGGGCATAGAGGTGGGGCGGGAGGCTATAGGGGCCCTTCCCTAATTTTTGCCCGGGGGCCCTGCTTGGTCTCAGTCTGCCCCTGGGGGTATCTATTTTTAATAAGGGATAGCAAACATACAGATCAAAAGTCCTTACAGTTGTAACCCTGCAAATCTATTTCTTTAACCCCCTGGGGAATTGCAGATAATTGCTGGCCCAAAGTGGAAGCTGCCACTGACCCAATTTGTAGCACAGGACCAATTTGTCATAGGACAAAGCTATGCAAATAGTGGTGCTGACTGGCTCAGAAACAGTTTGCTTCTTTTCAGGGGTTAAACACATAGATTTGCAGGGTCGACAGTAATAAAGATGACATGTGCTATAATGATGGTTTATGGCAGCAAAGTAATTAATATCAAATGATAAGTTCAGCTCCTCAATCAAAGGTTTTATGAAAGGATGACTCCAGTGAAGTGTCATAAATGGGGAAGGCTTCTTAGAAAAAAAAATATTTCACAAGAAAGATCCAGAATATATCAGAAAAAAAACCTAGAGAAAAAGAGGAAATATTAAGAGATCATATTGTATTTTAGAAAGAGGAAGATACTTGCATTAATCTCAAAAGGTGATGAAACATAGATGTCAGAAATACGTCATCTAAATGTGAGAAAGAATTTTTAATGTAAAAGTTTGAGGGGGAAAAAACATTTGAAGGTGGGAAATGTAATACTTGGATTTTTTATTCCACTGAATCATAATGAATATAGTTTAAGTCTATGGAACATCTTAGTTAAATCAACTTTCACATTCAAAACCATAATGATCTTTCTTTAATGTTGTAATTTTCTGCTTTATTGGTTGTGTGTCTCTACCAATAATGAGAATATTAGATTTAGCCAAACTAAGAAAGAGATTTCTGTGTGGAATACAAACAAGCCATATACATCCCGGTCAAAGTAATCTACGTATATTGCTAATCCCCCACATAGAGATATCAATAAAATGGTATGTAGGTTACAAGGTATTTAAATATCCAATGTCTGCTCACATGTGATAATTCTAGTATATATAGGGATTCTAGTAATGTGGGTGACAAATAAGTTTGCAAAATTCATGATTTCTAAGGAAAAGGCTCTTTACCTATATAATATTGGTATTAGTTATAAATAAATGATGCAGACTATGAGGCCGAATTATCATTGTGCGAGCGGACATGATCCGATATTGCAGATCATGTCCGCTGCACATCGATAAATGCCGACAGCATACGCTCTCTGCATTCATCATTGTACCAGCAGTTCTTGCAAACTGCTGGTGCAATGCCGCCCCCTGCAGATTTGCGGCCAATCGGCTGCTAGCAGGGGGTGTCAATCAACCCGATCGTATTCGATCGGGTTGATTTCTGGTGTTCTGTCCGCCGCCTTTAGAGCAGGCGGACAGGTTATGGAGCAGCGGTCTTTAGACCGCTGCTTCATAACTTGTGTTTCCGGCGAGTCTGAAGGCTTGTCAGAAATACGGGCATCAAGCTCCATACGGAGGTTGATAAATATGCCCCTATATATGTTTGTTCTGTTTGCATCAAGTATATCGCTACTTTTGACTTGTGTATTTACTATACACTCAGCCATGAGAAATAGGATTTGCAAGGGCATATCAATAGGTTGCGTGAAATAAGAAAAGACCTGTTATGAAATTGAAAAATAATGTATTTTGCATTTCTAATGTGAAGCACAATTTATTACAACCTGTCAATATTGGGGTTTGCTTATGTTTTTTGAATCAGGTTTTTGATGGGACATGAACCACAAATCCTCAAATCCAGAATTCCAAAATCCAGAATTATTCCGATATCCATATTTTTTTTTAATAATAGTGTTTTAAAAATAAAAGTAATTAAAATAAAAGAAAATCCCCACCAGTAAGTTCTAATCTATTTTTGGTTTGGTTTTTGTGTTCTTAAAGGGCCATAATACCCAAATGTTTAAACACTTGAAAGTGATACAGCATAGCTGTAAAAAGCTGACTAGAAAATATCTCCTGAACATCTCTATGTAAAAAAGAAAGATATTTTACCTCAAAAGTTCCTCAGTAGCCACATCCCATTGTAAAGGATTTCTAAGCAGCATATTAGTATGTCTGTCCTGGGACATCTTAGGGGATGAGCCTTGTGAACTCTCATATTATTTCACCAATCAGGTAAAGGAAGCTTACTATGAAATCTCAAGAGAGTTAAGTCAAATCTCATGAGATCACAGTAAGAGTTCATGACCTCAGCACTGCTGATGCTGATTGGCTGCTGTTCATTTCTTCATTTTTTTTTTATTTTTACCTGCAGCTGGGAGCAGCTGAGTATAACTTTTTACACAGAACTTACTCTGCTGAGCTGAGGAGATTGTGAGGCAAAATATCTTCCTTTTTTACATAGAGATGCTCAGGTGATATTTTCCTATCAGCTTTTTACAGTTATACTGCATCAGTTTCAAGTGATTTAGCATATGAGTATTATGTCCCTTTAAGTGCAAATACTAATCTATATTTATTTCAAACAATAATTATTACCTTTCTGATTACAGTACTATACTATATTTATAAGGGTACTAAGTATATATACAAATGTTTTAAAAAGAATATAAAACTACCTTTAGGTTACATGTATAAGCATGTGACAGTTATCACCCAATCACAAATCACGTATATCAGGGCTCAAAAGTTTAAGTCATCACCCATCACCAGCCCACGCCACACTCACTACCCGCCCCCTCTTTGCATATGCTTAGCCATTGGGAAACACCTTATTGTGCAGTATTAATCATTTTTATTTTAAACCCTAGAGGCCTATAATTGATAAAGGGAACAACAGTAATTTGAAATAATGGATTTTACCTGCTGAAACTGCCACCTAGAAAGAAAATTTAATCAAGAGGTAATGTTGAGTATAAGAAAAAAGTCCAACCTCATTGAAAAAAAAAGTGTCCCTGGAATTACTTTGAATAAAAGAACTGACCAGACACTTTTCTGTATATTATCCTTTTTAAGAAAGTTATTTGCTGAAAATAAATTGTTCCATGGGTGCAGAGCATTTTTAATTTCCTACAATATTTTGTTTAATTAATGTTTTAAACACATCCCCCTACCATGCAACCTGACTAGAATTTTTGAAACCGAAAATCTTTTTGAAAAGCCATCAAAATTACTTAAAGGGACAGTCAAGTAAAAATTAAACTTTCATGATTCAGATAGAGCACATAATTCTAAACAACTTTCCAATTCACTTCTATTATGTGCATAATCTTTTTATATGCACACTTTCTGAGGCACCAGTTCCTACTGACCATGTGCAAGATTCACAAATATACGTAATTCAGTGATCCTTTAAATTTAACAAATCAGCCATAACAGTTGGCAGAGAATGTATGCAGGAAATTGTTTTTATAAGTCATTAGCACACATGACCAGAATCACGTGAACACATTCAGTTGAAGAAAAGTATCTGGACAGATGTAATGCAGCACAGGGAAATATGTTTGTTATTCAGACTAGCAAACTAACAGCATTGTAATAACCTTAATTTGAGTCAAAGAAGGCTTAAAAGTCAAAATTAAACTTTCATTATTCAGATACACCATGTAAAATTTGCTTTTTTCTCTTGGTATTTTTTGTTAAAGGCCAAACATAGCTAGGTTTATAGGCTGATTTCTATGGCTCTGCAGTTCACTTCTTATCCCACAGTCTGGCTGTGAATAGCTACTAACATGTACTGTTTGTTCATGTGTGCCATATTAGATAACATTGTTCTCACCCCAGTGGAGTTAAGAGTCAGCACTAATTGCCTGAAATGCAAGTCTGTCAAACTATCTGAGATAAGGAGGATGTCTGCAGAAGCTTAGATACAATGTTGTCATAGAGGGATTATCTATCTTTTCAAACAATAATATTTTTGGTGTTTACTGTCCCTTTAATTACTTACCTATCAAAGTTATGCTTTTTTTTTCTTTGATTTGCCTTAGCTGAAAGTGTATAAATACAATTGACTATAATGATTGTAGTTATTGGAGAGACTATATTATAGTATCTACTGTATAAGGAAAATAGAAACTTTCATTGGGTGTCTGTCTTATCTCAGTCCAGATTCCATGCTTCCATCTTAGATTCAGTATATGAAAGACTGCTCTTTTCTTCAAATATAAAGCTAACTGAGAAATATCTGATGAAATGTTCTATGATTGCATCTTTTCAGCCAGCAGTGACTGAACGATTTTTACTAGAATGTACATGTTTTTATTTATTAAAGGGACATGAACCCAAAACCTTTTATGATTCAAATAGAGAATGTAATTTTCACATTTACTTCTATTATCAAATGTTCCTCATTCTGCTGGTATCCTTTGTTGAAAGGCAGGGAGGTAATCTCAGGAATCTGCACATGTCTGCAGCTCTATATGGCAGCAGGTTTTCCTTTCATGTAGTTCTCCAGACATGTGCACGCTACCTACATAGGTATCTCTTCAACAAAGAATACTATGAGAACAAAGTAAAAAAAGTATACTCTGTATCACACAAAAAAAAGTTTGGGTTTCATATCCCTTTAATGAATGTTAATATGTATTATCATTATAAGATGTCTAAATAACTGTATTAAACAATAAGATATCAGTAATATTATAAATAAGAACTATGATGCATTTAAACAATGCACTATTTGTCTAGTTTGCACTGGTTAAATGTAAAGAGGACAAAAGAAACTATGCATATGTCATCAATAAATCTTTTATATGCAAGGTTATTTTCAAAATGAAAATAAAATAAAAATGTACACAAAAAAGTATCATATAAGCACTGACAAGAAAGCTGTTGTGAAAAAAGTAACTGAAAATAAGTGTTAAGAAAAAAAGAGAAAACAGGGCTAAAATTAAGCATGGATTAGAAAATACCAAATTAGAAGTGTACAGGTGGCCCTCGGTTTACAACGGTTCAATTTACACCGTTTCAGAATAACAACCTTTTTTTCCAGTCATGTGACTGCTATTGAAAAGCATTGAGAAGCAGTGCATTTATTAAAATAGCCAGTAGGTGGAGCTGTACGCTTGTGTTGCAGCAAAGCCAAGCTATCGAGCAGATTTCAAAGGAACAAGACCTTCCTGTCTATAAATCAGTCCAGATTGGAATGCATAGAAAGAACTGTTTGCAGAAAAATGCAAGTGAAGTCTGTGTTGTGTGATTATTTTATTAGGTTTATAATGCTGTTTAGCATTTAAAGGCTTAATTTCAAAGCTTTAAAAATAATGTATTAGGTATTACTTATGCCAATTCTGAGAGGGGCCTGGAACCTAACTCCCTCACTTCCCATTGACTTACATTATAAACTGGGTTTCAACTTACAACGGTTTCGATTTACAACCATTCCTTCTGGAACCTAACCCCGTCGTAAACTGAGGGCTACCTGTATATAAATATATGGAAGGGGAATATGATGTGGTGGTCTAATCTTCTAACGATAAATGGATCTGTGTGGCATCAATATATGCTCAAAATAGATGAAAAACAATTATTAGAAAAATAGTGACACGTACATAAAATATATACTTGGTTACTGGGACGTCTCCCAAATAAAATCAGACAATAAAATGTGAATATTAGCAAAATGTTGAGAACTCTGCACATGAATAAAATATGTAAAAGTCTCCAATATTGGACATATGTTATTAAAAACACACACGTATTTGCACTAGATAAATCTTGCTGAATCGTGGATGTAGGAGATAGTGTACGGATATTAGCTTCTGTTTACAGTTCTATGTGCATTTGAGACTAATCCGTTCCATCTTTAAATTGATGTCAGGCCCCCTCTGCGAACACGGTTGCGTCTTGGGGATCAATTCACACTCACCGCTTCCTCCTGTGTATTCAAAGTGGTGTAGCAGCGGTTGGGCCGAGATGTACTCAGTCTAATGGATCACACAGATCTGACACCGCAGACTGTAGCGTGCTGCACGTAGTGCTAACATCTCGCTGGGATTTTGTGCGGCTCTCCAATGAGAAGTTACAAGTTGTAACCGAAGTTATGTAACAAAGTGTATCCATTTCAAGTTTAAAATGAAAACGATGGTTGATGCGTGCAATATCAGTGCACTTTAAATGTACTTGCAGGCTGGTTCGTCTCCCAATATCCGAGACGCTACTCTTATAGCGATACCCCCTCTTGTTCACAAACAGAGCTTTACAGGGCAGGTAAGGATACAGGGATAGGTCCTCAAAACAACATAAGTAACAATCGTCCTGGTCTACGCGTTTCGCCTTTAGGTTTTATGAAGACTTCTAGTCACTGGACACTCAGTTGTTTTTCAAATAGGTTCCACTCTCATCTAATTGGTTAATCCATTCTCCAATAGGAGCGAGTTTATTTAAGGTGATATTTTGTTTATCCATGTCCGTGGATGTGGGTTATATGGAAATGAACCTGAATACAAACATATAAAATGGCATACATTACTATTTCTCTGTAAAAAAACAATTAAAACTTAGATTGCTTAGAAGAATACCGACTACTAATATATAAATAGCAAAGATGTTAATAATGACATGGGAAGGCAAGATCAATCCTAGGTTATATATATATAAATAAAACAACACACTAAAAAGCGCCCCACACTCTACACCAATGCTCAAAGTATTTGAACATCAAGTGTAACAATAAAAGGATATGTTAAGTGAATGTCATCCAAATTCCAAAGGTTCTTTTCACAAATCACATAAATAGGTTGCTGCCATCACTGATACACGGTTCTGGAACCGGATAAACTACAGAAAAAGAAAAAGAACAAAAGCAGGGCGCATCCCCTCTAAGTGTAATATGTATGTTTCAAACAGATTTTATTAGACAATACAATTTCACACTCACAAGATAGAACCTCAAACGTGTGAGGTATGTTTAAAGCACTGGGGAACAGCTCATGGGTCTCTCAAGCCAAATTAGCTGCAGCTCTCAAATACAGCTCACTCGGTCTGGAAATCTGGTTTAAGTGTCTCACTATAGTTATAGAGGTCTCCACTCACAGATTCCAGGGGCTCCTCAAATCCCGGTACGGTCCCCAAATAGATTAAAATGGTCCATGCAATTAAAACAAGCAGTTTATTGTAAAACAAAGTTTCATTATAGCTACCACCACGCTCAATCCTCAGACAGCTGTTTCGCAAGTACAAAGCCGGCTGCTTGCGAGTGCTGAAGCGGATGACGTGACGACGTGATGCTGTGGGCGTGGCCTTACGCATTTCGTAGGGATTCCCCCTACTTCGTCAGAGGCTGCCCACTAGAACCACCATTGCATCTTAAATAGAGATCCCTAAGACCATCCTCTCTTTAAAACTGGTCTGGGGTATATCTGAAGCCATTTTTGTTAAGGGAAAATGTATTAACACACAAAATACATAATATCTTTGATCAAATTTTATATTGCACATTAAAAATCTAATACCCATAAATAACTTCAAATAAAATTCATGTCGTTAAATGACTAAAGAACATAATATGTGAAAAAAAATTAAAGTTAAAAACAATAAGAATTGCAATCAAATAATATTAACAGCACTATAACAGCAACATAGGTACAATAACATACTTCCATAAAAAAATTTCATAAATAAATATCTGTACATAAAAAAGTTGATTGCCATCATAATCCTAAAAAAACTTTAAAAACCACTGAATTATAAAAAGTATTTATATTATATAAAATGATCCGTAAAGCTGATTATGCATGTAGTAATATTCTCATATAAATGCTATAATTTGATTGGTCAACCCAGTTTATATTTTCATAAAAAATACCTACATATTAAAATAAAATTCATATCAAAAACATATACCTCAAATCTAGACACTGAACTCAGCCCTACTCCAGACTAATGTGATAACATATGTGAGTGTAGGGGACTAGAATTTGAGTTATGAAGTTTTGTAGATAAGAAGTTTGTTTGAATAGATCATCACTCAAATGTTTTGAGTTTTACTAACTCCTTAGCAGAAATAAAATGAAATGAAATAAATGACTAGTGTTTAATCATCTACTAAAAAGGCAGCTAAATCTATTTCTCGATTCATCCCACTAGGTTCAAGTGTTCCCAAAGTTCTTATCCAATAAGTTTCTCTTCTTCTTAAGGCTATTAATCTATTTCCTCCTCTTATGTCAAGCTTTACTCTTTCAATAGCTTTTACTTGTAGACTGCTTGGGTCTTTATTGTGTACTTCTGAAAAATGTGCTATAACCCCATGGGACAGAACTCCTTTTTCAATATTGACCACATGTTCCCTGAAACGAGTTTTCAAGCTTCTTTTTGTTCTGCCAATATAAACTTTCCCACAGGAACAAGATAGATGATATACTACATGAGTACTTTTAGAGTTTAAAGATTCTTTAATTGGATATATCTTATTATCTCTTAAGGATTTGAACTCAGAATTTGCTTTGTCCCAGTGTAGGCAGCTTAGACAATTTTTTCTGCCACATTTGAAAAAAACAGAGGCCTGTCTTTGTAACCAATTTTTCTGTCTGACCTCCTCTCTTAATTTGCTGGGGGCTAAAATATTTTTCAAATTATCATTCTTTTTAAAAATTATCTGTGGTCTCTCATTTAAAACCTCTTTTAAAACCGGATCCTGCAATAAAACTGGCCAATGTTTTTTGAAAGATCTTTCGATTTGTCTAGAGGCTCTATTATATTTGGTTATGAATAGTGGCTGATCTTTCATCCTCTTAGTCTTTTCAGAATTTTTATCTTTTTTTGTTTTCAAAAGAGTACTCCTGTCTGTTTTCTTGGCTCTAGTGTATGCATTTGATACTACTGTAGGATCATATCCTTTACTTATAAATCTCTTCTTTAATATTTCTGATTCTTTTTCAAAAGTGGTTAAATCTGTGCAATTTCTCCGGACCTGTTGAAATTGCCCAAAGGGTATATTCCGGATCCACTTGGGGTGGTGTCCGCTGGCGGCATGTAGATATGCATTCGTATCAGTTTGTTTCCTGAATAGACTGGTGATAATTTTCTCTCCTCTATGGGACAATGTCAAGTCCAGGAAAGTTATATGATCATCATCATGTGATTCAGTAAATCTTAAATTGAGAAGATTCTGATTCACATGTTTAACTAACCCCGCTACTTCTTCTGAGGTGCCCTTCCAAATTATGAGGACATCATCAATGAAGCGAAACCACTTCACAATCTTATCTTTAAAGGGATTGTTCATATAAATATATAGATCCTCCCACCACCCCATGTATAAATTTGCGAAATTGGGGGTGAATTTCGTCCCCATCGCTGTGCCAGTCTTTTGAAGGAAGAACTCCCCTTCAAACAGAAAGAAGTTTCTCTTTAAAATAAAATCAATAGAGTTTAAAATGAATGTTCTTTGTGTTAAGTCTATATATCCTGTCTGTCTAAAATAATATTCAATGGCTGATTGACCTAAATCGTGCGGAATACAGGTATATAGAGATGAAACGTCTAAAGTAACCCACATATAGTCTTCTTTCCAAGTACATTGTGAGAGTTGTGTTATAATATCAGTTGAGTCTCTCACATATGACTGGAGACAGGGGACAATGGGTTTTAAAATGACATCCACGTATTCTGAAAGTTTCGACGTAAGTGACCCTATCCCGGACACTATCGGGCGTCCGGGGGGGTCAACTAACGTCTTGTGGATTTTGGGGAGGTGGTAGAAAATAGCAATTTTTGGTTCTACCACCTTCAGAAATTCAAATTCTGATTTTTCCAAAATCCCCAAATTGTTCTTTAAAAACCTTTGTTGGATTTTTATTTAATTTAACATATGTGTCTGTGTCCCCTAATAACCTATAGGCTTCTCTCAAATAATCAGCTTTGTCCTGCAAGACTATTCCGCCTCCTTTATCAGCTCCACGTATGACTTAAGAGTTGTCATTTTTTAAATCACTTAATGCTTTCTAGGCTAGGAACGCCGCACCCTTGTGTCTCTCATCTCAATGCTTTCTTTTCCTTTAAACTCATATTGTGAGTTACATGTACTTGTTTATTTGTACAAATCTGCTCTAGGTCTTTCAATATGAGTTTATTAAAAACTGGTATGAAATTTCCCTGTGCATGCAATGGGAAAAACGTGGAGTTGGGTCTTAGACCTGTATGATTCACTTTAAGGTCCTTAGACTCTGCCTCTAGTTCTTCCAATATATGGATTAGATTTTGTGTATTCTCTATGTCATTATCTATTGCATATTCATCTACATGTGTTATTGATGTCTCTAGAGTGAGGGATGCATCACATATGTTTGATAGTTCGTTCTCTACACAAACAGACTTATTTGAATTTTTAGCATAAAATCTTTTGAGGGTTAGTTTTCTTGAAAATTTTTCAAGATCTATAAAAAGCTCAAAATCTTTTGGATGATTTGTGGGAGCAAAAGACAAGCCTCTCTCTAGGACTCTTGTCTCAGTATTTGTTAGAGTTTTCTTACTAATATTAAAAATCTTTTGGCCATTATCTTTCATCATTGCCACTCTCTTTCTTTTAATCTTTTTGAGTTGGAGTCCCACTCCTCCTCTACATCCTCTTCTCTTTCTCCTCTTCTGGGGTTTCTCCCCATCGGGGAGTTGCATACCCCTAAAAAAGAAGAAGAAGAATAGTTGGCAGATGGTTCTTGATAGTCATCTCTACTATTTTTTGATGCTCTCCCCACATTCCCCAAATTATGCCAATGTGGTAATCTTGGTCTCGCACCCATGTCATCATATTCTCTGGGTTCACTTATGTTTGCATATGGATGATTATTTTTACCTTTGTTCTTATTTGGGTGTTGATAGATCCTATCTTGATCATTTCTTTGTAACCCTGATCTATTACCCCCTCCTTCAAAATCCCTATACTCTCTATTCAAGAATCTACGCCCTCCAAAGTTTTGTTTTGGGGTCTCCTGATTTTGTACATACTGATTCTGTGTTCCTTTGTTTTTATTCTTATTCTTATTTTTATTATTGTTATTATTTCTATTATTATAGTTGGTATTGAAACCATTTTGATGGGTATGTTCCCTAATTCCTCCATGAGAATTAATATGTCCATTAATAACTTGCTTAGAGGGTTCTCCTGGATTACTATTAACACCTTTCTTGTTTTTCATCTTTCTATTATTACTATTTTATGTACAGATATTTATTTATGAAATGTTTTTATGGAAGTATGTTATCGTACCTATGTTGCTGTTATAGTGCTGTTAATATTATTTGATTGCAATTCTTATTTATTTGAAGTTATTTATGGGTATTAGATTTTTAATGTGCAATATAAAATTTGATCAAAGATATTATGTATTTTGTGTGTTAATACATTTTCCCTTAACAAAAATGGCTTCAGATATACCCCAGACCAGTTTTAAAGAGAGGACGGTCTTAGGGATCTCTATTTAAGATGCAATGGTGGTTCTAGTGGGCAGCCTCTGACGAAGTAAGGAGAATCCCTACGAAACGCGTAAGGCCACGCCCACCGCATCACGTTGTCACGTCATCCGCTTCAGCACTCGCAAGCAGCTGGCTTTGTACTTGCGAAACAGCTGTCTGAGGATTGAGCGTGGTGGTAGCTATAATGAAACTTTGTTTTACAATAAACTGCTTGTTTTAATTGCATGGACCATTTTAATCTATTTGGGGACGGTACCGGGATTTGAGGAGCCCCTGTAATCTGTGAGTGGAGACCTCTATAACTATAGTGAGACACTTAAACCGGATTTCCAGACCGAGTGAGCTGTATTTGAGAGCTGCAGCTAATTTGCCTTGAGAGACCCATGAGCTGTTCCCCAGTGCTTTAAACATACCTCACACGTTTGAGGTTCTATCTTGTGAGTGTGAAATTGTCTAATAAAATCTGTTTGAAACATACATATTACACTTAGAGGGGATGCGCCCTGCTTTTGTTCTTTTTCTTTTTCTGTAGTTTATCCGGTTCCAGAACCGTGTATCAGTGGTGGCAGCAACCTATTTATGTGATTTGTGAAAAGAACCTTTGGAATTTGGATGACATTCACTTAACATATCCTTTTATTGTTACACTTGATGTTCAAATACTGTGAGCATTGGTGTAGAGTGTGGGGCGCTTTTTAGTGTGTTGTTTTATTTATATATTTTTGTTATATACATACCCTAGGGTATTGTAAATCATCTGGTATAAGAGCTGACCCACACTTGCACTACTATATGATTTAAAACAACAAAATCAATAGTCATTATTTTAAAGTCTTTTGTGCTTTTTGTTTCAACAAAATAATTTCTGTAATTATCTGTATATATATTTTGTTACAGCGATATAGATATCAGGTAAATTTGTGACATATATATATCTAGTTCTTTAATTTATTTTATTTTTGGTTAGAAGTATTTAAATATACAAAGTTTTTAGAAATATAGCAGTCATATCATGACTACTAAATATGGCAAATATTTTAGTATCACTAATACAGGGAGTGCAGAATTATTAGGCAAGTTGTATTTTTGATGATTAATTTTATTATTGAACAACAACCATGTTCTCAATGAACCCAAAAAACTCATTAATATCAAAGCTGAATATTTTTGGAAGTAGTTTTTAGTTTGTTTTTAGTTATAGCTATTTTAGGGGGATATCTGTGTGTGCAGGTGACTATTACTGTGCATAATTATTAGGCAACTTAACAAAAAACAAATATATACCCATTTCAATTATTTATTTTTTACCAGTGAAACCAATATAACATCTCAACATTCACAAATATACATTTCTGACATTCAAAAACAAAACAAAAACAAATCAGTGACCAATATAGCCACCTTTCTTTGCAAGGACACTCAAAAGCCTGCCATCCATGGATTCTGTCAGTGTTTTGATGTGTTCACCGTCAACATTGCGTGCAGCAGCAACCACAGCCTCCCAGACACTGTTCAGAGAGGTGTACTGTTTTCCCTCCTTGTAAATCTCACATTTGATGATGGACCACAGGTTCTCAATGAGGTTCAGATCAGGTGAACAAGGAGGCCATGCCATTAGATTTTCTTCTTTTATACCCTTTCTTGCCAGCCACACTGTGGAGTACTTGGACGCATGTGATGGAGCATTGTCCTGCATGAAAATCATGTTTTTCTTGAAGGATGCAGACTTCTTCCTGTACCACTGCTTGAAGAAGGTGTCTTCCAGAAACTGGCAGTAGGACTGGGAGTTGAGCTTGACTCCATCCTCAACCCGAAAAGGCCCCACAAGCTCATCTTTGATGATACCAGCCCAAACCAGTACTCCACCTCCACCTTGCTGGCGTCTGAGTCGGACTGGAGCTCTCTGCCCTTTACCAATCCAGCCATGGGCCCATCCATCTGGCCCATCAAGACTCACTCTCATTTCATCAGTCCATAAAACCTTAGAAAAATCAGTCTTGAGATATTTCTTGGCCCAGTCTTGACGTTTCAGCTTGTGTGTCTTGTTCAGTGGTGGTCGTCTTTCAGCCTTTCTTACCTTGGCCATGTCTCTGAGTATTGCACACCTTGTGCTTTTGGGCACTTCAGTGATGTTGCAGCTCTGAAATATGGCCAAACTGGTGGCAAGTGGCATCTTGGCAGCTGCACGCTTGACTTTTCTCAGTTCATGGGCAGTTATTTTGCGCCTTGGTTTTTCCACACGCTTCTTGCGACCCTGTTGACTATTTTGAATGAAACGCTTGATTGTTCGATGAACACGCTTCAGAAGCTTTGCAATTTTAAGAGTGCTGCATCCCTCTGCAAGATATCTCACTATTTTTGACTTTTCTGAGCCTGTCAAGTCCTTCTTTTGACCCATTTTGCCAAAGGAAAGGAAGTTGCTTAATATTATGCACACCTGATATAGGGTGTTGATGTCATTAGACCACACCCCTTCTCTTTACAGAGATGCACATCACCTAATATGCTTCATTGGTAGTAGGCTTTCGAGCCTATACAGCTTGGAGTAAGACAACATGCATAAAGAGGATGATGTGGTCAAAATACTCATTTGCCTAATAATTCTGCACACAGTGTAGAAGCAGAATTTTATCCACCAATTTTTCTGGTGATGTAGAGGAACATGTAAACCCTGAACTACTTTTTAAAAAGTTAGAAAATTGTCCAAAATGCAAGTTAGACATTGGTATGACCTAATAGCTCTTGAAAATTATAAAGAAAATAATCTGGTGCCAAATGGATTAAAAATGTCTAAAACTTGCATTTTTGAATTGGAGGAAGTGGAATTACACACTGAGTGGGAGGAAGCGTTGGGGGAATGTTCCAACAAATTAATAGATATTGCCATAAAATATAGAGACAAAAAAGTTAAACTTTTAACAGATCAAATAAAGGATATTGAAAGTGAATTAGAAAAATGTGGCACTAATGAACACTTTAATGACCTAGACGAGAGAAATAGGCAATCTATAGCCACTTTTGAGAATGAGGTCATAAAAATTAAGAAAAAGAAATTAAATAATGCCTTTCTGATAGCAAATACAGTAAGGGAAGAAAGAGATCAAGTAACAGAAACTAGTGAAGTCATTTCAATTGAGGAAAGATCAAGACGCTTTCATGTGAATGGCCAACCCAGGTTTAATACAAATAGTAATAATAGAAAGATGCAAAACAAGAAAGGTGTTAATAGTAATCCAGGAGAACCCTCTAAGCAAGTTATTAATGGACATATTAATTCTCATGGGGGAATTAGGGAACATACCCATCAAAATGGTTTCAATACCAACTATAATAATAGAAATAATAACAATAATAAAAATAAGAATAAGAATAAAAACAAAGGAACACAGGATCAGTATGTACAAAATCAGGAGACCCCAAAACAAAACTTTGGAGGGTGTAGATTCTCGAATAGAGAGTATAGGGATTTTGAAGGAGGGGGTAATAGATCAGGGTTACAAAGAAATTATCAAGATAGGATCTATCAACACCCAAATAAGAACAAAGGTAAAAATAATCATCCTATGCAAACATAAGTGAACCCAGAGAATATGATGACATGGGTGCGAGACCAAGATTACCACATTGGCATAATTTGGGGAATGTGGGGAGAGCATCAAAAAATAGTAGAGATGACTATCAAGAACCATCTGCCAACTATTCTTCTTCTTCTTTTTTAGGGGTATGCAACTCCCCGATGGGGAGAAACCCCAAAAGAGGAGAAAGAGAAGAGGATGTAGAGGAAGAGTGGGACTCCAACTCAAAAAGATTAAAAGAAAGAGAGTGGCAATGATGAAAGATAATGGCCAAAAGATTTTTAATATTAATAAGAAAACTCTAACAAATACTGAGACAAGAGTCCTAGAGAGAGGCTTGTCTTTTGCTCCCACAAATCATCCAAAAGATTTTGAGCTTTTTATAGATCTTGAAAAATTTTCAAGAAAACTAACCCTCAAAAGTTTTTTTGCTAAAAATTCAAATAAGTCTGTTTGTGTAGAGAACGAACTATCAAACATATGTGATGAATCCTTCACTCTAGAGACATCAATAACACATGTAGATGAATATGCAATAGATAATGACATAGAGAATACACAAAATCTAATCCATATATTGGAAGAACTAGAGGCAGAGTCTAAGGACCTTAAAGTGAATCATACAGGTATAAGACCCAACTCCACGTTTTTCCCATTGGACGCACAGGGAAATTTCATACCAGTTTTTAATAAACTCGTATTGAAAGACCTAGAGCAGATTTTTACAAATAAACAAGTACATGTAACTCACAATATGAGTTTAAAGGAAAAGAAAGCATTAAGTGATTTAAAAAATGACAACTCTTTAGTCATACGTGGAGCTGATAAAGGAGGCGGAATAGTCTTGCAGGACAAAGATGATTATTTGAGAGAAGCCTATAGGTTATTAGGGGACACAGACACATATGTCAAATTAAATAAAAATCCAACAAAGGTTTTTAAAGAACAATATGACGATCTGATTTGTAAAGCAAGAGATTTGGGGATTTTGGAAAAATCTGAATTTGAATTTCTGAAGGTGGTAGAACCAAAAATTGCTATTTTCTACCACCTCCCCAAAATCCACAAGACGTTAGTTGACCCCCCCGGACGCCCGATAGTGTCCGGGATAGGGTCACTTACGTCGAAACTTTCAGAATACATGGATGTCATTTTAAAACCCATTGTCCCCTGCCTCCAGTCATATGTGAGAGACTCAACTGATATTATAACACAACTCTCACAATGTACTTGGAAAGAAGACTATATGTGGGTTACTTTAGACGTTTCATCTCTATATACCTGTATTCCGCACGATTTAGGTCAATCAGCCATTGAATATTATTTTAGACAGACAGGATATATAGACTTAACACAAAGAACATTCATTTTAAACTCTATTGATTTTATTTTAAAGAGAAACTTCTTTCTGTTTGAAGGGGAGTTTTTCCTTCAATAGACTGGCACAGCGATGGGGACGAAATTCGCCCCCAATTTCGCAAATTTATACATGGGGTGGTGGGAGGATCTGTATATTTATACGAACAATCCCTTTAAAGATAAGATTGTGAAGTGGTTTCGCTTCATTGATGATGTCCTCATAATTTGGAAGGGCACCTCAGAAGAAGTAGCGGGGTTAGTTAAACATGTGAATCAGAATCTTCTCAATTTAAGATTTACTGAATCACATGATGGTGATCATATAACTTTCCTGGACTTGACATTGTCCCATAGAGGAGAGAAAATGATCACCAGTCTATTCAGGAAACAAACTGATACGAATGCATATCTACATTGCGCCAGTGGACACCAACCCAAGTGGATCCGGAATATACCCTTTGGGCAATTTCAACGGGTCAGGAGAAATTACACAGATTTAACCACTTTTGAAGAATCAGAAATATTAAAGAAGAGATTTATAAGTAAAGGATATGATCCTACAGTAGTATCAAATGCATACACTAGAGCCAAGAAAACAGACAGGAGTACTCTTTTGAAAACAAAAAAAGATAAAAATTCTGAAAAGACTAAGAGGATGAAAGATCAGCCACTATTCATAACCAAATATAATAGAGCCTCTAGACAAATCGAAAGATCTTTCAAAAAACATTGGCCAGTTTTATTGCAGGATCCGGTTTTAAAAGAGGTTTTAACTGAGAGACCGCAGATAATTTTTAAAAAGAATGATAATTTGAAAAATATTTTAGCCCCCAGCAAATTAAGAGAAGAGGTCAGACAGAAAAATTGGTTACAAAGACAGGCCTCTGGTTTTTTCAAATGTGGCAAAAAAAATTGTCTGAGCTGCCTACACTGGGACAAAGCAAATTCTGAGTTCAAATCCTTAAGAGATAATAAGATATATCCAATTAAAGAATCTTTAAACTGTAAAAGTACTCATGTAGTATATCATCTATCTTGTTCCTGTGGGAAAGTTTATATTGGCAGAACAAAAAGAAGCTTGAAAACTCGTTTCAGGGAACATGTGGTCAATATTGAAAAAGGAGTTCTGTCCCATGGGGTTATAGCACATTTTTCAGAAGTACACAATAAAGACCCAAGCAGTCTACAAGTAAAAGCTATTGAAAGAGTAAAGCTTGACATAAGAGGAGGAAATAGATTAATAGCCTTAAGAAGAAGAGAAACTTATTGGATAAGAACTTTGGGAACACTTGAACCTAGTGGGATGAATCGAGAAATAGATTTAGCTGCCTTTTTAGTAGATGATTAAACACTAGTCATTTATTTCATTTCATTTTATTTCTGCTAAGGAGTTAGTAAAACTCAAAACATTTGAGTGATGATCTATTAAAAAAACTTCTTATCTACAAAACTTCATAACTCAAATTCTAGTCCCCTACACTCACATATGTTATCACATTAGTCTGGAGTAGGGCTGAGTTCAGTGTCTAGATTTGAGGTATATGTTTTTGATATGAATTTTATTTTAATATGTAGGTATTTTTTATGAAAATATAAACTGGGTTGACCAATCAAATTATAGCATTTATATGAGAATATTACTACATGCATAATCAGCTTTACGGATCATTTTATATAATATAAATACTTTTTATAATTCAGTGGTTTTTAAAGTTTTTTTAGGATTATGATGGCAATCAACCTTTTTATGTACAGATATTTATTTATGAAATGTTTTTATGGAAGTATGTTATCGTACCTATTTTGCTGTTATAGTGCTGTTAATATTATTTGATTGCAATTCTTATTGTTTTTAACTTTAAATTTTTTTCACATATTATGTTCTTTAGTCATTTACCGACATGAATTTTATTTGAAGTTATTTATGGGTATTAGATTTTTAATGTGCAATATAAAATTTGATCAAAGATATTATGTATTTTGTGTGTTAATACATTTTCCCTTAACAAAAATGGCTTCAGATATACCCCAGACCAGTTTTAAAGAGAGGACGGTCTTAGGGATCTCTATTTAAGATGCAATGGTGGTTCTAGTGGGCAGCCTCTGACGAAGTAGGGGGAATCCCTATGAAACGCGTAAGGCTGCGCCCACCGCATCACGTCGTCATGTCATCCGCTTCAGCACTCGCAAGCAGCCGGCTTTGCACTTGCGAAACAGCTGTCTGAGGATTGAGCGTGGTGGTAGCTATAATGAAACTTTGTTTTACAATAAACTGCTTGTTTTAATTGCATGGACCATTTTAATCTATTTGGGGACGGTACCGGGATTTGAGGAGCCCCTGTAATCTGTGAGTGGAGACCTCTATAACTATAGTGAGACACTTAAACCGGATTTCCAGACCGAGTGAGCTGTATTTGAGAGCTGCAGCTAATTTGCCTTGAGAGACCCATGAGCTGTTCCCCAGTGCTTTAAACATACCTCACACGTTTGAGGTTCTATCTTGTGAGTGTGAAATTGTCTAATAAAATCTGTTTGAAACATACATATTACACTTAGAGGGGATGCGCCCTGCTTTTGTTCTTTTTCTTTTTCTATATATATATATAGGAAATAGTAAGTTTTCCAGCACTCAAACCTTGGGTGATTCTCAAACACCTGGGTGCAGTCCTTAATAGAACATATAGAACAATTTGAATAGAATGAAGGGCACTCTCAGAATTTTTTTGTATTTGCAAAACAAAGTTATTTATTCTTAGTATCAACAAATCTTCATAGTCGACGTTTTGTCTTTCACAGAAGCCTTCCTCAAGACAGATAACATCTTATGTCGGCATAAAGCCGTGCTCACCAACCAGTAGACAACGTGTCATATATATATATAGCACATGGATGTAAATATCAAATTATTTATTTACCACATATCCACCTGTTAGCGCCTATAGCACTTCATGAAATAAAAAACATATAAACACACAAATAGAAGACAAAATTCAAAGGTAACATAACTGGATGTAAACATGCATCCGTTCATAGGATGAGCGTATCCCTAGAAAGTAGGATCAGCTAAATGCAAAGCATACAATGATAAATGCACATTTCAGACAGGGTCTGTATAGGCAGAGCATGGACCGCAGACTAGGCTGCACTCTAGGTCACAAATTAAGCACAGTCATTTGGAATACTTGCAGGCTCCTTCGGAGGTATACCTTGTGAATAGCGGACGTTCAGACTTCCTGCTTGCTCCTCACCTCATCTCTACCATACGTCACGCTGCTGGAGAAACGTTCAGAGGAGTGGCTTCTCTGAAAAAAACGTCCGTGATTGGATCCAAACAACGTCCGTGATTGGATCCAAACACAAAGGCTGATCCTTACTGGCCAACAGCATTTCCAGCTGATAGATCAGCTTGTTTTAAAAAAAACATGTCTCCTTCGAATATGCGATATCCTTCTGTTGGTAGCTTTTCAAACTTTATGCTTCTGCAAATGTTCACTGTAGTGAAATGGAAAGTCACCGTCCTTATGTACATGCATATGTACTACTGCAGAGTGCCACACAGGCAGACAAGGAGTCTCTCCAACAGATGTAGTATCCTTGAAAACTTGACATTACACTGCTCCCATATTCATAACAAACAGCAGACTGGTGATAGTCGACACCAGTATTAGAGTTTAAATATATATACCTCTTTTATGAGTATTAAGCAATAGATAACAATAAAGAATAGAGCACTCAAAAGAACTAAACTAGCTATTTTGAGTGGTCTTTTCTTTATTGTTATCTATTGCTTAATACTCATAACAGAGGTATATATATATATGTATATTTAACGATCGTTTGTCATCTCTTGGACATCGAGAGTTTTATTATATTCCCTGTTACAATGTATATTCCCAAAATGTCAATATATTCCTTTTCTTACACC
This sequence comes from Bombina bombina, assembly GCF_027579735.1. NCBI lineage: Eukaryota > Metazoa > Chordata > Amphibia > Anura > Bombinatoridae > Bombina > Bombina bombina. Next base: position 95,358,686 of record NC_069501.1, read on the forward strand.
GTTTAGCCTCCAACATATTATTAGAGATTTCCCCGTGCATATAGGGATTTCCTCATATCTATAGACGTCTATTTTATTGAATACATTCAATAACACATTGTTTCTGCTTTTTGTATACTGTACCCATATATGTTTTATCACTTCTATGTATATTATATATGTAGTATTTGCACTGTATTAAATGTGTGAAATATCTGTACTATTGTAATCTGCTTTCTTCGAGCTCATCTTTAGTTTCAGATTTTGTGCTTCACTTAATATATTATTTACTGCATATCCTATTTTGAGTATACCCACATTCCCTAATATATACTCAGATACTGTAACACTATATTTGCTACGGTCCCTAGCTTTCGAGCGCCAGTACTCTATCCTTTCTATACTCTTTGTCCATAAAACTTAACTTTTATTAGCAGGTAAAATCAAATTGTACCATAATTAGAAGAGGAAGAAGGTGCAGATCTGATTTGATTTTACCTTTTGTTTTCACTAATAAATGTTAAGTTTTATGGATAAGTAAGTCTGGTGCTCCATCTGCTTTTTGGGTGCAAAGGAGTTAGTAAATTATTAGACCAATATTTCTCAACCAGGGTCCTAAAGTGCCCCAAACAGGCCAGGTTTTCATTCTAGCTGAAGCAGTGCACAGGTGAAAAAAATCAGCTGACCATGAACACCATGGTTACCAACTTGCTCTCAATTATCAGCTGATTATTTCACTAGTGCACTGGTTCAGCTAGAATGAAAACCTGGTCTGTTGGGGGTACTTGAGGACCGCGGTTGAGAAACAATGAATTAGACAACACTTTGTCAAAGCATTACAAGGCAATAGCAACATAAGTGCATGTACTCCAATTAGCAGTCACTTCCTTTTATGGAGTTGGTTTGCTGCATGAAAAATGTTTTATTGAAATAGAGCATCTTTATTCACCAGAATATCCCTTTAACCTAAGCAGAAAAAATGCAAAGATTCAAGGAACTAAATTTTAACAATTTGTTTGTGATTACATTGAATTTAGAGAAAATCAAATTACTGATCTATATTTTGTTTCATAGCTGGGCTTGTGAGTCCCATTGGCAGAATTTTTAGATGGTGTCATGTACATCAATACATTTAAAGGGACAGTCTACACCAGAATTTTTATTGTTTTAAAAGATAGATAATCCCTTTATTACCCCTTCCCTAGTTTTGCATAACCAACACAGCTATATTAATATACTTTTAACCTCTGAGATTACCTTGCATCTAAGCCTCTGCAAACTGCCCCCTTATTTCAGTTCTTTTGACAGACTTGCAGTTTAGCCAATCAGTGCCTGCTCCCAGATAACTTCACGTGCACGAGCACAGTGTTATCTATATGAAATACGTGAACTAACACCCTCTAGTGGTGAAAAACTGTTAAAATGCATTCTGAAAAAAGGTGGCCTTCAAGGTCTAAGAAATTAGCATATGAACCTCCTAGGTTAAGCTTTTTCAACTAAGAATACCAAGAGAACAAAGTAAAATTGGTAATAAAAGTAAAATGGAAAATTGTTTAAAATTACATGCTCTATCTGAATCATGAAAGGTTTTTTTTGGCCTAGACTGTCCCTTTAATTTTGTTGTCATTAAAGGTACATTAAAGTTTTTTTGCTTGTATCTAAAAGAAGTAATTTAAAAAATGTGTCTTTTTTAATGTTATGTACTGAGAAAAAAATGTTATTAAAGGCTATTTATACACAGATCTGAACTTACTGTTAGCTTTGAAATCAAAACGAATAGCTTTAAAATAACTTTTTTTTCATGATAAAAATATTTATTTTCACATGCTTAAAGCATACCCCTTTAAATACATTGTTACATTTTAAGTCAAAACATTTAAGGAGACTGTATTTATCCTTTTTTTTTTTTTTTACTTCATTGTATTTGCAGCTCTGCTATTCGCCCACAGTTCAATATGAAACAAAAAAATCCTCCTCCCTCCCTCTTTTATATTAACCCATTGTCATGATGACAGATTGTAATGTACTGCACAAACAACACTCTCAGTAAAGTATTATTTTACCCCCATAGACTGTTTGATTGCTGTAATAGTTATTTTACAGACTTTGTTCCCCTAACTCCACAGGAGGGATGGGTAATAATAGTGTACTATTCACTAGTTGTACTTTGTACAGTTCTGACATCAGTAATTTGCACACCGTTCCTTGAGGCAAGAGCGAGTCAATACATGAGTCATTAGCAGTCACTATGTGCTATTGTCTATTTATGAAGTTCATGTTGTGAAATATGATACTGTCACTTTAAAGGGACATTACACTGTAAAATTGTTTTTATATTAATGTATTTTCAATTACTTGTTATACCAGATGAAGAGTATAAAATGTATGAGAAATTGCATTTTAAGGTTTATCTGCGTATATGAAGTAGCTGGTTTTGTGCTTTTAAAACACAGACTATTACAGTGGGTTGAGTTTCAGGTAATATCAGATCTCATTATGTTATCACTTTGTGTACACAGACTTGCTTCCTTATCTTATACTTGTCAGGAAAACTAACGCTCAATAGATAGAGAGAACAATGGAAAGTTATTATTTTATTACTTAACTATCCTGCACCCCAGTGTGAGTTTAAAGGGAAATGAAATTCATTTTTTTTAATTTCATGATTCAGATAGAGAATACAATTTTAACCAACTTTCTAATTTACTTCTATTATCTAATCTGTTTCATTCTCTTGGTATCATTTGTTGAAGGAGTAGCAATGCACTAATGGTTTCTAACAGAAGGCATGGGTGAGCCAATCACAATCAATATATATATGCAGTCACCAATCAAAAGCTAGAAACTAGGGGCGCGATCCGACATAGATCGTAGTTTGCGGCGCAAGCGAGGGAACCCCCACCGCCCGTAGTTTCAGCTCGCAACTCGAGCTATCACATATGCGGCGCAATCAGAGGCTAAAGTGCCGTAAGTCAGACAAACCAGCGATGTCCAGAAATCTGCGTAAGTACAAATTTCTGGAGTCGCCAGTGACTTACGGCACTTTAGAAACTGCCGGTGCCTACAAAACCTGACTAAGTTATAAAATCTCCCGTACTGTCTAACACGCCTCCCAAACATAGCCCGACACGTATACCCCTCTATCCGCTATCCCCCCTCACTCTCCTAATAATAAAAAAATGTATTAACCCCTAAACTGCCGCTCCCGGACCCCGCCGCACCTAATAAAGCTATTAACCCCTAAACCACCACTCCCGGACCCCGCCGCCACCTACATTAACTACCCCCTAATGTGAGCCCCTTACACCGCCGCCACCTACATTACCTACTCCCTAATGTGAGCCCCTTACACCGCCGCCACCTACATTAACTAATGTGAGCCCCTTACACCGCCGCCACCTACATTACCTACTCCATAATGTGAGCCCCTTACACTGCCGCCACCTACATTAACTACCCCCTAATGTGAGCTCCTACCCCACCGCCAGCTACATTAACTACCCCCTAATGTGAGCTCCTACCCCGCCGCCAGCTACATTAACTACCCCCTAATGTGAGCTCCTACCCTGCCGCCAACTATATTAAAATTATTAACCCCTAATTTAATCCCCTACACCGCCGCCAGCTATATTAAATTAATTAACCCCTAAAATACTAAACTATCCCTACCACTAAACCTAAGTCTAACCCTACAAATAGCCTTGAAAAGGGCTTTTTGCGTGGCATTACCCCAAAGTAACAGCTCTATTGCCAGCCCTTAAAAGGGCTTTTTGCGGGGCTTTGCCCCGAAGTAATCAACTCTTTTACCAGCCCTTAAAAGGGCTTTTGGCGGGGCATTGTCATAAAGAAATCAGTTCTTTTGCCTATAATCTAAATCCCCCTACACCGCCGCCACCTGTAATAAATGTATTACCCCCTAATCTAATCCCCCTACACCGCCGCCACCTATATTAAATAGATTAACCCCTAATCTAATCCCCCTACACCGCCGCCAGCTATATTAACTATATTAACCCTAATTATATTAGGGTTAATATAGTTAATATCGTTATTATATTATATATATATATATATATATTAAGTATAATAACCCTATATAACTCTAACACCCCTAACTAAATTCTTATTAAAATAAATCTAATTAATATTAATATTATTAATTAAAATATTCCTATTTAAATCTAAATACTTACCTATAAAATAAACTCTAAGATAGCTACAATGTAATTAATAATTACATTGTAGCTATTTTAGGGTATATATTTATTTTACAGGTAACTTGGTATTTATTTTAACTAGGTACAATAGCTATTAAATAGTTAATAACTATTTAATAGCTACCTTTTTAAAATAATTACCAATTTACCTGTAAAATAAATCTTAACCTAAGTTACAAATACACCTACACTATCAATAAATTAAATAAACTACAAATATCTAAACTAAAATACAATTAAATAAACTAAACTAAATTATAAAAAAACAAACACTAAATTACAAAAAATAAAAAAAGATTACAAGAATTTTAAGCTAATTACACCTACTCTAAGCCCCCTAATAAAATAACAAAGCCCCCCAAAATAAAAAAAATTCCCTACCCTAATCTAAATTAAAAAAGTTAACAGCTCTATTACCTTACCAGCCCTTAAAAGGGCTTTTTGCAGGGCATGCCCCAAAGAAATCAGCTCTTTTGCCTGTAAAAAAAAACACAATACCACCCCCCAACATTACAACCCACCACCAACATACCCCTACTCTAACCCAAACCCCCCTTAAATAAACCTAACACTAAGCCCCAGAAGATCTCCCTACCTTGAGTCGTCTTCACCCAGCCGGGCCGAACTCTTCATCCAATCCGGACGATGTCTTCATCCAAGCGGCAAAGAAGAAGTCTTCCATCCGGCGATGTCTTCATCCAAGCGGCAAAGAAGAAGTCTTCCATCTGGCGATGTCTTCATCCAAGCGGCAAAGAAGAGGTCCTCCATCGGGGCGAAGTTTTCTTCCAAGCGGCATCTTCAATCTTCTTTCTTCAGCCCTCCGACGCGGAACATCCATCAGGCCCGACGAATGAACGACAAATTAAGTTTCCTTTAAATGACGTCATCCAAGATGGCTTCCCTCGAATTCCGATTGGCTGATAGGATTCTATCAGCCAATCGGAATTAAGGTAAGAAAATCTGATTGGCTGATTCAATCAGCCAATCAGATTCAAGTTCAATCCGATTGGCTGATCCAATCAGCCAATCAGATTGAGCTCGCATTCTATCGGCTGATCGGATGCCGCTTGGAAGAAAACTTCACTCCGATGGAGGACCTCTTCTTTGCCGCTTGGATGAAGACATCGCCGGATGGAAGACTTCTTCTTTGCCGCTTGGATGAAGACATCATCGGATGGAAGACTTCTTCTTTGCCGCTTGGATGAAGACATCGTCCGGATTGGATGAAGAGTTCGGCCCGGCTGGGTGAAGACGACTCAAGGTAGGGAGATCTTCTGGGGCTTAGTGTTTAATTAAGGGGGGTTTGGGTTAGAGTAGGGGTATGAGGCAAAAGAGCTGATTTCTTTGGGGCATGCCCCGCAAAAAGCCCTTTTAAGGGCTGGTAAGGTAATAGAGCTGTTAACTTTTTAAATTTAGATTAGGGTAGGGACATTTTTTTATTTTGGGGGGCTTTGTTATTTTATTAGGGGGCTTAGAGTAGGTGAATTATCTTAAAATTCTTGTAATCTTTTTTTATTTTTTGTAATTTAGTGGGGTTTTTTTGTAATTTAGTTTAGTTTATTTAATTGTATTGTAGTTTAGATATTTGTAGTTTATTTAATTTATTGATAGTGTAGGTGTATTTGCAACTTAGGTTAGGATTTATTTTACAGGTAAATTGGTAATTATTTTAACAAGGTAGCTATTAAATAGTTATTAACTATTTAATAGCTATTGTACCTAGTTAAAATAAATTCCAAGTTACCTGTAAAATATATACCCTAAAATAGCTACAATGTAATTATTAATTACATTGTAGCTATCTTAGGCCTAGATTTAGAGTTCGGCGGTAAAAGGGCTGTTAACGCTCCGCGGGTTTTTTTCTGGCCGCACCATAAATTTAACTCTGGTATCGAGAGTTCAAACAAATGCTGCGTTAGGCTCCAAAAAAGGAGCGTAGAGCATTTTTACCGCAAATGCAACTCTCGATACCAGAGTTGCTTACGGACGCGGCCGGCATCAAAAACGTGCTCGTGCACGATTCTCCCATAGGAAACAATGGGGCTGTTTGAGCTGAAAAAAAACCTAACACCTGCAAAAAAGCAGCGTTCAGCTCCTAACGCAGCCCCATTGTTTCCTATGGGGAAACACCTCCTAAGTCTGCACCTAACACCCTAACATGTACCCCGAGTCTAAACACCCCTAACCTTACACTTATTAACCCCTAATCTGCCGCCCCCGCTATCGCTGACCCCTGCATTACACTTTTAACCCCTAATCTGCCGCTCCGTAAACCGCCGCCACCTACGTTATCCCTATGTACCCCTAATCTGCTGCCCTAACATCGCCGACCCCTATGTTATATTTATTAACCCCTAATCTGCCCCCCACAACGTCGCCGACACCTACCTACACTTATTAACCCCTAATCTGCCGAGCGGACCTGAGCGCTACTATAATAAAGTTATTAACCCCTAATCCGCCTCACTAACCCTATCATAAATAGTATTAACCCCTAATCTGCCCTCCCTAACATCGCCGACACCTACCTTCAATTATTAACCCCTAATCTGCCGACCGGAGCTCACCGCTATTCTAATAAATGTATTAACCCCTAAAGCTAAGTCTAACCCTAACACTAACACCCCCCTAAGTTAAATATAATTTTTATCTAACGAAATAAATTAACTCTTATTAAATAAATAATTCCTATTTAAAGCTAAATACTTACCTGTAAAATACATCCTAATATAGCTACAATATAAATTATAATTATATTATAGCTATTTTAGGATTAATATTTATTTTACAGGCAACTTTGTAATTATTTTAACCAGGTACAATAGCTATTAAATAGTTAAGAACTATTTAATAGTTACCTAGTTAAAATAATTACAAATTTACCTGTAAAATAAATCCTAACCTAAGATATAATTAAACCTAACACTACCCTATCAATAAAATAATTAAATAAACTACCTACAATTACCTACAATTAACCTAACACTACACTATCAATAAATTAATTAAACACAATTGCTACAAATAAATAAAATTAAATAAACTATCTAAAGTACAAAAAATAAAAAAGAACTAAGTTACAGAAAATAATAAAATATTTACAAACATAAGAAAAATATTACAACAATTTTAAACTAATTACACCTACTCTAAGCCCCCTAATAAAATAACAAAGCCCCCCAAAATAAAAAATTCCCTACCCAATTCTAAAATACAAATATTACAAGCTCTTTTACCTTACCAGCCCTGAACAGGGCCCTTTGCGGGGCATGCCCCAAGAATTTCAGCTCTTTTGCCTGTAAAAAAAAACATACAATACCCCCCCCCCAACATTACAACCCACCACCCACATACCCCTAATCTAACCCAAACCCCCCTTAAATAAACCTAACACTACCCCCCCTGATGATCTTCCTACCTTGTCTTCACCATGCCAGGTTCACCGATCCGTCCTGGCTCCAAGATCTTCATCCAACCCAAGCGGGGGCTAGACATCCACTGAAGAAGTCCAGAAGAGGGTCCAAAGTCTTCCTCCTATCCGGCAAGAAGAGGACATCCGGACCGGCAAACATCTTCTCCAAGCGGCATCTTCTATCTTCTTCCATCCGATGACGACCGGCTCCATCTTGAAGACCTCCAGCGCGGATCCATCCTCTTCTTCCGACGACTAGACGACGAATGACGGTTCCTTTAAGGGACGTCATCCAAGATGGCGTCCCTCGAATTCCGATTGGCTGATAGGATTCTATCAGCCAATCGGAATTAAGGTAGGAATTTTCTGATTGGCTGATGGAATCAGCCAATCAGAATATAGTTCAATCCAATCAGCCAATCAGATTGAGCTCGCATTCTATTGGCTGTTCCGATCAGCCAATAGAATGCGAGCTCAATCTGATTGGCTGATTGGATCAGCCAATCGGATTGAACTATATTCTGATTGGCTGATTCCATCAGCCAATCAGAAAATTCCTACCTTAATTCCGATTGGCTGATAGAATCCTATCAGCCAATCGGAATTCGAGGGACGCCATCTTGGATGACGTCCCTTAAAGGAACCGTCATTCGTCGTCTAGTCGTCGGAAGAAGAGGATGGATCCGCGCTGGAGGTCTTCAAGATGGAGCCGGTCGTCATCGGATGGAAGAAGATAGAAGATGCCGCTTGGAGAAGATGTTTGCCGGTCCGGATGTCCTCTTCTTGCCGGATAGGAGGAAGACTTTGGACCCTCTTCTGGACTTCTTCAGTGGATGTCTAGCCCCCGCTTGGGTTGGATGAAGATCTTGGAGCCAGGACGGATCGGTGAACCTGGCATGGTGAAGACAAGGTAGGAAGATCATCAGGGGGGTAGTGTTAGGTTTATTTAAGGGGGGTTTGGGTTAGATTAGGGGTATGTGGGTGGTGGGTTGTAATGTTGGGGGGGGGGTATTGTATGTTTTTTTTTACAGGCAAAAGAGCTGAAATTCTTGGGGCATGCCCCGCAAAGGGCCCTGTTCAGGGCTGGTAAGGTAAAAGAGCTTGTAATATTTGTATTTTAGAATAGGGTAGGGAATTTTTTATTTTGGGGGGCTTTGTTATTTTATTAGGGGGCTTAGAGTAGGTGTAATTAGTTTAAAATTGTTGTAATATTTTTCTTATGTTTGTAAATATTTTATTATTTTCTGTAACTTAGTTCTTTTTTATTTTTTGTACTTTAGATAGTTTATTTAATTTTATTTATTTGTAGCAATTGTGTTTAATTAATTTATTGATAGTGTAGTGTTAGGTTAATTGTAGGTAATTGTAGGTAGTTTATTTAATTATTTTATTGATAGGGTAGTGTTAGGTTTAATTATATCTTAGGTTAGGATTTATTTTACAGGTAAATTTGTAATTATTTTAACTAGGTAACTATTAAATAGTTCTTAACTATTTAATAGCTATTGTACCTGGTTAAAATAATTACAAAGTTGCCTGTAAAATAAATATTAATCCTAAAATAGCTATAATATAATTATAATTTATATTGTAGCTATATTAGGATGTATTTTACAGGTAAGTATTTAGCTTTAAATAGGAATTATTTATTTAATAAGAGTTAATTTATTTCGTTAGATAAAAATTATATTTAACTTAGGGGGGTGTTAGTGTTAGGGTTAGACTTAGCTTTAGGGGTTAATACATTTATTAGAATAGCGGTGAGCTCCGGTCGGCAGATTAGGGGTTAATAATTGAAGGTAGGTGTCGGCGATGTTAGGGAGGGCAGATTAGGGGTTAATACTATTTATGATAGGGTTAGTGAGGCGGATTAGGGGTTAATAACTTTATTATAGTAGCGCTCAGGTCCGCTCGGCAGATTAGGGGTTAATAAGTGTAGGTAGGTGTCGGCGACGTTGTGGGGGGCAGATTAGGGGTTAATAAATATAACATAGGGGTCGGCGATGTTAGGGGTAGCAGATTAGGGGTACATAGGGATAACGTAGGTGGCGGCGATTTGCGGTCGGAAGATTAGGGGTTAATTATTTTAAGTAGCTGGCGGCGATGTTGTGGGGGGCAGATTAGGGGTTAATAAATGTAATACAGGGGTCGGCGGGGTTAGGGGCAGCAGATTAGGGGTACATAAGTATAACGTAGGTGGCGGTCGGCAGATTAGGGGTTAAAAATTTTAATCGAGTGGCGGCGATGTGGGGGGACCTCGGTTTAGGGGTACATAGGTAGTTTATGGGTGTTAGTGTACTTTAGGGTACAGTAGTTAAGAGCTTTATAAACCGGCGTTAGCCAGAAAGCTCTTAACTCCTGCTATTTTCAGGCGGCTGGAATCTTGTCGTTAGAGCTCTAACGCTCACTGCAGAAACAACTCTAAATACCGGCGTTAGGAAGATCCCATTGAAAAGATAGGCTACGCAAATGGCGTAGGGGGATCTGCGGTATGGAAAAGTTGCGGCTGAAAAGTGAGCGTTAGACCCTTTAATCACTGACTCCAAATACCAGCGGGCGCCCAAAACCAGCGTTAGGAGCCTCTAACGCTGGTTTTGACGGCTACCGCCGAACTCTAAATCTAGGCCTTAGGGTTTATTTTATAGGTAAGTATTTAGATTTAAATAGGAATATTTGAATTAATAATATTAATATTAATTAGATTTATTTTAATAAGAATTTAGTTAGGGGTGTTAGAGTTAGATAGGGTTATTATACTTAATATATATATAATATAATAACGATATTAACTATATTAACCCTAATATAATTAGGGTTAATATAGTTAATATATATATATAATATAATAACGATATTAACCCTAATATAATTAGGGTTAATATAGTTAATATAGCTGGTGGCGGTTTAGGGGGATTAGATTAGGGGTTAATCTATTTAATATAGGTGGCGTGGTGTAGGGGGATTAGATTAGGGGGTAATACATTTATTATAGGTGGCGGCGGTGTAGGGGGATTTAGATTATAGGCAAAAGAGCTGATTTCTTTGTGACAATGCCCCGCAAAAAGCTCTTTTAAGGGCTGGTAAAAGAGCTGATTACTTTGGGGAAATGCCCCGCAAAAAGCCCTTTTAAGGGCTGGCAATAGAGGTGATTACTTTAGGGGGATTAGATTAGGGGTTAATGTATTTAATATAGCTGGCGGCGGTGTAGGGCGATTAAATTAGGGGTTAATAATTTTAATATAGCTGGCAGCGGTGTAGGGGGATTAGGGGTTAATAATTTTAATATAGCTGGCGGCGGTGTAGGGGGATTAGATTAGGGGTTAATAATTTTTAATATAGCTGGCGGTGGGGTAGGAGCTCACATTAGGGGGTATGTAATGTAGATAGCGGCGGTGTAAGGGGCTCACATTAGGGGGTATGTAATGTAGGTGGCGACGGTGTAGGGGGAGCGGCGGTTTAGGGGTTAAACACTTTATTAGGGATTGCGGCGGGGTATCGCGGTTGACAGGTTGATAGACATTGCGCATGCGTTAGGTTTTATTTAGCAGTTCGCGGTTGACAGGTAGATAGACATTGCGCATGCGTTAGGTGTTAGGTTTTATTTTGCAGGTAGTTTAGGGAACTACGGGGCTCCAATACTCAGCTTAAGGCTTACTATGGCTGCATTTTGTGGCGAGGTGAAAATGGAGTAGGATTTCTCCATTTTCACCACGTAAGTCCTTACGCTGTATATTGGATACCAAACTGCGCGGGTTTGGTATACCTGTCTATGGCCCAAAAAACTACGGGCGAAGGCAGAAATATACGAGTGTAACTTCTAGGTTACGCCGTATATAGGATACCAAACCCGCGCAAAATTTGGCGTTGCCGGCTTTTGCGGGCGACGCTGCATATCGGATTGGGCTCCTGGTTCTCTGCTGCTCCTGAGCTTGCTTAGATAAACCTTTCAGCAAAGAATAACAAGAGAATGAAACAAATTAAAACATAGAAGTAAATTGGAAAGTTGTTTAAAATTGTATTCCCTATCTGAATCATGAAATACATTTTTTGGGTTTCATGTCCCTTTAATTTCTTTTGCTGGCTGTGTTTACGTAGGCAATTTAATAGCTGAGACTCCAGTATCAAAACTTTCAGTATAGATGGGCATACCACAGGCTAAGTCGGCTATTTCAAAGGCCAAAATAGGGGTAAAGGAGCTACTTGTAAACAATTTAATACACCCCAGCAGGTAAAATGGATAATTGGGAACAATTTAAATGGGAGAAAATGTTTGGGTGAACTGTCCCTTTAAGCTTACATCAGAGGTCGCGGACAGAAGCCAGTTGGAACTGGTTAAAACGTGTGTGTATCTATGTCACTAAAATACAGAATCAAGCTGTTGTAAAAATTACCACGTAGCAGAGAATAAAACAAAACATGGTGGTAAAATATTCCATGAGAAATAAGGCAGAAGCAGTGTTCAAATTGCAAATATAGTTCATTCACAAGAGTTAAAAATAGCCTGGATTCATTAAACTTCTAACTGGATCACATCTGGTTTACAAAAAAAGAAGATTTTACAACATTTCTCTAAATTCCGGCGCTTAAGAACTTGGCAGAACCTGGTACTGCTAAAAACTGACTTTTGAATAAAGCAAAACAAAACTTAAGAAATAGCAAAAAGGCTGCACACCAGTGTCAAATATAAAAACAGCAAATTTATTGAAAAAAATCAATTAAAACAGACATGGAGTGTGACGGTCTGATACGTTTCGTGCCCCCTAGCGGCGCTTAATCAAAGACTAACGAAACATACAATACTTCATCCTTATATATATGTGTAGGGCAATCTGCCCACACATTTGTCAGTATTTTCAAATAACAGAAAAAAGTAAAAACAACAAATGTAAAATAAAGAATTGTGATACACAGTCCTATCTAACCAGTGTGCTGTATAATTTTTGTCTCTTTATCCTCACATACTTAGAGTGATTGACAAGGGTCAAACAAAATAACTAATATCCAACTCTAAATTTAAACCATTAGATACTCTGGTTTTAAGCTTATAAATCCAGTAGAGCTCTTTTCTATCCAATATCTTGCATTTATTTAATTTCTTAGACATTGAAGACTGCCTCTAATCTAAATGCATTTTGACCACTAAAGGGCATAAGTTAATGTGTTTTGTATAGATAACATTAAGCTCATGCACGTGAAGTTACCCTGGAGTGAGCACTGATTGGCTAAAATACAAGTCTGTCAAAAGAAATAAAATAAGGGGGCAGTTTGCAGAGGCTTAGATACAAGATAATCACAGAGATAAAAAAGTGTATTTCTATAACAGTGTTGGTTATGCAAAACTGGGGAATGGGTAATAATGGGATTATCTTTCTTTTTAAAGAACAAAAATTCTGGAATTGACTGTCCCTTTAATTGAGAAGTTTCCCACATTTATGAAATGTATACTGTTGGGATGTCTCACCACTGTCAAGTTGGCATTAAAGTTTTGTTGTACATCATTAAAGTGCTCACATGTTCGAACATCATGCTGTCTAGTCGTTTTACTAACAAACTGACAGTGGCAAATTCTGCATTCCAACAAGTAAACCACAAATGTCATTCTGCAATTGGCATTGAACTCTATACGGTATACATGGTTATCCACCATAGACTGGAAGCTCTTTGATACATCAATCATATCACAGGTTAAGCAACCTCTCCCTTCCTTTGGTTTTTAACCATCTCTAGTTTTAGTTCTCTTTACCAAACTTGGAGATAGTCTTGAGGCCAGTGTAACTGGTTTTTAGTTAACAAAACTTATTAGCAAGCTCATATTTTTTATGTTGTCCCCCACATATGAGAATTCTATTATTTAATGTGTATTAATTGTAAATCACCTAGATTACGAGTTATGCGCGCTATAAGGAAATTAATGAACGCAACAAAAGTTTTGTTATTTAACCCCCTATAGCGCTGCCATTACAAATTTTCAAACAGCCAGCTTGTGCGTACGATATGGTTGCGTTGAACTCCATACCGCACAAAATACAAGCGCTGATAGACATCAATGGGGAGAGTGGGTCAGAAAAAAGCCTAACATCTGCGATTGCGGAATGAAAAGCTCCATAACGAAGCCCCATTGATGTCTATGGGGAAAAAAAAGTTAAGTTTAAACCTAACACCCTAACATAAACCCCACGTCTAAACATCCCTAATTTGCTGGCCCCGACATTGCCGACACCTACATAATGTTATTAACCCCTAATCTGACGCTCCCGATATCGCCTCCACCTAAATAAATCTATTAACCCCTAATCTGCAGCTCCCGATATCATTGCCACTATATTAAAGTTAACCCCTATTCTGCTGCACCCCAACATCGCCGCCACTATATTAAAGTTATTAACCCCTATTCCGCCACTCCCCGACATTGCCACCACTAAATAAAGGCATTAACCCCTAAACCTCTGGCCTCCCACATCACTACCACTAAATAAACCTATTAACCCCTAAACCGCCAGTCCCCCACATTGCAACAACCTAAATTAAACTATATTAACCCCTAAACCTAACCCTAACGTAACCCTAAACCTAACCCTAACATCCTCTAACTTTAAGATAATTAAAATAGAGCTAAACTAAAATTACAATTATTAACTAAATAATACCTACTTAAAACTGAATAAATCCTTAGCTTTGAAATAAAACCTAAGCTAGCTACAATATAACTAATCGTTATATTGTAGCTAGTTTAGGTTTTATTTTTATTTCACAGGTAAGTTTGTATTTATTTTAACTAGGTAGACTAGTTAGTAAATAGTAACTATTTACTAACTATTTTACAATGCTACCTAGTTAAAATAAATACAAACTTACCTGTGAAATAAAACCTAAGCTGCCTTACACTAAAACCTAACATTACAAAATATAAAAAACACTAAAATTACAAAAAAATAAAAAAACTACCATTACAAAAAATAACAAACAAAATTATGACGGCCTCTTCTATCTTCATCCAGGCGGCGAGAAGTCTTCATGCAGGCGGCCTCTTCTATCTTCATCCAGGTGGCATCTTCTATCTTGATCCTGGTGGCACGGAGCGGATCCATCCTGAAGACATTCGGCACAGAACATCCTCTTCATGCGGTTGCCGCCATACACTGAATCTTCAATGCAAGGGAGCCATTTCAAAATGGCGTCCCTTGCATTCCTATTGGCTGAAAAATTTAAATGAGCCAATAGGAAATGGAGCTGCTAAAATCCTATTGGCTGTTCAAATCAACCAATAGGATTTTAGAAGCACTAATTCCTGTCCTCAGTTGTGGATTTATTTGTTATTAGGTTTTCTAAGCATTTTTTCATATTGTGTGTTTGATTTTTAACCCCTTAATGACCACAGCACTTTTCCATTTTCTGTCCATTTGGGACCAAGGCTATTTTTACATTTTTGCAGTGTTTGTGTTTAGCTGTAATTTTCCTCTTACTCTTTTACTGTACCCACACATATTATATACCGTTTTTCTCGCCATTAAATGGACTTTCTAAAGATACCATTATTTTCATCATATCTTATCATTTACTATAAAAAAAATATAAAATATGAGGAAAAAATGGAAAAAAACACACTTTTTCTAACTTTGTCCCCCAAAATCTGTTACACATCTACAACCACCAAAAAACACCCATGCTAAATAATTTCTAAATTTTGTCCAGAGTTTAGAAATACCCAATGTTTACACGTTCTTTGCTTTTTTTTTGCAAGTTATAGGGCAATAAATATAAGTAGCACTTTGCTATTTCCAAACCACTTTTTTTCAAAATGAGCACTAGTTACATTGGAACCCTGATATCTGTCAGGAATACCTGAATATCCCTTGACATGTATATATTTTTTTTTAGAAGACATCCCAAAGTATTGATCTAGGCCCATTTTGGTATATTTCATGCCACCATTTCACCACCAAATGCGATCAAATAAAAAAAATTGTTCACTTTTTCACAAATTTTTTCACAAACTTTAGGATTCTCACTGAAATTATTTACAAACAGCTTGTGCAATTATGGCATAAATGGTTGTAAATTTTTCTCTGGAATCCCCTTTGTTCAGAAATAGCAGACATATATGGCTTTGACGTTGCTTTTTGGTAATTAGAAGGCCGCTAAATGCCACTGCGCACCATGCGTGTATTATGCACAGCAGGGAAGGGGTTAATAAGGGAGCATGTAGGGAGCTTTTTGGGGTAATTTTATCTTTAGTGTAGTGTAGTAGACAACCCAAAGTATTGATCTAGGCCCATTTTGGTATATTTCATGCCACCATTTCACCGCCAAATGCGATCAAATAAAGAAAAACGTTAAATTTTTCAAAATTTTAGATTTCTCACTGAAATCATTTACAAACATTTTGTGCAATTATGGCACAAATGGTTGTAAATGCTTCTCTGGGGTCTCCTTTGTTCAAAAATAGCAGACATATATGGATTTGGTGTTGCTTTTTGGTAATTAGAAGGCCGCTAAATGCCACTGCGCACAACACGTGAATTATGCCCAGCAATGAAGGGGTTAATTATGTAGCTTGTATGGAGTTTGCAGGGTTAATTTTAGCTTTAGTGTAGAGATCAGCTTCCCACCTGACACATCAGACCCCCTGATCCCTCCCAAAGAGCTCTCTTTCCTCCCCCACCCCAAAAATTGTCCCCGCCATCTTAAGTACTGGCAGAAAGTCTGCCAGTACTAAAATAAAAGGTATCCTTTTTTTATATATAGCATATTTACATATGCTGCTGTGTAAGATTCCCCCCCTTAGCCCCCAACCTCCCTGATCCCCCCCAAAACAGCTCTCTAACCCTCCCCCTCTGCCTTATTGGGGGCCATCTTGGGTACTGGCAGCTGTCTGCCAGTACCCAGTTTGCATGTAAAAATGTCTTTATTTTTTTTAATTTTTGTTTTTTCTGCAGTGTAGCTTCCCCCCCCCCCCAAGACTAATCCCCCAGGATTTTATCCCTCCTTTCTCCCCATAATAAAAAAAAAGTTTCTGTAGTGTAAGTGGTTCCCACCCGCTCCCTCCCCGTGCACGCGCCCACCCACCACCCCCCGTGCACGCGCGCGCGCCCGTGCGCGCCCCCGGCGATCCCGCCCCCGATCCCGCCCCCTCTCTGACCAAGAAGCCATCGATGGCCGCCCACCCACCTCCCACTTCAGCTCCCACCCACCAACGAATGCGGCCATCGATGTCCGGTGCAGAGAGGGCCACAGAGTGGCTCTCTCTGCACCGGAGGGGTAAAAAATGTTATTGCAGGATGCCTCAATATCGAGGCATCCTGCAATAACCGGAAAACAGCTGGAAGTGATCAGGATCGCTTCCAGCTGCTTTCCACACTGAGGACGTGCAGGGTACGTTCTCAGGCGTTAACTGCCTTTTTTCTGAGGACGTACCCTGCACGTCCTCAGTCGTTAAGGGGTTAAAGGGACACTGAACCCACATTTTTTGTCTTTTGTGATTCAGATAGAGCATGCAATTTTAAGCAACTTTCTAATTTACTCCTATTATCAAATGTTCTTCATTTTCTTGGTATTTTTATTTGAAACGCAAGAATGTAAGTTTAGATGCCAGCCCATTTTTGATGAACAACCTGGGTTGTTCTTGCTGCTGGCCCATCATTAACCTATTATATCCCTCTCCTTCAGCTTGATTTGGAATATATCCTCTCCCAGAACTCACAGAAAATACACAGATTTTTACACTCAGCTCTTTCAACTGCCCTCTGCTAACTTACAACAGGTAGCCTTCTGGAAAACAGCTTCATTACAAATTCATCTTGAACTCCTACTATTCTGCCCTTAATCTCCACAAGCAACACTACTTCTCTACTCTTATCTCTAATCTTTCTTCAAACCCAAAACGTCTGTTGTCCACTTTCAATACTCTCCTCCGCCCTCCCTCACTTCCTAATACAACTTCTCTGTCAGCTCAAGACTTTGCCAGTCACTTCATTAACAAAATTGACTCCATCAGAAATGAAATCGGCTCTCAACATAATTCCATTCTCTCCCCCCCTCAAATGCTCTCACTCAACCACAACCCTCATAACATGAAACTTAGTTAATTCTCCACTGTTACTGAGGAAGAAGTTTTGGCACTCATACTGTGCTCTCACCTCACTACCTGTCCCCCTGACCCTATCCCCTCACAGCTACTCCCCTCCCTCTCTGCTACCCTTACCCCTATACCACATTTCCCTCATCGATGAAACATGCACTGGTCACACCTATCCTCAAAAATCTTCCCTTGATCCTACCTCCCCATCCAACTACCGCCCTATTTCCCTCTTCCCTCTTGCCTCAAAGCTTCTCGAAAAACTAGTATCCCATATCCTTTCATTAAACTACCTTCTTGACCCGCTGCAATCTGGATTTCGTCCCTATCACTCTACAGAGACAGCTATTGTTAAGGTCACCAATGACCTACTTACAGCAAAATCAAAAGGCCACTTCTCTCTGCTTATCCTCCTTGATCTGTTCACAGCCTTTGACACTGTCGACCACCCTCTTTTGCTTCAAACCCTCCAATCCTTCGGCATCTGTGACACAGCCCTTTCATGGCTCTCTTCCTACCTGTCAAACCGTACCTTTAGTGTAGCCTTTTCTGGGGCCTCCTCTGCCCCGTCACCACTTTCTGTCAGAGTACCACAAGGCTCTGTCCTCGGTCCCCTTCTCTTCTCAATCTATACGTCATCATTAGGTTCCCTAATTAAGTCCCACGGTTTCCAATATCATTTGTATGCCGATGACACCCAAATCTACTTCTCTGCACCAGACCTATCTCCTTCCTTGCTAACCCGTGTCACTAACTGTCTTTCTCACATCTCTTCCTGGATGTCCTCTCACTACCTCAAGCTAAATCTCTCCAAAACCGAGCTCCTCATTTTCCCCCCTTCTTCCAAAATCTCCACCCCCAATATCTCTATAACTGTCGACAACTCCATCATTACCCCTACCCCGCATGCCCGATGTCTCTGGGTCACATTTGACTCAGATCTTTCCTTCACTCCTCACATTCAGTCCTTGGCTAAAGCCTGCCGCTTCCACCTTAAAAACATCTCCAAAATTAGACACTTCCTTACACAAGACACAACTAAGATTTTAATCCACTCTCTCATTCTTTCCCGCCTTGATTACTGCAACTCTGTCCTCTCTGGTCTCCCCACCTGCCGCCTAGCTCCTTTACAATCCATAATGAATGCCTCTGCCAGACTCATCTTCCTTACACGTTGCTCTTCATCTGCTGCTCCTCTCTGCCAATCCCTTCACTAGCTTCCTCTTGCCTCTAGGATCAAACACAAAATTCTCACTCTGACATACAAAGCCCTCAACTGCACTGCTCCCCCCTATATCTCAGACCTTGTCTCCAGATACTCTCCCTCCCGTCCCCTTTGCTCTGCTCATGACCTCCTACTCTCCTCCTCTCTGTTTACCTCATCGCACTCCCATTTACAGGACTTCTCCAGACTGGCTCCCATCTTGTGGAACTCTCTGCCTCGCCCCACAAGACTCTCCCCTAGTTTTGAAAGCTTCAAGCGCTCCCTAAAGACTCTACTGTTCAGGGATGCATACAACCTATGCTAACCTTACTTTATGCCAGTTCCACTCCTCCATTGCTATCCCCTGAACCCCCTTAAGTCCAGCTGTTTGTAGATCACCTTCTTAAGAGCTGATTACAACAGTGCAACTCTTGGCAGGGCCCTCTACTCATTTAATCCCTTTAATTGTTTTGTTGTACTCCGCCTTTGTTAATAGCGCTGCGGAATCTGTTGGCGCTCTACAAATAACTGATAATAATAATATTAATAATAATTGATGGATAAATTCATCCACCAATAAACAAGTGCTGTCCAAGGTGCTGGATTTCTTTTTCAAATAAAGATAGCAAGAGAACGAAGAAAAATTAATAATAGGAGTAAATTAGAAAGTTGCTTAAAATTACATGCTCTATCTGAATCACGAAAGAAAGAATTTGGGTTCAGTATCCCTTTAAGTGAATATTTTTACTTTGTACAGTATCTACTATAAATATTTCACTATCTCTTTTGTTTTTATTTTAGATATTAAAGAGATAGTAAAGTCAAAATTAAACGTGCATGATTCTGATATAATAATATTATGTACAGAAAAGATATACCATAAGGAGCACTCAGATCAATGAGCTAATAAATATAGCGCACATAAGATATGCTTATGTTAGATATGGAGGATTGTAAAACGAAAAAATATATATCTATGGAAACACCGTTATACATGCTATTTACTTAACCGTTGTGTGAAATATGTTCCACAGTGACTTACTATTTGCTAGTTTAAACTTCCTCTACTTTTCATAACTGGGGGTGCGGTACCGTTGTTTTAGTGGGATTGCGTCCCTATTCTTATAGTAGTTTAAACACATATATATTTTTGGCCCAGTCCTCTTACTATAATCAAATTGGGTTTTCCCCACTCATATTTGTATTTACTGCAGATTATCGTTATACACCTGTTTTTTAACATTTTTTTATCTCATAATTGAGGGATAGTTCCCTATTTTATGTTTTAAATTAATAAAACTTATATTTTATATTTTCCTTATCATCGTGTTGTGTGTCGTTGATTCCCTCTCATTATATTAGTATTTAAGCGATTGCTCCTTATGATGTATCTTTTCCGTACATAATATTATCACCTTAATTCCTTACCCTGAGCACTCTTCTCAATTCTCTAATTTGGGCATATATATTGGTAATTTAACTTTTCACACATTACCTCTATTTATTCTGATTCTGATATAGCATGTAATTTTAAAGGGACACTAAACCCAAATTTTTTCTTTCGCAATTCAGATAGAGCATGCAATTCTCAGCAACTTTCTAATTTACTACTATTATCATTTTGTTTTCGTTCTCTTGCTATCTTTATTTGAAAAAGCAGGAATGTAAGCTTAAGAGCCAGCCCATTTTTGGTTCAGCACCTGCTGATTGGTTGCTAAATGTACCCATACCATCAGCAAGTGCTACCCAGCTACTGAACCAAAAATGGGTCGGCTCCTATGCTTACATTTATGATTTTTCAAATAAAGATAGCAAGATACAAAAAAAATGATAATAGGAGTAAATTAGAAAGTTGCTTAAAATCGCATGATCTACCTAAATTATGAAAGAAAAAAAATTGGGTTTAGTATCCCTTTAAGACACTTTTAAATTCACTTCTATTTTCAATTGTGTTTTATTCTCTTGGTAACCCTTGTTGAAAAAGAATACGCACATATCCTGCACTAGTTGTAACTAGCTACTGATTGGTGCCTGCACACATTTGTCTCTTGTGATTGGCTAACTAGAAGTGTTCAGCTAGCTGCCAGCAATGAAATGCTGTTCCTTCAGCAAAGGACAACAAGATAATTGAGCAAATTTGATAATAGAAATAAATTGGAAAGTTGTTTAAAATTGAATGTTTTGTCCAAATCAGGAAAGGAAATTTTGGGGTTTCCTGTCCCTTTAATCTCTGACACAGACATATTGGGAAAATGTATTTCTATGACAAAATGTCCTTCATTCTCTTCATGCACTTTTAGGTGGTTTAAGGATAGCACATTCTCAAACAAAGTCCTATTCTCCCAAATATATTTCCTATTATTCAATAAAAACCACTATCAGCTATGAATAAAATAATTAACCCTTTATAACCAAATTTGAATAAAACACGGGTAAGGGTATTCTTTTAAAAGGATCTCATACATACAGTGGATGAAATGGATCTCCACTGGCAAAATAAGGTACTTTATTTAAAGAAACAGGAAACCCCAACATTTTCTTTCGTGATTCAGATAGAACATAAAATTTTAAACAACTTTTTAATTTACTTCCATTTTCAAATTTGCTTCATTCTCTTGTTATCTTTTCCTGAAGGAACAACATTGCACTACTGGCAGCTAGCTAAACACATCTAGTTAGCCAAACACAAGAGACAAATATGTGCAGGCACCAATCAGTAGCTAGTTCCCACTAGTGTAGGATATGTGTGTATTCTTTTTCAACAAGGGATACCAAGAGAACAAAGCACCTTTGAAAATAGAAGAGAATTTCCATCAGAATCATGTCTGAATCTGTCTATCAGAAACATGTAAGTTTAATTTTGACTATCCTATCTCTTTAAGATATAGTACATAAATTGGGTTTGGGTTACATTACAGTAACATATAATGTTGATAAGAAAGACTAATGATGCAGTACTGGAAACTAGCTGCTGATTGGTGGCTGCATATATATGTCTCCTGTCATTGGCTCACTTGATGTGTCCAGTAGCGCATTGCTGCATCTTCAAAAAAGGATACCAAGAGAATGAAGCAAGTTTGATAATATAAGTAAAATAGAAAGTTGTTTAAAATTGTAACTTAGTTGTAATTTTTTTGTAATTTAGTCATTTTTAATAGTAGATTTAAATAACTTGAGTAGGGTTAGGTTTTTAAATATGTAATATAGTTAATTTAATTGTTAGTTTAATGTAATTTTAGTATAATAGTTAGGGTAGGTTAATTAATAGTTTAATATAGTTTAATTTAATTCTACAGGTAAGTTTTAATTTATTATAAGATAGAGAGTAGGTAATTATAATGTAAAGTTAGCGGGTTGTTAGGTTTAGGGGTTAATAGCTTAATTTAGTTTACGGTGATGGGGGGGCTGGTGGTTTAGGGGTTAATAGGTTTAGTTAGTGGTAGTGATTTGGGAGGCCAGGGGTTTAGGGGTTAATAATTTTATTACAGTTGCGGCGGGGTCCGGGAGAGGCAGGATAGGGATTAATACATTTATTTAGTTGTGGCGGGGCCCGGGAGCGGCGGAATAGGGGTTAATACTTTTACTTAGTTGCGGTGGGCTCCGGGAGCAGCGGGATAGGGGTTAATATATTTATTTAGTTGTGGCGGGGTCCAGGAGCAGGTTGGGGCGATGTCGGGGACGGCAGATTAGGGGTGTTTAGACTTGGGGCTTATGTTAGGTGTAAACGTAGTTTGTTTTCTACCATAGAAATCAATGGGATATCTGGCAGCATCGAACATAAGCTTTCACTGCTTTCAGACTCCCATTGATTCCTATGGAATCCGCGGCCTCCAGGGTGGCGGATTGAAAACCAGGTACGCTGGGACGGAATAGTGGCGAGCGTACCTGTTAGAAATTTGATAACTTGCAAAAGTTGTCAGATAGTGCCGAATTTGTATTCAGAACATCTGTAATGATATAAGCATTGATCTGTGTCGGATTGAGACCGATGGATCGTATGTTACGTCACAAATTTCATCTTTTGCCTGAAGGGTTTGATAACTAGGTCGAATCAGGCTCGCCACAATTATGCTGCGGAATTCAAGCGTATTTACGGTTGACTGCTTGATAAATATCCCTCATGGTCACAAATGTTTATTCCAGATTACAAGTTCAATAATATTTTCACTGTCGTGAACAAGTTTGGATTTAGCGGGCATGGATGCTCGTCCCATATAAAAAACAATTCCTAATTGCTGTTTTCTTCTTATAAAAAATTATTTTCCACACTTTTCTTCTGGATTATCGATAAAAATCTCACCAAATCAGAAAATGGCATTTTCTCATTTAACCCCTTAATGACCGCAGCACTTTTCCATTTTCTGTCCGTTTGGGACCAAGGCTATTTTTACATTTCTGCTGTGTTTGTGTTTAGCTGTAATTTTCCTCTTACTCATTTACTGTACCCACACATATTATATACCGTTTTTCTCACCATTAAATGGACTTTCTAAAGATACCATTATTTTCATCATATCTTATAATTTACTATAAAAAAATTTATAAAATATGAGGAAAAAATTGAAAAGAACACACTTTTTCTAACTTCCCTCAAAATCTCCTACACTTCAACAACTACCAAAAAACTCCCATGCTAAATAGTTTCTAAATTTTGTCCTGAGTTTAGAAATACTCAATGTTTACATGTTCTTTGCTTTTTTTTTGCAAGTTATAGGGCAATAAGTACAAGTAGCACTTTGCTATTTCCAATTTTTTTTAAAAAAAATTAGCGATAGTTACATTGGAACACTGATATCTGTCAGGAATCCCTGATTAACCCTTCACATATATATATTTTTTAAAAGAACACAACCTAAGGTATTAAACATGGGGTATTTTGACTCTTTCCATGCAACTATTTTACCACCAATCTATGCCAAAATTTGAAAAAAAAAAAAAAAGTGGTGATTTTTTGACAAAATAGCAATTCAAGAATAAATTTACTGAGAACGTTAAGGGTTACTGCCAAATAACACCCCAATATGTCTTCAGCAGCATCTCCTGAGTACAGTGATACCACCCATGTATAGGTCTGTTGGGTTCTCTGGGGGCTAAAAGGCCTTATTTTTAGGGGGCGCATTCCAGTTTTTTAACTTGGAATTTTCACATCTGTCGTCATGCACCCATGTCCTATTTGGGACATTTCTGAAGCCGGACAATGCAAATTACCCCTATCAAACCATATATTTTTAAAAAGTAGACACCCTAGGGTATTTCAAATGCTGGTATTTTAACACTTTGCATGCACTAATTCAACCACCAGTCTTTGTCAAACTTTTGGGTAGTCATTTTGGTGTGTTATTTTTCACACGCATTGTACTTTAGGCATGGATTCTCAGTTCCTGTTATATGTTACTGACCAAAAACACCTCAATATGTGTTCAACAACAACTTCTGAGTACAGTGATACCACCCATGTATAGGTGTGTCGGGTTCTCTGGGGGCTAAAAGGCCTTAATTTTAGGGGGCGCATTCCAGTTTTTCAACTTGGAATTTTCACATCTGTCATCATGCACCCATGTCCTATTTGGGACATTTCTGAAGCCGGCCAATGTAAATTACACCCATCAAACCATATATTTTTGAAAAGTAGACACCCTAGGGTATTTCGAATGCTGGTATTTTAACACATTCCATGCACTAATTCAACCACCAGTCTTTGTCAAACTTTTAGGTAGTCATTTTTTTGCATTATTTTTCACACACATTGTACTTTAGGCATATATTCTCAGTCCCTGTTATGTGTTACTGCCAAAAAAACCTCAATATGTATTCAACAACATCTCCTGAGTACAGTGATACCACCCATGTATAGGTGTGTCGGGTTCTCTGGGGGCTAAAAGGCCTTAATTTTAGGGGGCGCATTCCAGTTTTTCAACTTGGAATTTTCACATCTGTCATCATGCACCCATGTCCTATTTGGGACATTTCTGAAGCCGGCCAATGTAAATTACCCCCATCAAACCATATATTTTTGAAAAGTAGACACCCTAGGGTATTTCAAATGCTGGTATTTTAACACTTTCCATGCACTAATTCAACCACTAGTCTTTGTCAAACTTTTAGGTAGTCATTTTTTTGCATTATTTTTCACACACATTGTACTTTAGGCATATATTCTCAGTCCCTGTTATGTGTTACTGCCAAAAAAAACTCAATATGTATTCAACAACATCTCCTGAGTACAGTGATACCACCCATGTATAGGTGTGTTGGGTTCTCTGGGGGCTAAAAGGCCTTATTTTTAGGGGGCGCATTCCAGTTTTTCAACTTGGAATTTTCATATCTGTCATCATGCACCCATGTCCTATTTGGGACATTTCTGAAGCCGGGCAATGTAAATTACCCCCATCAAACCATATATTTTTGAAAAGTACACACCCTAGGGTATTTCAAATGCTGGTATTTTAACACTTTCCATGCACTATTTCAACCACTAGTCTTTGTCAAACTTTTGGGTAGTCATTTTTTTTGTGTTATTTTTCACACACGTTGTACTTTAGGCATATATTCTCAGTCCCTGTTATGTGTTACTGCCAAAAAAAACCTCAATATGTATTCAACAACATCTCCTGAGTACAGTGATACCACCCATGTATAGGTGTGTTGGGTTCTCTGGGGGCTAAAAGGCCTTATTTTTAGGGGGCGCATTCCAGTTTTTCAACTTGGAATTTTCACATCCCATGCACCCATGTCCTATGTAGGACATTTCTGAAGCCGGCCAATGTAATTTACCCCCATTAAACCATATATTTTTGAAAAGTAGACACCCTAGGGTATTTCAAATGCTGGTATTTTAACACTTTCCATGCACTAATTCTTTGTCAAACTATTAGGCAGTCATTTTTTGTGTGTTATTTTTCACACACATTGTACTTTAGACATGAATTCTCAGCTCCTGTTATGTGTTACTGCCAAAGAAGACCCCAATATGTGTTCACCAACATCTCCTGAGTACAGTGATACCACCTATGCATAAGTTTCTTGGCTTGTTCGGGGGGTGTAATGCCAAATGTCCAACATGCTTTTGTGATTTTTTTTTTCACATTTAACATATTTTCTTTGCCTATTGTCTTTTTGGGGGTATTTTAACATACCCCAATTTATTTGTTTCCATGAATGTGCATATTTTTGAAATGTTGACACCCCAAGGTATTGTATATGGTGTGCTTTGATGCATTTGAAGTAACTGTTTTAGCTAAAAAATTTGGAGAAAGTGTATGGTGGCATTTTTTCAATTTTCATTTTTACACACACATTGCTTTTTGACTATGATTTAGGAGAGACTGTTGTAAGTTAGTGCAAAAGAATACTTCAGGTTGTTTTCTGCTAGGCACCCTGAGTACACCTATGCCCCCCATGCATAGGTTTGCCAGGATTTTGGGAAGGTTATGTTACAATTTTATGACTTGTGATTTTAGTTATTAAGTGAGAGTATTTCTTCTGATAGGCCTATCTTTAGTTTGGGGCCTATTGTAAACCCCACTTTTATTTATTGCCATGAATGTGCATATTTTTGAAATGTTGACACCCCAAGGTATTGTATATGGTGTGCTTTGATGCCTTTTTAGCCAAAAAAATTGGAGAAAGTGTATGGTGGCATTTTTTCAATTTTCATTTTTACACACACATTGCTTTTTGACTATGATTTAGGAGAGACTGTTGTAAGTTAGTGCAAAAAAATACTTCAGGTTGTTTTCTGCTAGGCACCCTGAGTACACCTATGCCCCCCATGCATAGGTTTGCCAGGATTTTGGGAAGGTTATGTTACAATTTTATGACTTGTGATTTTAGTTATTAAGTGAGAGTATTTCTTCTGATAGGCCTATCTTTAGTTTGGGGCCTATTGTAAACCCCACTTTTATTTATTGCCATGAATGTGCATATTTTTGAAATGTTGACACCCCAAGGTATTGTATATGGTGTGCTTTGATGGCTTTTTAGCCAAAAAAATTGGAGAAAGTGTATGGTGGCAATTTTTCAATTTTCATTTTTACACACACATTGCTTTTTGACTATGATTTAGGAGAGACTGTTGTAAGTTAGTGCAAAAAAAATACTACAGGTTGTTTTCTGCAAGGCACCTTGAGAACACCTATGTCCCCCATGCATAGGTTTGACAGGGGTTTTTGTAAAAAAAAAAAAAAAAGAACAGCCCCATTTTAGAAAAAAAAATATATTAGTGAAATGTAAAAATCTGGCACATTAAAAGTAAAAAAATAACAACAAAAAATTTAACAGTAAACATAACAAAAAAAAATAACAGCAAATGTATTTATTTTTTAAAAATTGACCATTGTATGGTACCGCTTGAAGCAGTCCCCAATGCAGAGTCCAGGCTGTCCAGGGCAATCAGGACAGTGATATACAGTGTCCCTTCTCTGCCCCCTCTTGGTACAGACTCTGCATTTTTTTTGTGGTCTCTGCTTTGCGGCAGTAGGGGGGATTTTAAAAATAAAATGAGTAGCCCCAACTCTGCTCTCTCCCATCACCGCCCGGGGAGCAGGTGCATCATGGTACAAAATCCCCGAAATGATCTGGAGCTGAAATTGTAAAAAAGTCTGTTTCATTCCGGGGTTTGCTTTTTTGAACAACAAAAAAGCGTTGTGGGTTGCAATCTGCATTAGGTAAATTGCAACCTTTTTGTACCAGGCCCTTGTCTTCCGCATAATTAGGTAGGGCTGCAGCAGCTGATCTGCCAGATCAACCCCACCCATATGCCGGTTATAAGACTTGATGCACACTGGCTTCCTTATGATCTCAGCTCTGCCACGTACAGAGACCGCCACCGTCCTCTCTGTGTGGATGGTGGTAAGAAGGTATACATCCTTCTTGTCTCTGTACTTAAGTGCCAACAGCTCCTCTTGGCGCAGAGCTGAGGTCTCCCCCCTTTGTAGCCGGGTGCGTACAAGTTGTCCTGGGAAACCTTTGCGGTTCTTTTTAATAGTACTGCAAGCTACTGTATCAAAGCAATACAGTAGCTTGAACAAAAGGACACTTGTATAAAAATTGTCTAAGTACAAGTGATACCCTTTGTTCATTAGGGGTAATATCAGGTCCCAGACAATCTTGCCAGTGGTTCCCATATGTTCTGGACAACCTGGAGGGTCAAGGTGGCTATCCTTTCCCTCATACACCCGGAAGGCCTGAGTATACCCAGTCTCGCTCTCACAGAGCTTATACACCTTTACCCCATACCTGGAGCGCTTGGAAGGAATATACTGCTTGAATCCCAGCCTTCCCTTATACTTCATCAGGGATTCATCAACGCATATATTCCTTCCAGGTGTATAAGCCTCTGCAAACCTGGCAGAAAAGTGGGTAATCAGGGGGCGGATTTTATACAGCCTGTCAAATTGGGGATGCTCCCTAGGGGGGCACAGGCTGTTGTCGCTGAAGTGCATGAAATGAAGAATCATTTCATACCTCTGCCTCGACATACTCTGGGAGAAAATGGGGGTAGAGCAGATGGGGCTACTGCTCCAGTAGGAGCGAACGGAGGGTTTCTTTATGATGCCCATCAGCATAGTCAATGCCCAGAATTTTTTAAATTCTGGCACATTGATGGGGGCCCATTTCTGCTTTGCCAAATATGTTTCAGGCTTTGCAGCACGGTACTGATGGGCATATAAATTAGTTTGGGCGACAATGTTCCCCAATACATCATTACCCAGAAACACCTCCAGAAACTGTTGGGGGCTAAAACCTGCCACATCTATATTTATGCCAGCATTTGCTGTGAAGGGTGGGATATCTGGCCTCTGGAGATGAGGCGTTACCCACTCTTCAGCGGCAATGGCAGCAACACGCCTCCTTCTAGCAGGGGGGCTGGCAGGGGGGCTAGCAGGGGGGCTGGCAGGGGGGCTAGCAGCCACAGATACATCACTATCAGTTGAGACTGCATCTAATGATGTATCTGAGCATATGGCAGGGTCAAAATTGGGGTCTGAGTCAGACATAGAGGCATCTGACTCTGACGCAAGGATGGCATATGCCTCCTCAGCACTATATGTTTTCTTTGACATTATTGTATCTGTCACAGAAAACCAAAATTAATTAATTAACTAAATGGCCTTTGTTTTTTTTTTTAAAAAAGTACAGCTATGCTAATGCCAGTGATTTATAGCGATCACTGGCAAGCTAGGGGTTAAATACTCTTTAAATTAAATTAAATTAGCTAAATGGCTCTGAAAGGAGCCTTTGGGTTTTTAAAAAATTACAACAACAAAAATTAACCCCTAAAAAAATGCACAGACAGCAAAAAAGTACAGCTATGCTAATGCCAGTGATTTATAGCGATCACTGGCAAGCTAGGGGTTAAATACTCTTTAAATTAAATTAAATTAACTAAATGGCCTTTGGGTTTTTTTAAAAAAAAGTACAGCTATGCTAATGCCAGTGATTTATAGCGATCACTGGCAAGCTAGGGGTTAAATACTCTTTAAATTAAATTAAATTAGCTAAATGGCTCTGAAAGGAGCCTTTGGGTTTTTAAAAAATTACAACAACAAAAATTAACCCCTAAAAAAATGCACAGACAGCAAAAAAAGTACAGCTATGCTAATGCCAGTGATTTATAGCGATCACTGGCAAGCTAGGGGTTAAATACTCTTTAAATTAAATTAAATTAGCTAAATGGCTCTGAAAGGAGCCTTTGGGTTTTTAAAAAATTACAACAACAAAAATTAACCCCTAAAAAAATGCACAGACAGCAAAAAAGTACAGCTATGCTAATGCCAGTGATTTATAGCGATCACTGGCAAGCTAGGGGTTAAATACTATTTAAATTAAATTAAATTAGCTAAATGGCTCTGAAAGGAGCGTTTGGGTTTTTAAAAAATTACAACAACAAAAATTAACCCCTAAAAAATGCACAGACAGCAAAAAAGTACAGCTATGCTAATGCCAGTGATGTATAGCGATCACTGGCAAGCTAGGGGTTAAATAGTCTTTAAATTAAATTAAATTAGCTAAATGGCTCTGAAAGGAGCCTTTGGGTTTTTAAAAAAAATACAACAACAAAAATTAACCCCTAAAAAAATGCACAGACAGCAAAAAAAAGTGCAGCTGTGCTACTGCCAGTGATTTATAGTGATCACTGGCAAGCTAGGGGTTAATGGCTCTGAAAAGAGCCTTTGGATTTTAAATTTTTTAACAAATAAAAGAAATAAATCTCTCTCTGCTAAAATACAGGTCTCTCTCTCTCTCTCTCCAACAAAATAGCGAGGAGAGGGAGGGAGATCCACACTGATCAGAGTCAATATTTATTGACCTGATCAGACAAATGGGAGATTTTATTATTATTTTTTTTTTTTTTAAGAAGGCTCAGATTGGGTGACCCTAGCTTGCCCCTATGGTGAGACAGGCTAGGGACACCCCCAGATGCCCCATGATGCACTGGGCATCGCCATTTTGGAAGCCTCATGGGGGGGGGGGGGGCTATATGTGGGGGCTTTTTTATTTTATATTTTATTTTTTTTCCCCCATTTTTTATTTCATTTATACACTAACTAAGTGCCTCGACCCACCGAGGCACTTAGCACACTAGCAGAGCATCGGAAGCGTGCCCGATCGCTTCAGATGCTCTGCTGCACTGCCGGGCTCCACGTGGAGCAAAACCGGAAGTGATCACTCCGTAACAGCACTGCAGGGATGCCCAGACATCGAGGCATCCCTGCAGTACTGTAATAGTGCCTGGAAGCGATCTTGATCGCTTCCAGCACTCACTTTAGCCGAGGACGTGCAGGGTACGTCGTCAGGCGTTAACTGCCTTTTTTTTTCAGACGTACCCTGCACGTCCTCGGTCACTAAGGGGTTAATGATTGAAATCACTTTAAAATATACAAGTTACAATTATAATTGAGCAACCAAGCCCATTATCCCTATTGTACCTATATACAAACAGCATTCAGAATGTGTAACACCTATCAGTTTCAGATCACAAAAGGTACATTTTATACACGTAAATGATGATTTTCCTTAGGGATCAATACAAACACCACAATGTTTCTAATATTTGTTTATTGATATTGTTTACACAATTTTGTCTGATATTTGTGCCTTATCTGTTTTTCAGCAGTGATTTTTGGCCATAGTTCAGCAGTGGATAATGGATAGTTTATGGATTATAAACTTGGTATAAATTATCATTTATAGGTCCCCTTTCAGGTTAATGGGAGGCAATAATAGCAAACCACAGCCAATATGTAGGAAGCGCAAAGAGAGAAAAATTAGGACTATGTAAAACGGCCAAGAGATGTTGTGGGCAAAAAGGAAACACACACACTTAACGCATCCTGATAATTAATTGTCAGCCGCAATGTAAATGCGGCCTGTGTATTACTTAAAACTAGTAATCAAATATATCAGAAAATGCTAGTGAAGTAACTTTTTTGCAGAATTTGTAGCCTGACCACATAAGGGTTTCAAGGTTTACCGGGATCTATCAGAAAAAGAGGGAACCCAACTATAACTTAATAAAAACACAACAACTTCATATGGAAGAAATGACAGTCACAGGTCAAATTTTATTAACCAATAACTTAAATATATATATATGACAAAATTACTAGGATGGCAGCAACTGAGAGACCTAACTAACTCATCGCTACTAGAGATCAGTGGCACAACCAAATCTGCAGCATTGTATCGCCCTGCTAAAAGGAGATGCTACTAAGGGGTTGCTGAGATTATGTTTACAACTACACGGAGGAGGGGCACCCCATAAGCACCTGAGGGTATCCTTAAACAAAAGAGGATAGGGTCCAATGGCACTACTTTCAATGTAATAAAATTATCCCCTTGATTCTTAATTAACTTATGTGCATACAGCACATTAGTATGGTAAAGGAAAACGGTGCTATGTAGTGGAGCAGAATTTAAACAAAAAACTGACAGATAGGATATATTACCCTATCTGAGATAGACTACATTTGTAGCACTCTGGGGATTGTTTAATTAAATAACTTGTGGTAACAGAGATAGTCGTGCAAGGATGTGCAGAGAACAAAGACAAAACTGTCTGAGTAAGCTAAATAACATTAAAAATTAACTTTTATTAAGGCTTAGTTAAAATTGGAAAACACACACTTAAAAACACTCTTAGGAGCCAAGATGATATTACTTGTTAATCGTATATTGGTTGGTGTGGTGGGTAAAAAATTATCTGTAAATAGATAACTTATATGGTATGGGGGCTAGTAACAATTCTATGTATTCAATATGTACCGGAAGTGGCAACTCAAATATGATTGATCAGTATGTTGTTGCTGGTAATTTATTGAATAGTTGTATACTTAGGTTCACTACAATTGATATTGTGAATTTGCTGTGGAATTAACTCAATACGTTACAGTACACTTGTGCATATATAATTAAGAGGCTTGAGTAATTATACACTTTTATTCATTGTGCGTAAAGTCAGGGACTTTATATAGGATCCCTTTAAGTTTCTCTTAAATTTCCTATACGCATCTGTATATGAGGCTGTGTTCAAGCCTGCACTACACAAATAAAGGCTTAATGCTTTATATTTAATAATGTCTTTTATATTAGATATACAAAGTCCGGCGGGTATACACTATGTTATATAGAGTATCCGTGAAATTGGAGATCACCCCTTATTGTGGTGTTATCACCGTTAGTAGTAAGGTATTTCGATATTATTGTATCTTATATAAGAAATTGTTCCAGATAAAGCGATATAATACATATAACCTTCTTAAGGTTCCATTATGTTTATCCCTCTAGGTGTAGAAATACCCAATATTTAGGACTGGGACCTTATTAGTTAATGTTATATTAGAGTCAAAATGAGATTCTTGTTTTAAAGTATCGCTGTGGGTGTTTATTACAGGGTGATAAACTCTGGGTGAATAGCGTTCCTGTTCTTATATAGAGCAGACAGATCTAGTGACTCAGTTCAAAATATGCCTTTAAGTAAATGGCAAATTATCAACTGCTGAGTAGTAACAAAAATGACCGCTATTTTATAAGCTGCACGGTACATGTGTAATGTTATAACACAGCAAACATACTTGGTAAAAAATATATATAAGATTTCAATTTAGCATAACAAAATGAGACATTATTAGTGCGGTATTGAGCCCTGTGTAGTCACAATTTACTAGAAGTGGTGTGAGTACTGCTAGCGGTTAAATTCTCCAGCAGCTTGTATGAACGTCGGCGTTCTGCCCCCATTAACCACTCACAACTGTTAAGGTATATTACGGTTCAAATTATGTTAATCTATCGAGGTTCCTAAGGCTAGCTAAAAATACATAATTAATTGTCAGCCGCAATGTAAATGCGGCCTGTGTATTACTTAAAACTAGTAATCAAATATATCAGAAAATGCTAGTGAAGTAACTTTTTTGCAGAATTTGTAGCCTGACCACATAAGGGTTTCAAGGTTTACCGGGATCTATCAGAAAAAGAGGGAACCCAACTATAACTTAATAAAAACACAACAACTTCATATGGAAGAAATGACAGTCACAGGTCAAATTTTATTAACCAATAACTTAAATATATATATATATATATATATGACAAAATTACTAGGATGGCAGCAACTGAGAGACCTAACTAACTCATCGCTACTAGAGATCAGTGGCACAACCAAATCTGCAGCATTGTATCGCCCTGCTAAAAGGAGATGCTACTAAGGGGTTGCTGAGATTATGTTTACAACTACACGGAGGAGGGGCACCCCATAAGCACCTGAGGGTATCCACCCCTCCCTTCCCATTCGGCCATCACTCCCCCTGTTCACTATCTCCAGTGCAGCAGGGCCGCAACTTCCCACCACAAGACAGCATCTCAGATTATATACTTGCCACCACCCAACCACAACCTGACTTACAGGAAGGTTGACACAGCTCTGCAAATGTTGCTAATAAATATATCTAAAGCTTCATTCTTTAGGTGTACCTTATCACACCTGTAAAATTCTATTTTGTCGGCCTTAATGGCGTTGTGTCTTACTACGAAACCACCAGATTCTAAGACAGTCCTACCTAAAGCAGAGTTAATCTTTTTTCTAACTCTATAAGCAGCCCTATGTGAAGACATTTGCCTCCAAGTTAACTGGGGAACTATATAAGAACACCCTAAGATGACATTAGGGATTTGTACCTGTATCCAGCCTAAATCTGCCTACATTATTTTAATGAGCTGCAAAATTAGAAGGGCACCTAAGGTATTACCCCCTAGATGTAGAACTATTATATAAAATTTACCCCACCTTAGAAGGGCCTCAGAGATAACCTCAGGAAGCTGAGGCCAATACATCCCCCGACTACCTAGCCATCTAACTGAAGCTTTGGATAGTAGAAAACCTAAACTCTGACCACCAGGGAATGACAAGCACTGGATGGATGTCCAAAGGATTTATGAGTGACCCACAATCCAAATTTTTTTTGCGCCGTAGGAAACTCCTGCAAAAACAAACAGAATTAGTACAAAGCACAAAACAAATATTCCCTGGGAATAAACAAAGAAAGTTTCAAATTAAACAACTGGGCAAACAAATCACTAATACCTATTGGAGCACCAGCAGCCTAGGCATGTGATTGTATCTGCTGAAGAAGCAGTAGAGCAGCATTGGTAGCTGCACCTATTCAAAAGGAGCAATCTTTGCTACATCTAAACCTGCCTTAGAGGCTGCTTTAACCAGAACCCTACGGAACTGAAAGAAGTTCCATCCGCATGCATAAGGAACTAACCTAATACCTTTGGCCTGTGCACAATAAATTCTTTAATAACGATGACAGGACAGCAGCTGCCCCCATGCACAGCGGGTAAAGACATACAAATCCATTCCCAACAAGATTTGTTTTAGAACGTGGTATGAAAAGGTGAATGGAATCTTAACAGACCTCAACATGATCCAGTTGTACTCCTTTACCTACTTGAAAAGAACTTTATATGGTAAAGAACAAACATACTGAAGTGCAGAGGACAGCCACACAAGCCGTTCCATTGAAATGGGCTCATGAATATCCTTATACTGTGTCTGAAAGTGCCCCCAACCCTTAAGGACTTGGAAAATAAAGAAATAATTAGCAGGTTCTGGCAGGGCAAGTATGCGGTAAAAGAAAGATAAGGCCGCTAGGCGAGAATGAATAGCCCCCTGACTTCACCAGCTTTTATTAAACTCACCAGCCAAGCACACTATATCACCTGCGAGCCTTCAGTAGCCTCCACTCCCTGGTCACTGCAAAAGTGGTCCCATTCATTTCATAGTCTAACATAAGAGTGCCATATAGTTGAGGCAAGGGAGGAACGTACTGAAGGAATCAATGAAATCCAGGATCAATAAGCTGCTAGAGAAAACTAGGACAAGCTAAGCCCTCCTTTGCAGCATTGGGAGATAGACGTCTGAAAGTCTCTCAATCAAACCTCGAAAGTATGTCAGCAATATCATTATTAATCCCTGGACCATGTTTAGCCCTAAAGTGAATGTTAAGTGCAATACAGTGTAAAACCAAGTGCTGTAATAAACAACCACAGCGGAAGTCGCAGAAAGGTAATTAATGGCATACACAACATTTAAGTTAAGTTATCTGTCCAGAAAACAAAATTCCTATTATAAAACTTAATTCCCCAAATCTCTAAGGCCAGAACTATGGGGAACATTTCAATAAGTTTGAGATCGCGAGTTAAGCTCCTTACTTTCCAATTATCAGGCCAAGGCCAGTGCTTCATGCACCCTGGAAATACTCCGCTAAGTTCCTGAGACCCTGCTGCATCTGTAAAAATATGCAAAATTTTACTGGAAATTGGATCTGAGTACCAAAATCAAACACCATTAACATTTTGGAGAAACTGTTCCCAAACGCTCAGGTAAGCAATTATGAAATCAGAGATCAAGATCTTGTCTGTAGGTTTAAACTTGCCACTAAGTTTACTCTCTAGTCTATGGTTGTAAACCCTTCCCATCAAAATGACACTGCATGCAAAATGAAGAAGGCCAAAAAGGGCCTGCAGTTTCTAAAGGAAGCATACAAAAGCATTTCTTTGGTGTCAATTTCAATGTCCAGGAATGTAAAACAAGTGCAGGGACCCTGAGACTTGTCCTCAGTGAGTGGGACTCCAAAATGTAACATTAGCCTATGCATCATCTCCTTCATTAAGCAAAAACAATCCTCTGAACCCTTCTTCCCCACAAGCAAGAAATCATCAAGATAGTGTGTTATGGAATCACTACCCACACTACGGAAACTGCTCAATGCAAGAAAAAAAAAAAGAACATTCCATAGGCAGGCACATGTAAATACTGGTTATTTAATTTGCGCTCCACTTGTAATCTAGCCCTTTAGGCTTTAAACATGCATGGAGTAAATGTAGTAAAGAGGGATAAGAGTCTCCCTGTACTGACACCATGCAATACGAAAATACATTGGTGGATGGTTGCTGTGCAGGTGGAATAACACTCTGAGGCGTATTAACTGACAGAGGTTGCACAGCTACAGTACTTACCTGTTTGAATGGCCCTGAATGAAATTCATGAAGTAATCTTTTTACCATTTTAAAGATCCTCTTTCTGAGTCAGAGTAAGATGAGGACTCACCATGTCCTGAAGGTGGCTTTACCTGGCAACGGATGATCCCCCACCATGGACAAAGACGTACTAGGAACCTGGTCAACATGACTCACAGCAGATGGAATAGAAGCCAACTGTCCGACAGGTGCAGATGTCCTATAAGTAGCCGAGGATGAAGACATTGCTGTAAAAGAGTGTCCCGCACGCAAAGCAACCAGTAAAAGAGACAACTGGCAAGCACTTTGGGCATTGGAAATGGGAGAGTCACTATTAGGAAGTACAGATGAAGACTGAATGGTACACCAGCATGCAAATTTACACCCACACTGTCCACTGCAGAACCATGCCTACCGCTAACAGAGGATTGGGCTACTGCATTTATCATAGGCCCTACAGGCTGGAAACAGGATTTATGCAGCCCAGTAAATGAATAGTAAAATTACAAGCATCAGCACATCCACTTAACCCCAGGCTCTGTACCACAGATGCACACTGCACAGTAAAATGGGCAGCATCCACTCTCTGAGGGTTAGTACTAGAATCATTTGCACTCCCACACACACCTTGAGACATTAAATGGTTAATTGCTTCACTTACGCCCACGCTTACAATTAAAGTGCTATGTTCAAAATCCTGAGGCTGCATTATCTTATCCTGGTCTCCTCCCCCTACCTGAAAAGACCCCGCCCCCCTTGTTATTGAAGAGGAGGAAGAAGAAACCCTATTGCTTTTGTGAGGGATTGAGCCGCCACTTGCCAAGGCCCCTGATGCACACCTGCAGTGCTACTGCCTAAGCCCTAAATAGCCTCCCTGCACTGAACCGCCAATGGCCAAGGTGCTTACCTTAATGCAGCTCCAAGAGACCCATCCTGCCTCCCTGCCGACTACGTCACTGAAATCACTGCAGCCACAGACCACAGTACTGGAGGAGGAACCAGAGGAGAGGTTGCACCGGGAGAGGATATTGACGCTGCGATAGAAGAAAGGAAACTGTGCGGCCATCCCTCCATCCGCTGAGTCAAAGACGCCACAAAAGATTGAGGTATGGTAGGAGGGGGAAGTAAAGGGAACCGCTATACCACCAACATCAGGCAAAATAGCAGGGGTATGCGACAGAAGGGGGGGGGGGAGATCTACTACACCACCATTGTTCTGATGGGTAAAATTTTGGGCCGAAGGTAGGGGATCCACTAGGCCACCAACATTATGATGGGCAAAATTATGGGCCGAGGGGGTAGCTGGCACATTACTAGGCCCGAAGCGGACTGAAGGGAAAAATGTGCGTCAGAGGCTAGAGGAAGCATAGGATCCACTATTCCACCAACAGGTAGACAATCAAAATTTTGGGCCAGAGGGGAAGCCGACAGATTACTAAACCCTAAAGTGGTTTGAAGAAATTGGAGCTGGATAGACACTAGGCTCCAAAGGGAGGGTGAAAAAGATGTCAAGGAGATAGCTCATGAATTCGGACTCCGGCAGAAACTAGGACCTGATATGAGAAATCCAGTTTGTGGGAGCAGGGTGAATATCTGCTGCTACAGTAGAGGTATTAATATTTACTACAGGAACTACCTGCCTAAGCAAAGGTTGAGGTATTGGAGGGACAACATCATCATAAATCTCAGCAATTACATAAACATTACATAAATTTCCCTGCAGGTGCTTTATCCTGTCCATCGTTATATCTTTTGGGTGGTAAAGCAGAACGCCTTGTTTGCCTCATGGTTAAAGATGGGCCAAGAAAATCACTGAAGAATGGTACAGACGTCTCAGCTTCTGTTAAAGAAGAGGGCCAGGGACCATTGGACACAGTTTATATGGTAAGGACGGGGGCCCCACCGCAAACACTTGCAACATTGTTGCTGCTACACTTCAACCTGTCCTCTTCTTCTATTCCACTCTTCCTCAGCATGCTACAGGCCCATTCTGGGCCCTACACTACCTTTTTTGAGTCAAAAGTTATTTTGTGCAAACAGTTTCCTAGTTTCATAAAATCTTTTACACTATTTAAATGATCAGCAAATGTTACTTCATGATTTCAATATGTATTGAAGTATAATTATAAAGTTGAGGATTGTATAAGTTATTAAAAAAAATGTAATGCATCATGCAGTTTGTTAGCAATATTGAATACATTAACCCCCTTAATGACGTACCCTGTACATCAGCTTTCTGTTGTGCTTAGGGGGCTTTAACAGTGAGGCAAGGAGAAATAGTGTAGGCTCTTGCTGCTCTGTGTCAGGGTTATTAAGGGGGTTAACCACATTTTTGTTTTGGCTGTATATTTTGTTACATCCTGCAAAATTCCCTATAAAAAAACAAACCTGTAAATACCTTATAGTTTTTCACATAAAATACCTCCTAATTTCAAGTGTTTTGTTTAATCTTGCAATAAATTAACATGCAGGCCAAGAGTGAAATCTTTCTGAATTGATTAACACTATGTTTGCTACAACGGTTTTAATGGCTAAACTACACCCACAACTTGTCTTATTTGGAAAAGCTAAACAGAAATTGTTAATGTAGTAGGCAAGATTAGCCACTGTCGTTTTGCTACCAAAAATCGTACTGTTTTGCAGTATCTAATCCCCCTGTTGAGTACAATTATGGACAAATAATGTAGCAGGGAGGGGCTCTGAAAATCTGCAGTATGCACTTGCAATTCTCAGAATTGGAAAACACCTACAATAAATAATGAAAAGTAAACTGCAATTTTTTTTTCTTCTTTCTTTTTCTAGGAAGAATTACACATTTCAAATTAAGGTTTCATAGTGTTTTGTGTCCCACTAACTAGCTTTTCCTGTGATTATATATGCATAAATAGAGAGGTTCAACTAGTTCAAACAAGCGTTTTAATGGATTGAAATAGAATAAAAAGCCTTGCATGAATGCAATGTTTTTGCACAGGTATTTAACGTATTGGGAAAACCCCCAAAAACGTTTCCAATTATCAAATTTTGCAAAGCCTTTTATATGAACACTTTCTAAGGCACTAGCTTCTACTGAGCATGTGCAAGAGTTCAGTGTATACATATGAGTCTGATTGGCTGAAGAATGTCACCTAATTCAGGGAGAAGGGAAATTAAAGTTTGAAAATTTATCATAAGAAATCTACTGCTCATTTGAGATTCAAAGAGAAATTTAGATTGCATTGGCTTCTTTATAATGCATTTCTAATGTAATTAATGGTATTTTTAACAGATCAAATGCAAAAAAAATAAAAGGGAAATTATTCAGATAGGGCATACATGTTAACCCCTTAACGACCATGATGTGCCCTGTACGTCGCTGCTCGTTAAGGGTTTTTTCAGGTCATAGTAGTGCAGGTCCGGCGGCAAGACCGCACTATCAAAAAACAATCCCCATTCAAAGACCAGCGACGTACAGGGTACGGCACTCATCATTAAGGGGTTAAACAAATGTCTAATTTACTTATCTTTATTCTCATGGTATCCTTTGTTGAAGAAGCAGCAATGCATTACTGGGAGCATTATTTGAGTCAATAACATTATATATATATATATATATATATATATATATATATATATATATATATATATATATATATATATATATACACACATACACACAGCCACCAAACTGCAAAGGATACCAAGAGAACAAAATGTGCTAAACGAATGAAACCAACAAACAGCAAATCATCAAGCTTGTCACAAAAAAGATTTTAATCAGAATTTGATCCATTTTTTTTTCTTTGATAACCTATTTTCTTTATACAGAAAAATAAGCTTTCATTTACAAGGCACTTTTGTGAAAAACACAGTTTTCTTAAAATAAAAAAAAGAAACAAATTCCAGTACATTATTTTTGCAGTAAAAATAGCTGCTACACAAATTCCTCCCAAACTATGTATAGGAGGCAAATAAAAAAAAAAAAAAAACACAACAAAAATAAACAAACCCATATTATGATGAAATCAGATGGCAATAAAAATAACAAAACATAATAATATATACAGCAATGGAAAGTAGAGACTATTCATTCAGATGTGCAACATTCTAAACCAATTAAATGCCTTTCAATTTAGACTTAGCCAAGAGCAGTTTTTCCAATTAATCCCATACACTCTTCATAATGATTTTCTAAGAGGTTTATGCAATTTAACAGCATTCCCTTTTAGATGTCATACATTTGCAAAGCAATTCAACATAATATATGATCTAGAAAGATTTATATATTTAAATATTTTGAAAATAATTATTATATATATTCCTTGTTGAATAACATAATTATGTAAATTCATAGAAGTTTATTTACAAGACAATTTGAAATGGTTTGATAAAATTCAAATGCATTTTTTAAATAAAACCTACAAACCTGTGCACCTGGACAGCATTGGTCATTAAAATTGGCAAGTATACAAGTGCAATACCTTCTCCAGCACCCCCCTCCCCCCCAAAAAAAACAAAGGAGAAAAGAAAATTGTTTTAAGATACTGAGAGCATCAATATTTTTTTTTTATATCAAAAATAATTTTTATGTAATGAAAATGAACAGACAGAACTGTTGTGTGCAATTGTTTTCAAGTTAAGCAACATTTGCTGGACCTTTACAATATCACATTAAACTAGCAGCTAAAGCTCCCATAAACGGTTTCAGAAACTGTGGCCGCAAGTCCACATCGCCTCCTATAGGAGTTCTGCAGTCTTTAATTGTCCATCTATATGGTCCACAAATTGGCCCATTTCACAGTGCAAGTGAATCCTCTTCATATAGAAGCTACGCTCAGTAGGATGAGTTCAAGTTCATTCATCTGTGTCTGGCTGTACACCTAACATGGCATGGAGTTCCTCAGCTGTATAACCCAGTAAGTTGTGTAAGTCACACACAAATCTGTACACATATCGTTTTCCCGAAGTCTTGTGAATTATGTTCTTATCATAATAATATCTCAGTCCACGGCTTAATTTCTCATAGTTCATTTTTGGCTTGTTCTTTCTTTTTCCCCAACGGCGTGCAACCTGTGAAAAAAAGTCATATTGTACAAAATTATCACCACCGTACTTGTCAATTTTTTTACCTAAAAGAATAAGAAAACATTATGTTTAAATTACATACATACATCTTTTGAATTGACTAGTGGTGCAAACCAACGACAAATTTTGCAAGAACAAAAAGATACAGAATGTTTTGTTTGCGTAAGAAACATAAAAATTTTTTGTTTTTGCTATGTGCGCAGTATCTGCGAAAGTTAAATAACTACACATTTTTAGGTTTTAAAACATCGGCTTATTTTTTTAAATAAAAATATAAATTTTTCCATCACTTTAAGATCTTGGGACATGTGTGTTTTTACCAATAACACAGTATTACTTTTCTTTTAGACAAATGATTTTAAGCAAATTACATTTACCCTAAATAGAACGTAATTAAAATAAGCACACATTCTTTTGATCAAAAAACTTGCAGCACTATTTCTATATTTCATGGGGAAAAATACTTGTGGGTAGAGAGAGATTATTATTTATATCTAACTATATCTATCTATCTATCACCAACCCTTTCTGTAATTTCACTCCGATACACACTGAACACGCTCTTCTGCATCATTAGTATTTTCCCAAAAACAGGAATAGTCTTTGCTTAGGATAAAATAATCATACAGATTTACACATGAGAATACAAACCTCATCTGGATCACCGAGTTTAAATTCCCATCCATCTCCTGTCCAACTGATAAAAGGCTGACAGGATTTGTCCGTTAATAACTCCAACAGGAATTGCCACAGCTGAATTGGTCCGCTCCCTACAAAACAACGTAGGTGTTGGTCAAGCATATCATCCAACTTGTCAAAATTAAAATATTTATAAGTTCATGTAAACCATATAGATAACATTGTTATCACGCCCGTGGATTGCAGCAGACACTGTACTAATTGGTTAAATTAACGACAATAGAGAATAAATAAAATGTCATGTGATCAGGGGGCTTTCAGAAGATGCTTAGATACAAGTTAATTTACAGAGGTAAAAAGTACAATTTTTTTTTTTTTTTAAATGAATGTAATATAAAAAAAAACAAAAAAACACACACACAACATGGATTGACATATTGTGCATTTAGTGCACCTTGTATTACGCATCTATATGAAGAGTAATTCAGATGACAGATTGAGAATATTCCTTGAGGAACATTCAGTAATATTAACAAAGCCTAAAAATCACAATGGTGAAATATGAAGTTCATATAAAAATCATATTTACTATGATATGTCAGTCTATAAAAGAATAAATTGTGGGCGTAAAAAAAGACACAATTAATTACCTGTGAAACCTGCAAGAATAGCTGCTGGGATAACTGGCTTCCCTTGTTCCACTGGATCATTTCTGTCTTGAATGTAATCTTTAAAAGACATGGATGGTTTGTTTAAACACAAAGACTGGCTTCCATCTTCTTCAAAACTGTCATATGAAGGTACGCGTTGCATGTCTACCAATGAGGACTGGCTGGTCCAAGACTGCAGCAAGGAATCTGAACTTTCAAAACTCTCTCGTCCACTGTCTCCTGAGTCATGGCTTCTGGATTTAGCTAAAAGAAAATATAAATGTTTATAAATATACAAATTACTGTATTTTTTTTTAAAATGCTCACTATCTATATATCTATATAATTCATGGAAAAATACATACAACATATATCATACATACTTCTTACCTGAATCGTGAAGCAAGCCCATGTTATTTCTTGTGAAGTCTCCATTAACAGAATAGTTTACTCCTATGGACTTTAGGCAAGAGCTTGGGTATTGCTCAAATTCATGTTTTGGATTAAGGAGGTTTGGTCCA
This sequence comes from Bombina bombina, assembly GCF_027579735.1. Classification (NCBI taxonomy): domain Eukaryota; kingdom Metazoa; phylum Chordata; class Amphibia; order Anura; family Bombinatoridae; genus Bombina; species Bombina bombina. The sequence continues at coordinate 95,401,964 of NC_069501.1, forward strand.
GAAGACATCGGGCAAAGTTGACTAAATAGTCCAGTTTTAGGATAGTTCTGTACATGTGATCCACACTGCAAGGATTCTAAATTATAACCTTAAAAAAAAAAAAAAAAAAGTATATATTTATATTATTGAATGCTCAAATCCAGAATAAATCACACACAATGTTACTGAAAATATAAAGTATGTATTATACTTTAAGAAAACAGAATCACTTGCGGAAAAAAACAAACAGTGTTCTCTTGTATATTATAATATAATCTTCTGAACAAAAAGACTCTATACCTGCTGAGCCAGTGTTGATCCATTGTGAAATAGAGTCTTGATGTGTATTGTCAACATAGTGATCTTCTGCTTTATCTTGATGCTCTAAACACAGAAAACAAAATAGTATATTCACAGCGGGAAGTCCTTTTTTTAGACAAAATTATATCTATGTTTTACAACCATGTTACAATATTTTCTCTATTTATGTCAGTGTAGGGTGAATGTTTTCTTTTTTAATTACCCTTTAAAGAAGGCATAGAACGTACAGCTAGTTTATTGTTACATCAATGCTTCCATATAACCAAGTGTCCTAACCTCCGCAAAGGTGTAAAACGTAGATTTAAAGTCAGCCCTAGAAGTAAATTGCAAAGTTTCTTAAAAGGAACATAAAACCCATAATATTCATTTCATGACTCGGATAGAACATACCATTTTAAAACAAACTTTCCAATTTACTTCTATTATCAAATTTTGTTTGTTAACTTTTGTTGAAGGTGCAGCAATTCACTATTGGGAGATAGCTGAGCACACTGGGTAAGCCAATGAAAACTGGCATATAAATATAGCCACCAATCAGCATCTAGTTCCGAACAGTGCATTGCTGCTCCTGTACCTACCTAGCAAAAGAACAAAGGAAATGATGCCCCTTTAAAACCACATGTGAACCATGAAAGTTTATTTTTTTTCTTTCATGTCCCTTGACATGTGATCGTATTAACTCATTGGTGGTTATGGATGAAGAAAAATAATCTACTGTAATTTACTGTTAGATCTCCATTAAATGGTTTCCTAGTTACCTTTCATCATTTGTTCCAGGTGTTCCCAAAGTATGTCTCCAACAAAATCTGGTGCCAGTTCCAGAAAATGTTCCTTCCCAAGATTACATAAGTCCTGACCAGTCATTACGAACTTATAAAAATTCACATTCTCCAATGAAAATTCATTTACTGCCCACAGAAGCCACTGGCGAACTTGGTTTTCATTCCACAGCCACGGATCTGATGACAAACAATATACACATATATCAAATCAATATAGGATTATAAAATATGTAAAAATAAAATCTACTCTTTCAAAATAAATTAACCCCCATGATTATATTGCAGGATTTGATAAATTTAAACTTTTTGCAAGAAATTCGCTACCCACTTAAAATGTGCTTTGTTCTTTTGGTGTCACTTGTTGAAAAAGAATACACACATATCCTATACTAGGGGGAGCTAGTTGCCGATTGGTCCCTGCACTCATTTGTCTCTTGTTAATGGCTAATTAGATGTGTTCAGCCAACTGCCAGTAATAATACAATGCTGTTCCTTCAGCAAAGGAACAACAAGATGATAAAACAAATTTTAGTAAACTGGAAAGTTGTTTAAAATGATCCAACATCATGAAAGAAAATGTTGGCGTTTCCCCATCTCCTAACTGGACACAACAAAAGGAATACAGGAACACGAATTTCAATGTGATTTACAAGTGTTGTAACAGTGTCTACTCTTGGTTTGTAAAAAAAGTTACAAATGGTCCGAACAAAATATTAAAATTTGCTTTTATCTAAAACTTTGGTTGATAGGGTATTGATTGATTCTTGCTATACCTAGGAGCCAATATGAAAATAACCAAAATACTCAATTTCCAGTCAAACAAAACTAAAAATCATAAGCGCACTTACTGCTGGGAATGCCAAGTTGTCGCTGCTCTTTAGTGAAACCATTAAATGTCGCTTTCAAAGCTTGGCTCATCACGGCTTTACTGCATGGCGTTAAGAGAGGCAACTCACAACTGTTTGATTCTAAAAATAAATAAAATACGTATGTTTTATAAAGTGAAAATAAATAAAAACTTTTAGAAAATGTTGTACACTTCTGTTTTTATCTAACTTTATAATGTGAACACTTTAGTGGATTCTTTTACAAGTAAAGAAGGGGGAAAGCATTATGGCTACCCAAGAGGATCCCTCCAATGACCAACTGGTTAAATTAAAAAGAAGAATCCTCAGCACTCCAGCCGGTTTCATTAATAAATTGCTGAAAAGAAGAGATTCTTCTTACGGAGTATATTGTTTGGGGGGCTTTGCAGTGTCCTCTACCCCTCTACTGTTGTGCTGTTCCCTCACATACTTTTTTGTAAAAAAAAAAAAAAAAAAAAAAAAAAAAGGTACACGAAATGTTAAACATCATGTGTATGAAAAAGTAAAATGTAAGTACTGTACATATAAAATAAATTATTATAAGTTAGGAAGAAATAAAAGACCCTAAAAGATTATGCACATAATTAGGGCAGTAAGAACCTTGGGGGTGGGATAGTAGATAACATTGTAGGCAGCAGTGGACCATCCCTCTTCTAGATAACAAAAATATAGACACACACACACATATAAAAAAATAAAACTTACCATGGGAGATGGAATCTAAGCCTGTCGGCACTGCTTGTTCTTCTTCATAAGATGAAAACATCCCAGAGTAGAGAGAAGCTGATATATTTACATTGTCAAATGCCAACTGTCGCTGTAAAAAGAAAATAATGACTGTCACTCATTTTATCTGCATTGAGATGTCAAACCTCCATCTCTGAAAACTGCAATGCATGACTTTAAATCATTAAAATGTTAAATAAAAGGAAAGACATAAAAAAATAAAAATAAAGTTAAATTAAAAATAAAATGCTGGTCCAACTGTTTGTTCCCTTATATTTAAGATCTTATCCCTGTAATAATGTCAGACATAGGAGCAATGCCAGCAAATTATATTACACACATTAGCCTGGACTCATTTAATGAAGGAAACATCTCCAATTTCTAACATGAAGTTATTGAGCTCATTTACTGTGAAGCAGTTCCACAAAATAGTTAGGAATTGGATATTTTCCTATTATATCAATCATAGAGCCAAGCAGAAATTTTTAAAAAAAGGGACGGACATGATACTTAAGGGACAGTAAACATACAAAATAATGTTATATAAATTCTGCGCATAGTGCACAATTATATGGCATTACCATAGCAGCACCTTTATACATCTAAAGCATTTCCTGATTTTTTTTTATCCCAAAGTTGGACTCCGCTTAAGGTTCTACTGAGCCGGTCTTGTTTTTCAAATGCATTCGTGGGCGCGCTGTCTAGTCAGCGCACGCCCGATCGCGCCATTAAAGTGAATGCAGCTTGCTCCCGCTCTGTGCTGGTAGCGGAAGCGTGCTACATTCACTTCAATGGCAGAATTATATATCATTATTTTGAATGTTTACTGTACCTTTAAATATTAAATTATTTGAAAATGACAGAGCTCATCTGTTTAAAAAAAAAACAAAAAAACAAACTAGAAAGTATCACATTAAGATCTCATGTAAAAAGGAAGACTTTTTACCCCAAAATGTCATCAGTAGCCACATCCCATTGTAAAGAAACTTTAAGCAGCCAATCAGGATACTAGTCCCAGGACATGTCATCTTATTTCCTCCTCACTTTAAGGAAGTTTGCAATTATCTCAACACTAATGCAGCTGTTTGGCTATTTTTTTCCCCACCATGCAGATGGCAGTAAAAAGCGTAGTTTTGGATCACAGAGCACTTTGGTGAACTGAAGGAATTTTTAGGTAAAATATGTTCGGCTTTTACATAGACACAGGTAATATTGCTGTGTTGTTCCTTAGCAGCTGGTGATTGGTGGATACAAATTCTACTACTGATTGGCTCATTGGCTGTGTTCTTTTTTTAGAAGCAATGAATTGCGCTGATGTGCAACACCTTTTGCAGGGACAAATTAAACTGAAATTCACAATCAAAATAAAGCATGTAATTGTATTTATGTTTTTAATCATCCTATAACAATTATTGTAAGGCAAAAATGTTAAATCTTTAAATTCAATTCATACTAATGCAATGTAAATAATGAGGTCACTGACACCTTTTCAAGGACACTAAATTACCATCAAAAGACCTTAATATTGTAATATAGAAGGTTTAATTCTATATAGTAAACACATTTATTTTGTCTAATGGCAAACAAAAATTGTGGGGGTTTCATACAGCTGACTTAACAAGCCTAACCCTGCCACATATATGTCCCTAATTCTTGTCAGCAAAGACCAGATAAAGAACTGCAAAATAATGGTTATTTTGCAAACATAATGACAGTTGCTAGTCTGTCTACCCCTATAAAGCGACTGTAAAATCTTCACCCCCTTTAATGTGTTCCCAATGATTTATTGTACCTGCTGGAGTGAATTCAATGGTTTACAAATAGTTAATGTACCTTAATTTTTTCTTTTTAAATAGCTGAATTAGCCAGTTGAAAGTGGGAGATATAGGTAGTAAAAAAAACATTACATTTCATAATAAAAGCTTTTATCTTTAAAAACAGTGATAAGATTAGTTACTTTCTCCCTGCATCATCAGCCCATTTTAATGGGATGTAGTCTCAATTAGCAAAACCAGTCGTTCCATATAAAAAAAGAAAAAAAAAAAAAGAAAAATAATTGCAAACACAATTAGGTGAAAGCAATTTACAGTACACTGCCTCTTTAACAAATTCAGATTGGTTCCTTTAAATAAGGCAAGAGAACGGTAAAGTATGACTTTTGAAAAACAATCACAGCGTACAAAGTGTTAATGTATTCAAAACATTGACACTCACCTAATATGTTAATATATTGCAAGTCTGTAGAAAACAAGGTGTTTACTTACTGTCCCTTTAAATGTGAAATTATTATAATTGGGTAATTTTAGTTGTCAAATGACAGTTTTACAAAGAACTTGGCGTCTCATATCACAATGTAAAGTGATCAGTTAATAATAAGACTCTTCCCCAAATAATTATATTTCTTCCCACAATTTATATGAAGAAAAGTGGCTTTGTATCATCTGTATACACATTCCTGTTGAATATATCATATTGTGTGGGCTTCCAAGCTCATGTGAACAAGGCACCAATCATTAATAATAAAGATTACAGCCTGCTAAAAATAGGCACCTTGAACCACACCACAGAAATCTCCAGCAAACACAGATCACACCCAGGTTAAACCATTTTGCAGTCACTAATCGAAGTGCTGAAAACAAAAGCATTACAGACCAGACTGACTGTGATGCTAATCCATTTTTTTCACTCAATTGTGGGGAGGTTTTGATGAATAAAGAAAAAAGATAAGGATGTGACAACACTTTCTCTCCTTGTTGAACTCATTAAAACGACATTAACATTAGGAATTAAATACAGTACAACTGCATAATTAAATGCATAATAAAACCCCAATGAAATAACGCTGACTATAAATTTCAAATAAACAGATTTTTTTTTCCTGGAAAAAAAAATATATTTTCCATCCCATTTGCTGGACCCTGTATCATGTGACAGCCATCACCCTATCACAGACTAGTAGACGTATACACTGTCAACAATTTGATAATGGAAATCAGAAAGTCTCTTAAAACTACATGCTCTTTGTTTGAATTATTACAGTTTAAATTTTGACTTTAAAGTACCTTTAAGGGAAGAACAATACATGCAATATATATATATATATACACACATACGTGTGAAAGGAATGAAATGTTATTTATTTAAACTATTTTATTACTGTTTTGGGGGTTTATTTCAGCCAAACCCACCACTACAGTTATCTGTATAATGGTATGCAATAGGGCAATGATTGGAGTGAATATTTTACCCAGCCATTGGCGCCTATCTGCAGACATTACAATGATACACTGTGTACCTTTTCTTTAGCAAATAGAACACACCACACTACAGACTAAACATTAAATAAAAGTTTATTAATCATAAACCAGATGTCTGTACAGCAAGAAGTTACACATAGGTAAAGACAATGGCAGTGAGTCAGTAAGTCCCCAGTGGCTGGCATGGTGCTATACAATGTACTGCGGCACAGGGCGCGGCTGTTTTACCTGACTCACTGATAACAAAGAATAAGACCCGCAGTCACATACAGATTGTTTTGAGCTGGAAATTCCTCTGTTTAACAAACAAATGAACACAGAGAACTTGAGTATTTGTCAGTGTGTAAAATATTATTCCCACAAATATGCCCTGAGGAGAGGGTACAACATTTAACACCTTTTTTCTTTGTATGCAAAATGTTAGAACATTGGTCAAATGAGCCCCTTTGATAAAGCACAGAAAAAAAAACAACCTTGGAAGTGCCCAAATACCCTCTATGAAACTGAAAAAAAAAAAAAAAAAAAAAATCAAAATCTGCTGCTATGTACTTCACAGCTGATCCTACAATCTTGAATAATTAAGCTTTCCTATAATAATGGTAATAATCTGCCTTCCCAACTGGGAATCTATTCTCGTTAACTACTATTAATAATTGTATTCCTCTAACTCCAGCTAAGACTTTCAAATAACTTCTCTATTTGAATCATGAAAGAAACATTTTAGGTTTCATGCGCCTTTAAACATTCAGTTACTTCAATTGCTTTCCCCTTGAACCCCTTAGAATGTAAGCCTATGGGCCCAGCTGTTTACAGATCGCTTCATAAGAGCCGACTATAACAGTGAAACTCTCGGCAGGGCCCTCTACCCACTGAAAAAAACTATCCTGTACACCGACTATGTTTACAGCGCTGCGGAATCTGTTGGCGCTCTACAAATACATGATCATAATAATAATCCTTTGTTAAATAGCCAATCGCACAAGGAATCTATATGCAGGAAACCAATCAGAAGCTACAGAGAATATTTAGATATGCTAACAAATTATATCAAGAGAATGAAGCAAATTAAATATAACACAGACAACACAAGTATGTTGATTTTGTGCAGAAGAAACAAAATGTTTTAAATATCTGGGTCAATTTGTTCATTAAAATAAAAAAAAAGTAAAAAATGTTGAATGGGATTACGCCTTCGTTAGCAATTAATTAGAGCAAACCTAAGATAAGACTATGTGGGTTAAAAACAAAAACAAAACAAAAAACACACGAGAGCTGAATGGCAAGAATTGTAAATATTTTACCTTTAACATTCCTCTGTGCATGTTGTAAACTGGAGCAACTTGGTCCATATTCCGTATGCCAAACTCCGTCATTTGCTCTGGAAAAGTAAATAAAACACACTGTATTAATAACATTCCTATGCTGTCAGCTCTAGGGAATAGAAAGTGCAACAAACATGATATCAGATTAAACTGATCTATTTACTTATTCTTTTAAGCGCTCTATAACCTTTTTCTAACCACTGGTTTCTACTTATTAGTTGGGAACATTGTTAGGAATTAGAATGAAATACTATATGGTATAATTATGGATCATATTGGTAGATTTGTTTAGATACATCATTTTCAATTGTATAAAAGAATATCTCTCTTGATAAAGTAGCAAAATCATGTTGAAAATATTTTTTTTGCATAAAAACATTAATGCAGCTTATTTTAGTTTGACACTATTAGGAAGTATGTGTTTCTGCACAACTCATGGGCAAATTGTGATGTGTGTTTTTTTTTTTGTTTCTATAAACCATTTCAACTTAAAGTTATACTATGATACATGCCATCATTTTGGTTTGATTAAATGTCGATATTTGGCTTGGAAAATGGATCAATTATATGTGTTACCATACATACATGGAAGATTTGCTTACAGCTTTATCAATTACTGAATGACTGGTATCAGTTACTTAAAAGGGACATTAAACACTAAATACGTGCTAGATAGAATGATGAATTCAAAGAAAAGATTAGTCCATGACTAACATGTAGATGTGTTTTTTAAAGTTTCATTAGTTGTTTAAAAAGTGACAAAATAAGTGTAAAGTTTTAGTGTCTATAAAACACTGGGAGCTGCAATGTTGTAACTTGTGTTACCTTCTCTGCTGTGGCCAATTAGAGACCGTTATAAATAGGTCACTAGAGTGTGCAGCCAATGGTTGTGCTGGATTTAACAGTGTTCTGCACTTCCATTTCTAACAGGAACTGAAAAGCTCACAATTTCAGAATGGAATTACAGGCAAAGAGGACAAAATAAATAATGAAAGTATATTGCAGAGTTGTTTTATTATATACAATTTATCATTTTATATTACCATCTCAAAGTGTTTAATGTCCCTTTAAGGTTAGTGGCAAAATGACATTACAGATGTCGTGGATAGGCAGCTGTTCTTTAATAATCATGGGGTTGACCCTTTACATCTTATTTTCATATACACACGCACACTAAACCTTGTTTGAAATTGTGAGAAAATAAAACAACAAAAAAAAAAAAACCACACACTTGTCATTGGAAGCATTATATATATGACCTATTGTGAGATAAACTGATTTGCACACTGAAGAACAGTGGCGTATTCAGGTCACCACACCCTAGTTCCATGTGACATCTCACAGCATCTGCATTTCATCACCTGATATATTGTATGTAAATTCCACCAGCTTTTCTGTTCATTGACAACGTGAAATCTGAATCCAGCTTTAATAAAACTATTCAGTAAACCAGTTATCACGTGTCTGCTAGTGCCTCAAAGCAAACGTCACCTTTAATAGCCACTGTAACATATACCTCAAGCTCATGTAGGTGGTTTAGCCCACAGTTAAAATAACTGATACAATTGAGGGGGGGGGGGGAAATAAAAAAAAATCCTCAAATTACAACTTTGCTCACTTAAGTGACATCAATTAGAAGCTATATAGATTGTTAGCTCTTGTGAGCAAGCAACTCCGCAAAAAAAAAAAAAATGATTCTGCTTTATCAATTCTAGTTGAAATGCAGCTGGCACATAAAAAAAAAAAATGATAATATATAAGTGCCCGATTGAAAGCTATGGAAACTATGAACAATATTTAGAAACTGTATCCAATTTGTTTGTATTCACAGCATGAAATAGGGCTCTGTGGCAGATTTGTACATTTTAAAAAAATCTATTTGTCATTAGCATATACAATGTCATGATAATCTCAATTTTTTTTTCTTTCATGATTTAGAAAGAGTGTGACATTTTAAACATATTTCTAATTGACTTCTATTATCTAATTTGCTTCATAATCTTGATATCCTTTGCTGAAAAGCATATCTAGATAGGCTCAGTAGCTGCTGATTGGTGGCTGCACATAGATGCCTTGTGTGATTGGCTCACCCATGTACATTGCTATTTCTTCAACAAGGGATATCTAAAGAATAAAGCAAATGAGATAATAGAAGTAAATTGGAATGTTGTTTAAAATTGTAATCTCTATCTGAATCATGAAATAATTTTTTTGGGGGGTTTCATGGCCCTTTAAGTTTTTGGCTACACATTGGTAACAATATAGGGACATATATTTCAAAATATATTTGCTATTTGCTTTCATAAAGAAAAAAAAAATGAAGTAAAAAAATAATAAATTTTGCTTTCAGACTAATGAAAGCTTGTTGATGTCTATTAATATAAATAGGGTAGTTGTCCTCATAAAGCAGTAAACACGTGAGACCTAGGTATGAGTCTGTGCAAATTTGCATTTACTTTTTATTTCAATTTAAGAAGTATATGTAAAATGTTCTTATTAAAATAGTTTTAAAAATGTAATGGTCTCTTTCAAATGCACAATAGATTTATGTTTGAGTACAAAGTCCATTTAAGAAATGATATCAGCATAAAGGGACAGAATAGTGAGATAGTAAAATGCACTAATGTGCTAAAAGCCTTATATTACAGTACTGCAATCCTGAAAGTGATAGATGCAAACAAGAGAGTAGGCCTTACTACTATAAACATGGGAACTATGTTTGACACATACAAAACCACAATTAGTGTCTTATATTACAGTGTATCTTTATGTGTTTCAGGATTGTGCTCCCCCAACACCCTCTGGTTTTCACAAATCCTGAAATTAATTTGTCTGATGACTTACAACATTATAACCCACGTCTGCCTTTCAAACCCATAAACTGTGTGTGAGCTTGTGGGGGGAGGAGGCAACAGCTCATTCACTATTCCACATCAAAGCTTTCATTATTAGCAGCAAAACTAGATTCTTTTGTGATAGTTCTTTTGGCATTTGAGGTACAAAGTCATAACTTTCAAGTACATGTTGAGAATACCTTAGTTCACATGGATGATACATTACTTTTACAATAGCAATAAAAACACAATGTATAGGTTGCAAGCAGCACCAAGCATGCCTTACATTCTAAAGTTAATAGTTATAGAATGTAAGTCTTAATATAGTGATGAATATTCATTCATAATATAAGCAATACATTCCCATGATAAAGTAGACAAAGCTTTTCATTTCAGTGATAAACCAGGCACATCATAAACAAACTTATGTGAATCAGATCATTACTAATATTTAAGTCATGTTTGAAAGAGAAGTGGTGTGTTCTAATGACCAATGTCAATCAATTTCTTAAAAAAAAGAAAAAGTTTGGAACATGGTAAACTTATAAAAAAAAAATATCCAGTTTTAATATTTCAAACTATTTAATAACAAGCAAGGAGAGGTGCCTTAAAAGGGGCAAATTTGCTATTTAGAAAAATTAAGCAGTTGTCTATAGATAAAGTTGCCAATTTTAATGGTTATGTCCGTCAAGTGATGCAACTTCACAGTCCACTACTGATTTTCTAATATTTAGTAGGATATAAACTTGGTTGCCAAGTAAAGCAAATCAGATTGGTTTTTTTATAGCTTATAACAGAAATACACCAGTTGGCTCATTTGGGGAAAATTGCTTAGGGAGGTGCCTATCATATGCCAATATGTGTCAGAACTGTCAGTAAGCAATAGGGAAATCTCGCTGTCTTATGCAACACATTATACACAGCCATTACACTATTAGAGCGGTTTGAACACAAATAAATATGTGTTTGTAAACTAATTGCCAGTGTTGAACCTTGAAAGTTAGTGTAAACATGGGCAACTATGCATAATAAATAGTAATAAAGCAATATCAGCAGTAAAATACAAAAACAGAAAAAAATTGGATTTGCAAAATAAATTTTCTTCACATAAACGTCTAACACACACTACATCTCTATATGTGATACACTGTGTGAGAGTCTGGACACTAATTGGTTTGGCATTCAGTACTTCTACAAAAGGTGTAATCAGTAGATCTGCTCTGACCAAACAGCATGACTAACCCACAAGGTCTAAAAGAATAGTAATGGAACAGCAGGAGGGTGTGTAAGGATTTTTACAAACAGGTACATCAAGGTTCACAAAATAGTAATTGGTGACAAAACAAATGCTTTGTAATTAAATATGAAATGTGTCCATCCCAAACACATTCAAAACCAACCATTAAAAAATAGCATTAAATTATTCTTTTCCAGGTAGTAAGACAGAGAGAGAGAGTTACAGTTATGTGAGTAATATTAATCATCAGCCAATTTTAGTTTAAATATGAAAGTGCATTTTATTAACAAAAACAGTATACCATGATTTGTTGTAATCACTGCAACACACACATTATATATATATATATATATATATATATTTACTGAAAACAGCTTGTAATCTCAACATGGAAACCAACAAAAATGTATAGCTGTGGCCAAAGAAAGAACATTAGAAATCGATATTAGATACAAACTAATAAGTTCCCAGTGTTGTGTTTAGAATGTGAGCTCCAGTTACTGTGGGTGGAAATGTGTAGTGGCGGATGTGTACAGTGCTGACCCCAAGGTTCCATGGTCCTAACTCACTATAAAACCATGTTAGCAGATCACTGATCTGTACTCAATCTGTTTGATATTGGATATGCGATGTAAATACTATGATAACGTTTAGTAACTTTTTATATTGTCCTCTTACCCGTGCTGCTGAAGTCCTGTCCCAATACGCTGCGCAAGAGTTCAGTTAATGTGCCCATATAGATAATTATATTCCAAACAAGTAGCCCAAGATAAAATGAGTCTAAATAGTATTCCAAGCCAGAGGTGCTCAGTGTCAGCAGATTCCCAGATACAGCGGAGGTCGCCTGCAGCTGCCAGAGGTGTGTGCTGTCTGCTGGAGTCCTGTGTGTAAGTACTGTGCTAAGCTGAGCTACCAGTGTCTGTCTGTGCTGGAGAACTGAAGGGAGTGGCTAAAATCATTGTCAGTCTCTCAGCAGGGGGAGGGACAAATACTTCCGGTTACGCCTACTCTGCCCAATAGGTAGTCTCAGTCATACAGTAATAGGAGGGGCTGTTTCATTCACTGTCAGGGATTGTATTTACTTACTGATTGCCCCTATTAGACTCATGGTCATGACAAAAGCACTAGTAACACTTGGGAGGTGAATTATGTGTAACTTTAGAGCAGCTAACCTACAACCTCCTGCTTTTTAAATAAAGATAGCAAGAGAACAAAGAAAAATTGATAGTTGGAGTAAAATAGAAAGTTGCTTGAAATTGTATGCTCTATCTGAATCATGAAATCGAAAAATTGGGTTTAGTGTCCCTTTAAGAATACAAATGTGAGCTATGACAGTTTAATGAATTTTAAGCACTACAAGAGAAAAGTTTAGATATAATATCTGTGTTTAATGAAACACTTCCTTAATATTTTGAAAATGAAACATATTTTTTTCTGTTTCTAAAACACAATGAAAATAATTTTAAAATTGTTCCAATTCGCTTTACACTGCAAAGCTACAAAATTCATTGTCTGTATTGGAAAGAAAGGAAATTTACACTGTATAAAGTATTGGTTGAGCAATACTTCACTATTCTTGCATACACATCAACTGAACATGACTCCAACAAAACCACAGCTTGAAGTTGTTTCATGTTAAAACCAGATTGCACCAGTGTTTTTGAAGTGTGTGTTTATTTACAATTATTAAATTGTCATTAAAGGGACATTGTACCAACATTTTTTCTTTTCTTTAATATGTTGCAATTGACAGATTTTACCTGTTGCATTTTATTACATTGTTTAGAAATAGCTTTTTCACAATTGTTGTCACTTTTCTATCACCTATACTGAAAATATGAATACTACTAAATTCTCCAAAATAAAAGCTTTAGAAACACGAGGCAGCATGACAAATCAAACCTTAGTGAGAGGTTGTTTCCAGTGCTTGTAATATAATGAGCTCCTCTAATCAGCTACTTGCACTGTTAGTACATCGTCCCTTTAATGTTTTTCCAATTAATTGTTATACCAAAATATTCAGTAGTAAATATAGCAAGGAAATGTAAGGATATCCTTTGTGTATAGAGAGAAAGAGAAAAGATAGGGAGGACTACTCTAACCTGCAAGCTCAGCCAATTAAAATAAGCATGTTCATAAGAACAACAGGTTCAGATTTTTCAAATACAAAAATAAACCTAAACAGCAATTTCTCATACATTTAATACTTTTCAGATGGCATATAAGTTATTGGGAACACAAGGACTCAAAGCCAATTTTGCAGTGTCCCTTCAAGATTGTTATCTTAGCAGCTCCTTTAAATCTTTACTTAAAGGGACATAAAACAAGTTGAGATAGAGACAAAATATAATAATATGTACTTTAATTACTTTACCTGCAAATGTATACTGCAGTGCCTCACCATTTAGTTTCTGAATTGTAAAGCTATAACTCCCCCCACACAATTCTTTTTATGGCTGTATATTTATCTATGGTTGCTTTTGGTAGAATACAAAAGTGAATAGGGATTATTTGCTGGAGCATGCCTAGAAGCTGAACTGAACTCATTGAAATACAGTGTCTAAACACTGATAAAGGGGGGGGAGTTGGCTCCCCCAGGCAGCTTCGCTATGTAATTCATTTTGCTTATTTTTGAAAAAATATTTTAAAATACTTGCCAGCAATTTTTTTTTTTTATGCAAACTATTTTAAATTAATTAGCCCTTTTAAGATATGCACAGATATCAACCTGTTTTATTTCCCTTTAAATGGCCTCAGCAGAAGAATTTAAAGGGGCATTAAAGTCGAAAGTAAACATTCACGGTTCAGATTTAAGACTTTTCAGTTTACTTCTCTTATCAAATTTACTTTGTTCCTGTTTATATCTTTTGTGGAAAATCATACCTAGGTAAGCTCAGGAGCAACAACACAATACCTGGAGCAAGCTGGTGATCGGTGGCTACACCCATATGATAGTAAACAACAGAGACATAAGAAGTCAGTTTTGCCTATGCTCAGAAGAGAACAGAATGCAACTTAGGTTACCAACATGTCAGCTCCCTAATCTTTCTGAGTACAGTGATACACTGAGGATTTCTAAGTTCTCATTTTCTAGTAGAGAAGATTTGTCATTTTGTTTATGGGATTGCATGGTGATTCATAGCTAAGAGCTGTCTCAAAATGCTGGTTATATCATGTACAATATCTAATATATAACTGTATGCCCACACACACACATACAAAATCCTTATGGACTGTTTCCTTATTGATGATAACTTTGAAGGGAGAATTTAAAAAAATCATAAAAAAATACTTAAACATTCAATTATTTGTACATTTATATAACTTATTTTTGTGTCTGTGTTTTGTGTCCCTTTATGAATTAATGAAATCATGAAATATATTGTAGTGAAGCCGGAAAAAGTAAGCATGGAATACGGAGATACAGGAACAGAAGAAAGAGATAAAGATACAATGAAATGAGGGCAAATAAGAGCGGACCAGATTTCTAAATGAGAAATAGAATAGACAAGGAAAAGAGATAAAAAGGTGTCACAGAGATTTTTTTCCAAATGATGGATACTGTATCTTTATGATGTTAAGATAGAACAATTGGTCAGTCATTCATCTTGACAAAGGGATTATTTTGGCTAATGTATAGAGCATGTTTGGGCTCCCTCCCTGCCTAGGGGCATAAAAACACTCTAAACCAACCTGATGAATGGAAACGCGTCAAGGGTGAACAAAAAGGGTGTCACCATTCAGTAAAGACAATCTGTATGTGGTTCTTCACAAGGTCTATTCTCAATGAAACAAATAAATACATTTTATTTGTCAGCAGCAACCAGCCTTGTTCAGCATCACCTTCCATGTCTTTTCTACAATGTCGTCTTTGTTTATGGTTACTGGTTACTTTTTCACATAGGAAAAGCTTTTCAATATTAAAGGGACATTCCAGCCCAAATCCACATGGATGCATTTCAGTTTTGAATATAAGCATATTTGTAATATACATGTATTCTAATAAAAGCTATAACTGTTTAAAAAGTGTATTTTAGTATGCACCGTGCACCAGCATTTTAAACACACTTGCTCAGAGAGCCTAAGGTGCTTGAATCATCTGGTAATGACTGAATTTGTTAATTGCTGACATGATACAAGCCCCACTGACTCTTTGAGCAGCTGCAGTATGTAAAATGCTAGTGTGCTCAGAATATCTAGCTATGCTTCACATGCACATGCAGAGAAAAAAATTAACACTAAAATAGGGATAACTTTTATTAAAATTATTTTTGCTAATACATGTATATTGCAAATATGATTATATTCAAAGATGTAATTAATCTATTTTGACCGGAATGTCCCTTTAATGTTTTTCTTCCCTCCAAAACGTTATAAAAGTATTTAGGTGTGATTATTTTGTGAGTCATAGTTCACATAATATTATCATCACACATTTAAACTATTTTTTAAAGAGGAGGCATATTTTTCAAGACCACCCTTCAAGACCTCACTTAAAGGGACAGTCAACACTAAAATTGTTATTGTTTAAAAAGATAGATAACGCCTTTACTACCCATTCCCCAGCTTTACACAACCAACATTGTTATATTAATATACTTTATTAAACCTCTAAATTTCTGCCTGTTTTTAAGCAACTATATGCAGCCTTTTAATCACATGCTTTTCTATTTGCTAGTTCATGTGGGCCATATAAATAACATTGTGTTCACGCCCATGGGTTCTGCAAAAATGCAAGTTAATAGATAATAAAAAGTCATGTGATCAGGGGCTGTCAAAAGATGCTTAGATACAAAGGGGATAACAGAGGTTAAAAGTATATTAAAGGGACAGTCTTGGCCAAAATAAACTTTCATGATTCAGACAGAGCATGTAATTTTAAACAACTTTCCTATTTACTTGTATCACCAATTTTGCCTTGTTCTCTTGGTATTCTTAGTTGAAAGCTTAACCTAGAAGGTTCATATGCTAATTTCTTAGACCTTGAAGGCCACCTCTTTTCAGAATGCATTTTAACAGTTTTTCGCCACTAGAGGGTGTTAGTTCACGTGTTTCATAGAGATAACACTGTGCTCGTGCACGTGAAGTTATCTGGGAGCAGACACTGATTGGCTAAACTGCAAGTCTGTCAAAAAACCTGAAATAAAGGGGCAGTTTGCAGAGGCTTAGATACAAGATAATCACAGAGGTTAAAAGTATATTATTATAACTGTGTTAGTTATGCAAAACTGGGAAATGGGTAATAAAGGGATTATCTAGCTTTTAAAACAATAACAATTCTGGTGTAGACTGTCCCTTTAATATAACCATGTTGGCTCTGCAAAACTGGGGAATTGGTAATAAAGGGATTATCTATCTTTTTAAAAAATAAAAAAAATTAAGTTGACTGTCCCTATAAGTCTCTAAATAAGAGACATGCAAGGTCTTCATGATTTTAAAAGGCAATATTTGTATTTAATAATACATTTGTCCATTAAATAATATCACATATGCTACAAAAATACTTATATGCTACAGGAGAGTTCTCAATAATTCTAACAGGTCTAAAAGATGCATTGAACAAAGTGGTGAAATCCCTCAGAGCAGTGACATAACTACCAGGGGCATGTGATATAGAGACTTCCTGACCCATGGGTTCATACCTAGCCAGCACCGTTACAGTGACTAATAAGTGGTTATGGTACAGAGTAACATAGTAACCTGGTAACATAGTAGATGAGGTTGAAAAAAGTCTGAAGTTCATCAAGTTCAACCTATACTAATCTAAAATACTTACAAGCTCCAGTTAAAATGAAATAATCCCACTTAAAGGTGACCCATTTAATACTAGCAATCATATCTATGAATTTTGTTTATAGACAGGAATGTATCCAAACAATTTTTAAATGTATCTAGGGCATTGGCATTCACTACCTTCTTTGGTAATGAGTGCCACAATTTTATTGCTCTTATAGAGAAAAAAAACGTTTCCATTCCTCCAACCTTAAATTGTCACAAACAATTTTTTTGGAATAAACAGAGCTTCTGTCATCTCTGTATATGGGCCTTAAATATATTTATATAAAGTAATCATGTCACCTCTCAAGTGCCTCTTTTCTAAAGCTGCTGCCATTTTTAATTGATTATATTGTCTAGACTCATTCATTAAAATTGTGTATTTATATGCTAAAGACCAGACCCATTCAGCTCATTCAGCCTATTAAGCTTATAGCGCTCCCTTCCTTTCCTTGTTGTCTAAAGAAAACAGACCCAGTTTGGCTAGCCTCTCCTCATAGCTTAAAGCAGTGATTTTTAACCTTTTTTTTGCCGTGCCACACTTTTTTACATTAAAAAATCCTGTTTGTAGCCTAATACATCATATATATATACACACATACACACGAACACACACATACTGTATGTATTGTGCTGTTATGCCATGCCTCCTACAAACTACCCCTGCACTGGGAGTAAAAAACAAGCAAAGTTTAAAAAATATGTCACACTGTTGTCAGTCTGCCGTGGCACACCCGAGGATCTCTCATGGCACACTAGTGTGCCACGGCACACTGGTTGAAAAACACTGGCTTAAAGGGACAGTCAACACCAGCATTTTTGTTGTTTAAAAATATAGATAATCCCATTATTACCCATTCCCCAGTTTTGCAAAACCAACACTGTTATATTAATACACTTTTTACTTCTGTGACTAACTTGTATCTAAGCATCTTCTGACCGCCCCTAATCACATGACTTTTAGTTATTATCTCTTGACTTGCATTTTAGCCAATTAGTGCAGTGTCTGCCACTAGCCACGGGCGTGATCACAATGCTATCTATATGGCCTACATGAGCTAGCTCTCCCCTGCTGTGAAAAAGTAAATAAAATAGAGGCGGCCTTCAAGGGCTTATAAATTATCATATGTGCCTTCCTAGGTTTGTTTTCAACTAGAATACCAAGAGAACAAAGCAAAATTGTTGATAAAAGTAAATTGGAAAGTTGTTTAAAATAACATGCCCTATTTGAAAAATGGAAGGTTTCTTTGGACTTGACTGTCCCTTTAAATTCTCCAATCCCTTTATTAGCTTTGTGGCCCTTCTCTGAATTTTTTCTAGCTCTGCCATATCTTTTTTTGCGATTGGTCCCCAGAACTGCACTCCATACTCAAGGTGAGGTCTTACCAGGGCTTTATATAGTGACAGAATAATGCTTTCCTCCCTTGAATCAATGCCTCTTTTAATACATGCTAGTATCTAATTAGCCTTTGAAGCCACTGCCCTGCATTGTGCACTCATCTTTAGCTTGTTATCTATTACTACTCCCAAATCCTTTTCCTCCTCTGTTTGGCTAAGTCTTGTCCCATTTAAATAATATGTTGCCTGCTTATTTTTACTTCCAAAATTTAGAACCTTGCATTTTCCTGTATTAAATCTCTTTTTCCATTTACCTGCCCATACTTATAATTTTTGCAGGTCCCTTTGCAAATAAAGTTCATCCTGCTTTGACCTAATGACCTTACTTAACTTAGTATCATCTGTAAAAATAGAGATGTCGCTATTTAATCCTTGCTCCAAGTCATTTATAAAAATATTAAAAAGAACAGGGCCCAGTACTGATCCCTGGGGGACTCCACTGATTACCTTTGTCCAATCTGAGTATGATCTATTTACTACTACTCGTTGCTCCCTATCTTTTATCCAGTTATTTATCCGTGAGCTAACATTTTCAGCTATTTCCAGTCTCTTAATTTTGTGCATTAATCTGTCATGTGGCACTGTATCAAATGCCTTTGCAAAATCCAAGTACTGTATATTACATCAACTGCTCCCCCTTTATCTATATTTTTACTTACTTCCTCATATAATCCAATTAGATTATTTTGACATGATCTATTTCTCATAAAACCATGGTGATTTGAACTCATAATCTTTTTTGCTTTAACTAATGGGGAAGTGGGAAATGAATGTGAAGCGGCTGAGACTATCGAGTCTGGCAGCGCACATGCTGTATGTTCTGTACATTTACCTTTTCAAGATGCATGTGCTGTTGCTACACTCGAATCCCTCTACAACCCTGGTGTTGATCATAATGGTGATGAACCCCTAAATGCACTGAAACACCCTGAAAAGAATAGTTCATCCTTTTACCCTGTTAATTTCAGGGGCCCAATAGTAAATGCATATCAAAAGGCAGTCCAAGAGGACATATTTAAACTTGAACAGGATGTGGAAACCAGGAATTTTGGCAATGCTGCCACCCCTAATCTGAATCGAGCAGAGCGTCTAGCCCTTAAGCATTTAAGAGAAAACAAAGATATTGTTATAAGGAATTCGGATAAGGGTGGCAGCATAGTTGTGATGGACAAGGCTTTTTACCTTCAAGAAGCTGACAGGCAACTGTCAGACTCTACTGTTTATCGCAAGCTTCCTGGTAACCCCACTTCCATGTTCAAAAAGGAACTAACCAGACTGATTAAGGATGGTGTCATTTTGGGTGTCTTCTCTGCTAAAGATCTGGAGTCACTGATACCTAATCACCCTATTACTCCAATATTCCATCATGTACCAAAGATCCATAAGAATGCCACCTGTCCACCTGGTAGGCCAATTGTGGCCGGGATTGGGTCTCTTTTAGAGCCACTTGGAGAATGGATGGATAGTATCCTGCAGCCTATTGCTATGACACAATTAAGCTATTTAAAGGATACTTCCCACCTCCTTGCCACATTGGATACTATCAGGTGGAAGGAGGACTTTTGTTGGATAACTGCAGACATTATGTCCCTTTATACCAGCATACCTCAGCACCTTGGTATTAAGGCAGTTGATTTTTTCTTGGAACGACAGGGCAAGTTGGATAATACAGTCAGACTGTATATAGGTGATAGAAATGTACAAATATGTGTGCAAGAGAGATTTGCAACACACAAAGAGAAAGATTGCAGGTTGCTGGATTGTGTAATAACTGTACCCACTGTAGATAAAGGTCAGACACATAAAGAATAAGTAAGTATCAAAATCATCCGATCATTCACATTTATACTAAATAACTTTATTAGTGAAAAAAAATATATTGAAAGTCCGGCTGGACTCATACACATGCACACACACACATACTATTAAAACTAGCTGGAACTCAGATAATATTATTGGTATATCAGATAGCACTCCCGTATTCAAATTATAGTAACTAGCAGGGAATCTAAACTATTTATAGTGTTGCAATATTGAACCCTGTTAGTATATAATAGATTATAGACAGCAAGAAAAAATAATTGCTGTATTAGTTAGTCCTCCTTTAAGGCAAGTCTACACTATTAGGATAGGCAAAAACACTGTATAGTCTGAAGTGCTGGGTATTAGTGCATGAATTAGCCAACCCAAGCACAGCCTTAAATATCTGCGTGTTTGAGTCCTAAACTGAGTGAGAGTTGCACTGAGATTATTGTTAACGATACTATTGCTAGTAATAGTTCAAGTGGTCAATATATAGGCCCCATAGATATAAAATATAAGCCTGGATTAAAGAGACAAAATATGTTGAGTGCCTCTTATTGAGCCACAATATAGCTGTTTGCCGTGGTATTTGTGACCTGGTATTCAGGGTGGATATATTTAAACAAATTAGCATAGACCGATATTGTTTGCTACAAACTAACAGACCTTGTCGTAATTTTACCACATCCAATAGTAGTGCTTGATAAGCTAGTTTGAATGTGGTGCAGATAGCCTGCTTTTTAATTAATATAAGTCGCTATTGTTTGCTGCAAACTAACAAGCGTGTCAGCAATTATAACACATCACACCATAGTGCTTAATCAGCCAGTTTGAATGCTGTGCAGTTAGTCTGCTTATTACCGTAAATTTATGAGTTTTAGAAATCTGACCCCTATTATCGGCCAGAAAATTACCACTGAAATACTTAGAGATATCCCATTACAAACAGCCACCAAGTTAAATCGTCTACATTAGACGTGAATGAGGACTAAGCTATAAAAAGGTCTCTTCTATAGCGGAGACCTGATTACTTTTAACTGTCTATGAATATTGGAATAATATCAAGAGTGCTAGCACTGAGTCAGCAAATTAAAAATTGGGGGTTCAGTAACCCCGTGTTCGTGCCCCTGACGCGCGTTTCACATTACGCTTCCTCAGAGGGGTACGCGCCGGCCGGACAGAGCGGGTTATGTTGGAATCAAAAACCCGCCTCCGTGTTTTGATTGGTTCAACGGAATACCGCTATGTGACTTCTCATTGGTCAATCCTTGCAGTGTGACACATGGAAGTTCAAAACGGCACATTTACTTAAAGAGCTGATAAGTTATCATTTACGAGCTAAATTTGTCAGAAAGTCATTTGAAAGAGCAAGAGTTGAATGTATCTATCCGGTACATAGTCAAACATCAAGAACGAGATATAAAATATTGAGTGCGCTTTATTCATTACTGCAATATGTATTACTTGTGAATGATGTCTCTGTTAGTGATCCATTGTATTAGTGGAAAGCTGCTGGTCATTACCTAGATATAGTATCTAAATCATCTATATCACCTGGTTTTACATTATACCGTAGATGGATTTATGAAACTTTATTTATATCGATACTAGGATAGACACTCAATAAAAAATTCTAACAAGTTAAAATATTGGTTGTCATTCAATAGTAGTCCAATATTACGGACACCATATTACTGTTCTATGAACAAACTGAAAGTTCACAGTTTAAGAAAGTTTTCATTAAAGTGCCGTATTTTAAATACCATACATGATAGTTGTACTCAGATTGATTATTAATCAAATATACAGGAAAACTATATCCACAAAAAAATAAATAAATAAGTAAATAAATAAGATTCTAGGGACTAGATAGTGTAAGTGAAATACAGTATGGTGATAAAATGTGAACAGAGGACATACATAAATAATGAAAGGATGTGATGCTCACAAAAAGTGTGAGAGAGAAGGGGAATGTGCGTGGATAAATAAATTCCACATAAAATATATTGAATCATGTGTTCCAAACATGTATAGAAGTGAAAAGTCTTTCTGCACTACAGTGGAAAAAAAAAAATATTGATTAATAATTGTAGAGAATTAATGGGGGAGGTAGTTAATAGCTGAAAAGTGATAATTTATGTATAGACAATTTTTGCCTAAGTGTAAAACATATATTCAACGCTCATAAGGATTAGTGAAAAGCTACTGTGTACATAGACTGTGTTTTTATTAACTTAATATTAAAATGGTGTGTAGAGGGAAGATCTTTTAAAATTAAGACTTATTATAGGTAAACATTGTAATTGTTGAATTCATTTAATCCGTGTGGATGTACAGTATTGAGTAGATGTATCCAACGGCATTCTGCTTTTAATAATGAATTTTCTAAATTGCCTCCTCTAATGCCAAGGGAGACTTTCTGCAGAACAGAAAATTTTAAATGGCTGCTTGATCCTTGATGTTTAAGTAAGAAATGTTTTGCTACACTTGTAATCTTTTTGCCTTTTTGTAGGTCTTTTTCTGCGTTCTTGATATTGTTTTTATGTTCCAAAATTCTGACCCTTGCCTCTCTGGTCGTCATGCCTACATAGGCTTTCTCACATACACAATAGATGATATAAATAACTCCCAGGGATCTGCATGTGAAGTGGTGTTTAAGTTTTTGGCTTTTCCCATATTTGTCCTGAATTTCTTTGATTTTCCTAACATGAGGACAGACAGAACATGTACCACATGGGTACATGCCAGGGTCAGTATCACTTTTTTTTGGAGTGTGTATATAATGACTCTGTACCAGTTGATCTTTTAGATTTCTCGGTCTCTTATAGCCTATTTGTACTCTCGCTCCTAATGTATCTTTAAGCTCAGGGTCACTGGTGAGGATATGCCAGTTCTCATTGAGTATCTTAATCACACTTTGCATCTGCGGATTGTATGTAGTGATCAGTCTAGGAATGGTGGTGGAATTGTCTTTGATTCTAGGACACAATAAAGTGTCTCTGGATGTTTTCAGAGCTTTGAATTTTGCCTGTTTGATGGCCCTATTGCTGTAGCCTCTTTGTAGTAGCCTGGTTGTAAGAAGTTTACTTTCATTTTCATATATGGAGACATCAGAACAATTTCTCCTCAACCGCAAGAACTCCCCATATGGAATTGCTTTTAAAGTGCATCCTGGATGTGCACTTGTCCTGTGCAATAATGAATTTGTAGCAGTTTCTTTCCTAAAGACCTTAGTTGCAATGGTGCCATCAGTATTTTTTGTAATTGTTAGATCTAGGAAATCAATTTTACCCAAATCGGCTTGGTATGTCAATTTGATGTTGAATTTGTTTTGATTGAGAACTGAAAAGAACTCATCAAGATGTTCACGTGTACCTTCCCAAACAAATAGTACATCATCGATGTATCTTATCCATAGAGGTATATGGTCTGTGTATTTCTCCATGCCTTCAGAAAAAACAATTTTTTGTTCCCAGTGCCCCAGGAACAAGTTAGCGTATGTTGGGGCACAAGAAGTGCCCATGGCAGTTCCTTGTGTTTGTAGGTAGAAACTATCTTTAAATGTGAAGATATTATGAGTCAGGACATACTTCAAAAGGAGTAAGATAAACTCATTATGGTCTTTGTTATCCGATTCATTGGTGGAAAGAAAGTATTTGACTGCCTGTATACCATCATTATGTCTGATACTGGTATATAGTGACTCTACATCTGCGGTGATGAGCCAGGTATCGCTATTCAGATGTAAGTTTTGCATAATTTTTAAGACCTCCATAGTATCACGGACATACGAGGGCATAGCAGTAAGGTATTCCCTTAATCTCTGATCTATATATCTGCTAGCTGCCTCAGTTAGATTATTATTGCCCGATACTATGGGTCTTCCTGGTGGTTTGGTAAGGTTTTTGTGGACCTTAGGCAGAAAGTATATAGTCGCTAGAGTAGGGTTCTTTTGTA
The DNA here is from genome assembly GCF_027579735.1 of Bombina bombina. Taxonomy (NCBI): domain Eukaryota; kingdom Metazoa; phylum Chordata; class Amphibia; order Anura; family Bombinatoridae; genus Bombina; species Bombina bombina. The sequence goes on from NC_069501.1 coordinate 95,426,221, forward strand.
TCAGGAAATTTTTTTCGGTTTTAGTGATGGTTCCATTCTCCCATGTCCTAACTATGAGTTTATTATATTGTTCCATATAGTCAGATTGAGGATTGAGTAGTAGTTTTTTATAACAATCTTTATTAGATAACTGTCTCATGGCTTCATCAACATAGTCATCTTTGGGCCACAATACTATGTTTCCGCCCTTGTCTGACGGCTTAATGACTACATCTGTCCATGTTTGAATATCATTCAATGCCCTTTTTTCAGGGAGAGTGAGGTTATTATTCGCATCAAAAATAGGTAAAGTTTCAATTTTTTGGCATACAATCTGTGAGAAAACACTGACTTGAGGTGAAATTGATGCAGATGGTGTATATGTGGATTTCGGTTTTAACCCTTTCTTCCATTGGGTAGCATGGGTTTCAGTATCAGATTCACTTAAAAGATCTTCCAGATCTTGCAGAGAGTCTAATTCCTCCTTAGATAGAGAGGGGTCATTTTTATTTGAATACATCTTTTTAAGTAACAGCTTTCGTGAGAATAGGTGTATGTCTTTAATTAACTCAAACTTGTTTAGAGTATTGGTGGGGCAGAAAGTTAATCCTTTAGAGAGGACACTCTCATGGTTAATATTCAGAGAGTGTTTACTCAGATTAATTACTCTCATGAGTTGGTCCTGATTGTGGTGAATGGACACATCTCTTTCTTCCTCTCTGATTGTCTTTGGGGGCCTGTGTTTTTCCTTTTGTTTCCCCTTGTTGGTTTGTTGGCTGTTGTCGGATTTAATGTTTGTTGTTGTCGGTGACTTAATGCTAAAAAAGACACTTCTCTATTGGTGTTAGATGTACCCGGTAAAGGATTAACTAGTGTTGCTGATACTGGGAACTCTCTTGTCATAGGCTCCGTTTCATCTCTATTACTTTCATTATCATAGATGTCAGTTTCTGTTTCTGTACCACTGTTGTTTTCTCTTATTTGAGTCCTATTATACCTATTTCTGTTGGATGTCTGATATCTCCATCTATAAATTCTTTGTTGTTGGAAATCATCTATATCTCTCTGCAGTTTTTGTTTTTTGGTTTGAATTAGTTCATTCTCAAGTTTGTCTAATTCTTTTTGGTATGTCTGATACGTTTCCACAAAATCGAATTTTTCTTCAAATTTTTTAAGGAGTTCATTATGTTCTTTAATCTCTGCATCTAATTTATTAAGTTCCAAGGTGTCGTGTTTTATTAATATTTGAATTAATTTTAGTGAACATTCTGTCAGTGTTCCTTCCCATTCTTTTACTAAACTTTCATTGTTTAAGGTAAAGGCTGGGAACATTTTGATCCTTAAGCCTCTCGGTATGATGCCTCGCTCTGCATACTTCTCAAAGAAGTGCCAATTCCACCATCTTTTGGTTTGTTTGTATAATGTTTGATGTAAGTTACATAGCGTGTTGTTCAGTTCATCTTTGGTTATTGAAGTGTCATCAATGTTTTTTTTATCAAATAATTGGTTAAGTTCTTTAAGTCTTTTTTGTTGTCTGAGTGCTAAATCTTGTTGTAAATTCATTTTATATTAGTAAGTTCCCTCAAAGAAAAACTAGGATAACCTAGTAAATGTAATCGTTAACTGGGGGTGGCGAGGGAAATGAAGTGGGTTGAAATTCTTATATTCAAGGACTGAATCACTTTGTATAATACTTATAGTCCCAGAATCCCAGAACCTAATGCAATAATATACATAGAAATGTACAAATATGTGTGCAAGAGAGATTTGCAACACACAAAGAGAAAGATTGCAGGTTGCTGGATTGTGTAATAACTGTACCCACTGTAGATAAAGGTCAGACACATAAAGAATAAGTAAGTATCAAAATCATCCGATCATTCACATTTATACTAAATAACTTTATTAGTGAAAAAAAATATATTGAAAGTCCGGCTGGACTCATACACATGCACACACACACATACTATTAAAACTAGCTGGAACTCAGATAATATTATTGGTATATCAGATAGCACTCCCGTATTCAAATTATAGTAACTAGCAGGGAATCTAAACTATTTATAGTGTTGCAATATTGAACCCTGTTAGTATATAATAGATTATAGACAGCAAGAAAAAATAATTGCTGTATTAGTTAGTCCTCCTTTAAGGCAAGTCTACACTATTAGGATAGGCAAAAACACTGTATAGTCTGAAGTGCTGAGTATTAGTGCATGAATTAGCCAACCCAAGCACAGCCTTAAATATCTGCGTGTTTGAGTCCTAAACTGAGTGAGAGTTGCACTGAGATTATTGTTAACGATACTATTGCTAGTAATAGTTCAAGTGGTCAATATATAGGCCCCATAGATATAAAATATAAGCCTGGATTAAAGAGACAAAATATGTTGAGTGCCTCTTATTGAGCCACAATATAGCTGTTTGCCGTGGTATTTGTGACCTGGTATTCAGGGTGGATATATTTAAACAAATTAGCATAGACCGATATTGTTTGCTACAAACTAACAGACCTTGTCGTAATTTTACCACATCCAATAGTAGTGCTTGATAAGCTAGTTTGAATGTGGTGCAGATAGCCTGCTTTTTAATTAATATAAGTCGCTATTGTTTGCTGCAAACTAACAAGCGTGTCAGCAATTATAACACATCACACCATAGTGCTTAATCAGCCAGTTTGAATGCTGTGCAGTTAGTCTGCTTATTACCGTAAATTTATGAGTTTTAGAAATCTGACCCCTATTATCGGCCAGAAAATTACCACTGAAATACTTAGAGATATCCCATTACAAACAGCCACCAAGTTAAATCGTCTACATTAGACGTGAATGAGGACTAAGCTATAAAAAGGTCTCTTCTATAGCGGAGACCTGATTACTTTTAACTGTCTATGAATATTGGAATAATATCAAGAGTGCTAGCACTGAGTCAGCAAATTAAAAATTGGGGGTTCAGTAACCCCGTGTTCGTGCCCCTGACGCGCGTTTCACATTACGCTTCCTCAGAGGGGTACGCGCCGGCCGGACAGAGCGGGTTATGTTGGAATCAAAAACCCGCCTCCGTGTTTTGATTGGTTCAACGGAATACCGCTATGTGACTTCTCATTGGTCAATCCTTGCAGTGTGACACATGGAAGTTCAAAACGGCACATTTACTTAAAGAGCTGATAAGTTATCATTTACGAGCTAAATTTGTCAGAAAGTCATTTGAAAGAGCAAGAGTTGAATGTATCTATCCGGTACATAGTCAAACATCAAGAACGAGATATAAAATATTGAGTGCGCTTTATTCATTACTGCAATATGTATTACTTGTGAATGATGTCTCTGTTAGTGATCCATTGTATTAGTGGAAAGCTGCTGGTCATTACCTAGATATAGTATCTAAATCATCTATATCACCTGGTTTTACATTATACCGTAGATGGATTTATGAAACTTTATTTATATCGATACTAGGATAGACACTCAATAAAAAATTCTAACAAGTTAAAATATTGGTTGTCATTCAATAGTAGTCCAATATTACGGACACCATATTACTGTTCTATGAACAAACTGAAAGTTCACAGTTTAAGAAAGTTTTCATTAAAGTGCCGTATTTTAAATACCATACATGATAGTTGTACTCAGATTGATTATTAATCAAATATACAGGAAAACTATATCCACAAAAAAATAAATAAATAAGTAAATAAATAAGATTCTAGGGACTAGATAGTGTAAGTGAAATACAGTATGGTGATAAAATGTGAACAGAGGACATACATAAATAATGAAAGGATGTGATGCTCACAAAAAGTGTGAGAGAGAAGGGGAATGTGCGTGGATAAATAAATTCCACATAAAATATATTGAATCATGTGTTCCAAACATGTATAGAAGTGAAAAGTCTTTCTGCACTACAGTGGAAAAAAAAAAAATATTGATTAATAATTGTAGAGAATTAATGGGGGAGGTAGTTAATAGCTGAAAAGTGATAATTTATGTATAGACAATTTTTGCCTAAGTGTAAAACATATATTCAACGCTCATAAGGATTAGTGAAAAGCTACTGTGTACATAGACTGTGTTTTTATTAACTTAATATTAAAATGGTGTGTAGAGGGAAGATCTTTTAAAATTAAGACTTATTATAGGTAAACATTGTAATTGTTGAATTCATTTAATCCGTGTGGATGTACAGTATTGAGTAGATGTATCCAACGGCATTCTGCTTTTAATAATGAATTTTCTAAATTGCCTCCTCTAATGCCAAGAGGACTTTCTGCAGAACAGAAAATTTTAAATGGCTGCTTGATCCTTGATGTTTAAGTAAGAAATGTTTTGCTACACTTGTAATCTTTTTGCCTTTTTGTAGGTCTTTTTCTGCGTTCTTGATATTGTTTTTATGTTCCAAAATTCTGACCCTTGCCTCTCTGGTCGTCATGCCTACATAGGCTTTCTCACATACACAATAGATGATATAAATAACTCCCAGGGATCTGCATGTGAAGTGGTGTTTAAGTTTTTGGCTTTTCCCATATTTGTCCTGAATTTCTTTGATTTTCCTAACATGAGGACAGACAGAACATGTACCACATGGGTACATGCCAGGGTCAGTATCACTTTTTTTTGGAGTGTGTATATAATGACTCTGTACCAGTTGATCTTTTAGATTTCTCGGTCTCTTATAGCCTATTTGTACTCTCGCTCCTAATGTATCTTTAAGCTCAGGGTCACTGGTGAGGATATGCCAGTTCTCATTGAGTATCTTAATCACACTTTGCATCTGCGGATTGTATGTAGTGATCAGTCTAGGAATGGTGGTGGAATTGTCTTTGATTCTAGGACACAATAAAGTGTCTCTGGATGTTTTCAGAGCTTTGAATTTTGCCTGTTTGATGGCCCTATTGCTGTAGCCTCTTTGTAGTAGCCTGGTTGTAAGAAGTTTACTTTCATTTTCATATATGGAGACATCAGAACAATTTCTCCTCAACCGCAAGAACTCCCCATATGGAATTGCTTTTAAAGTGCATCCTGGATGTGCACTTGTCCTGTGCAATAATGAATTTGTAGCAGTTTCTTTCCTAAAGACCTTAGTTGCAATGGTGCCATCAGTATTTTTTGTAATTGTTAGATCTAGGAAATCAATTTTACCCAAATCGGCTTGGTATGTCAATTTGATGTTGAATTTGTTTTGATTGAGAACTGAAAAGAACTCATCAAGATGTTCACGTGTACCTTCCCAAACAAATAGTACATCATCGATGTATCTTATCCATAGAGGTATATGGTCTGTGTATTTCTCCATGCCTTCAGAAAAAACAATTTTTTGTTCCCAGTGCCCCAGGAACAAGTTAGCGTATGTTGGGGCACAAGAAGTGCCCATGGCAGTTCCTTGTGTTTGTAGGTAGAAACTATCTTTAAATGTGAAGATATTATGAGTCAGGACATACTTCAAAAGGAGTAAGATAAACTCATTATGGTCTTTGTTATCCGATTCATTGGTGGAAAGAAAGTATTTGACTGCCTGTATACCATCATTATGTCTGATACTGGTATATAGTGACTCTACATCTGCGGTGATGAGCCAGGTATCGCTATTCAGATGTAAGTTTTGCATAATTTTTAAGACCTCCATAGTATCACGGACATACGAGGGCATAGCAGTAAGGTATTCCCTTAATCTCTGATTTATATATCTGCTAGCTGCCTCAGTTAGATTATTATTGCCCGATACTATGGGTCTTCCTGGTGGTTTGGTAAGGTTTTTGTGGACCTTAGGCAGAAAGTATATAGTCGCTAGAGTAGGGTTCTTTTGTATCAGGAAATTTTTTTCGGTTTTAGTGATGGTTCCATTCTCCCATGTCCTAACTATGAGTTTATTATATTGTTCCATATAGTCAGATTGAGGATTGAGTAGTAGTTTTTTATAACAATCTTTATTAGATAACTGTCTCATGGCTTCATCAACATAGTCATCTTTGGGCCACAATACTATGTTTCCGCCCTTGTCTGACGGCTTAATGACTACATCTGTCCATGTTTGAATATCATTCAATGCCCTTTTTTCAGGGAGAGTGAGGTTATTATTCGCATCAAAAATAGGTAAAGTTTCAATTTTTTGGCATACAATCTGTGAGAAAACACTGACTTGAGGTGAAATTGATGTATATAGGTGATGTTTTGAGATTTCTATTAACACACAACTTTTTTTCTTTTGACGGAGAGTTCTATCTGCAGATAAGGGGGACGGCCATGGGGGCAAAATTTGCCCCGGCTTTTGCCAATATTTTTGTTGCTTGGTGGGAGCTAATGTATGTTTACTCCCCTACCAACCCCTGGTCTGAACGGATAGAGCTCTTCGTCAGATATATAGATGACCTGCTCCTAGTGATGCGCAGTGATAGGGATCCAGATCTTTTAAACAGCATGCTACTCTACTTCAGTACTAATGAATTGGTTTTGAAATTTACTGGCGAAATGAACACCAAAGAGATACATTTTCTTGATCTTACACTGTACACCACTGGGGACATGATCATGACAAAAACATATAGGAAGAGCACTGCTGGAAATACAATCCTGCATGCTGCTTCTCAACATCCATCTCATTTAATTAAAGCTATTCCCAAGGGTCAATTTATCAGACTACGTAGGAATACGAAGTCTGATAATATTTACGATGAACAATCCTTGGAGTTAAAAAACAGACTCATCAACAGAGGATACAACCCCCATGACCTAGAAATATGTAGACAGCATGTTAAAACTAATAATTATAGGCTAAAAAAGAGACATGGTCCTGAAAAACATGTGTCAGGGGATTCTGTGGTATTCTCTACTGAGTATTCACCACAATATACGAGTATAGTTAATATTCTTAAAAAACATCTTCATTTATTAATGGGCGATCCAATTTTAAAACCTCTGATTGATAATTGCCGATTTGTCTCAAGAAAGCCTAAAACTCTATCTAGATTTCTATCTCCCAGTATGGTCACAACAAGAAACCACCGAAATCCCACTTGTTGGCTTTCAAAAAAGGGCAATTTTAAGTGCGGTGGTAGGCAATGCACCACTTGCACAAATGTAATAGTAGGTAATAGTTTTACTTCTTCCTATGATAATAAAACTTACCAAATAGACTTTTATGCTAATTGTAGAACCTCTTACGTGGTCTATCTACTTACCTGTAACTTGTGTAAAAGTCAGGGAAAACGTCACGTGAGGTAAGAACAAGACATGGTGAACATATGAGGGATGTTAAAAATTATTTTGTAGATTCTGCAGTAGCAAATCACTTCAATTATCATCATTTCAGTCACATTGCAGACATGTCAATACAAGTCATTGATAGAGTCATACTCCCCCTGTCATGAGATGCAGGACATATGCAGGACACAGCAATGATGGTACAACTCTATTTTATTACAGAGCATAGCAATACACATCCGGACAGGTTGATTGTACTAAACTAACTGCGACACAGACACCGGACCTAAGCCCCGCCCACATGCTAGTGACATCACATCCTGCTCTCATCACATCTTCCCCTTTTTCAAAGGCAAAGCATACATTCGCATATATTAAATAACAAGGTACACCAACAGGGTATACAACAACATTTTGTTTTAGAACATTATAAAAACAGATAAATTAGAAAACATGAACAAATAAATTACATCCTGACTTGGACATCGGGGTAGACTACCCTAGTCCACAGTGACCATGGGATTATTCTGCCCATACTTCCAGTCACTGTTCTAGCTAAAGTCAGTCCCTGTATCGGGCCGGAAGTTTCACCACTCTTCCGCTTGATGTAACTTTGCATGAACTGTCCTCTGATACAGAAGATGGTGAACAAGAGTCTGCTGGAGGCAAAGATATATCCCCGCTATGATCTTGCTGAGGGGAAGGCACCTCTCTTAGAACAGGGGATCCCACCGGCGGTGGTACTGAGGTATCCGGTTCCAGACTCTCAGGTACAGGCTGAAGATGTCTTCGGTTACAGCGTGTAACTGTCCCTCCCTCTGTAAGGACTGTGTAAGACCTTGGTTCTGGAGAGCGGCCCACTACCGTAGCAGGCGTCTTCCATTTCTTCTCATCATCCAGTTTAATTCTGACACTTTGGCCCGCTTTCAGTTCCTGTAAAGGCCTGACAGAATGTCTCCTGTCGTAGAAGAAACGATAACCCTTTTTGGCCTCTTCATCCCTCCTAAGGACTTCGTCCCGAGGAACAGGGCCAGGCGGCTTGAAGACACCCACTGAGGGTAAAGTGGTGCGAATCTGGCGTCCTAGCATCAGCTGTGCCGGGCTAAACCCGGTGGCTTGAATGGGCGTCGCCCTGTATGACAAGAGGGCTAGGTACGGTTCAGATTGCTTTAGAATGAATTTTGTTGTTTGAACTGCCCTTTCAGCCATTCCGTTGGCCTGCGGATAATGTGGACTTGACGTGGAATGTACAAAATCATATTCCCTGCTGAAAGCACTGAACTCTGTAGAAGCGAACTGCATGCCATTATCACTCACCAGCTCCATTGGAATGCCCCAGCGGGCGAACAGGCTCTTCAGGCGAATGATAACGGCCTGACTTGTGATATCATTCAGGGGTGCTATTTCCAAATACCTGGAATAGTAGTCGATAACAACAAGAAACTTTTTCCCGTGCAGTTCGCACAAATCAGCAGCTATTTTCTGCCACGGCCCCGCAGGCAGCGGAGTAGACATTAAGGGCTCCCTTCTCTGAGTAGGCCGGCGTTCCCGGCAAAAGGCACATTTAGACACATGATTTGCAATGTCGGAGCTGATCCCAGGCCACCACACAGCTGTAGCTGCTCTTTCTCTGCACTTTGTAATGCCTAAGTGCCCATCGTGTATCCTGTTCAACATCTCCTTCCTCATGCTGACAGGAATTACAATACGGTCTTGGAACAGCACCAACCCCTCCAGCTCCGTGAGCTGCGACCTCTCTGGCTGGTAAGCATTTAAAGACATCCAGGCTGCCCGGCTCTCGGGCCAGCCATCTCTTATGTACCTTATAACTTCTTGCAGATCTGTGTCCAAATATGTCTCTTTCTTTATCTCTTCCAGTTTCCTTGAAGAAATGGACTTAGAGGCCAGAACTGAATCAACATACACATTTACATCCGACTCTGTGGAGGATTCTTCAGCAGCAGCCAGAGGGAGCCTGGACAGTGTATCCGCCACAACCAGCTGCTTCCCCGGCACATGCACTGCCTGAACATTGAACCTGAGCAGTCTCATTAAAAGTCTCTGGCATCTCAAGGGTGTTTTGTCGATGTCATAAGAATTGATAAGAGGGACTAGCGGTTTGTGGTCAGTTTCCAGACTAAATTTCTCCAAACCCACTAGATAACGCTGAAAGCGCTCACAGGCCCAAACTGCAGCCAGGCACTCTTTCTCAATTTGAGCGTATTTTGACTCCGCAGCCGTCAGTGTGCGGGAACAGTAGGCGATGGGCTGTAGTTTGTTGTCATTCAGCTGCAGGAGTGCAGCCCCCAACCCATAACTGCTTGCATCAGCACTGACCACAGTCTTTTTTGAAGGGTCGTAGAACCCCAGCACTGGGGCAGACCCCAGCAGGGACTTAGCATGCAGGAACGCTTTTTCTTGTGAGGGTCCCCAGACCCAGGCAACATCTTTCTTAAGCAACTCTGTGATAGGGTGCAAAACTGTAGATAAATCTGGAAGAAACTTGCCCACGTAATTTACAAGGCCCAATATCTGTCTCAGCTCATGTACATCAGAAGGGCTTTTCATCTGCTCGATAGCCTGAATTTTCTCGGGGTCCGGCTTGATGCCATCCCCGTTGATGATATGCCCAAAGTAGCATAATTCAGTTTTCCTAAAATGACATTTTTCTTTATTCAGCTTCAGCCCAGACTCTTTGATAGCCTGCAGCACACAACTCAAACACTGATCATGCTCCTCCACTGTAGACCCATACACTAGAATGTCGTCCATGACGACTGCTGTGCCCACGTGGCCACTCAGGAGAGAACTCATTTCCCTTTGAAAGATCTCAGGAGCGGAGGATATCCCAAAGGGAAGTCTGCAGAAGCAGAACCGACCTACCGGAGTGATAAAGGTAGTCAGTTTGCGGCACTTTGGATCCAGGGGGATCTGCCAAAAGCCGCTAGAAGCGTCTAATGTGGAAAAGAACTTCGCCCCAGCCAACTTCGGGGCTATATCTTCCAATGTCGGCAGCACAAATCTCTCCCTCTTCACTGCCTCATTCAACCTTTTCAGGTCCACACAGATGCGCACCTTTCCGTTTTTCTTTGCAACTGGAACAATGGGGGCACACCAATCAGTTGCTTCAACAACCTCTTCAATAACCCCCATAGACTTCATGCGCATGAGCTCTTTCTCCACTTGAGGCATGAGCGGGAACGGAATTCTACGAGGAGTAGAAATACTGTACGGGACTGCGTCACTTTTAAGTGCTATACGGACAGGTTTGCAGCTCAGTAGGCCCAACTCGCCAAACATATCTTCAGAGATCTCATTCACTCTGGCTACGAGGCCCAAGTCACAGGCTGCTTTTCTGCTCAATAAACTGTTAACACACTGACCTCGGATCACATGCACCCACATGGTGAACTTCCTTTGTTTGTACTCACAGCTGGCAAGAAATTTCCCCACACAATCAATGCGGCCACCAGGACTATGAACATTTGTAGTAACCTTCGCCAGCTGGGGCTGTCGAGGCAGTTTCATAAATTCAGCAAAAGACATTACAGTGATATCTGCTCCTGTGTCAATCTTAAAATCAACTTTGGCTCCCATTACAGTAAAAGTAACTTTCCAATCTTCCTCTGAGCTTGTCCGTTCCACAACAGACCCCACAAAAGACACTTCCTGACCCTCCTGGTCACTGTCCACCTGCATCTCCTTAATGTATTCAGTTTTACACACCACTTCAAAATGGCCTATTCTGTTACATTTTCTGCATCTTTTATCTCTGGCCGGGCATATAGCACTCTGATCATGAGCCCGGTAGCACCGTGTGCATCGGCCATGTTGCGCCCATCCACTTCTAGGCCTTTCCAGTACTTTTGATCTACCGCTCACACTGTGCCTTTCACTAGTAATTTTCCTAGACTGTTGCACTTCATCCACAATACTCTCAGACCTCAGATCAGCACTTTGCTTTTTCACCAGTTCACTCTGGCGGGCCATCCTAATAGCCCCGTCTAACGTTAAATCAGGCTCTAACTGCAGCTTCAGGGAGACTTCAGCATCTGCAATTCCAATAACTATTCTGTCTCTGATTTGCTCTTCTTTAGCAACACCAAACTCACAGAATTCAGCTAATTCATACAGGCTGCGCACAAATGACTCCACAGATTCTCCCACACGCTGATTACGTTTGTGAAAACAAGCTCTCTCATGAATCACATTTCTTTTGGGCACAAAGTGGGCACTGAGTTTATCCATAACTATATCAAAGTTAACTTCGTCCCCTTCTTGGAAAGTAAAAGCATTGAACACTGGCTCTACATCTTTCCCCATAGAATATAAAAGAGAATTAACTTGTACTTCACCACTCTCCTTGTTCAGTTTGGATGCAATCCTGAAGCGCTGAAACCGCTGACGCCATGTGGGCCAAGCTGCAGGCTGAGAAAAGTCAAAAGGCTCAGGTGGGGTAAACTTTGACATCGTCATCATCAGAAACAGAAGCGTAGTCCAGAACTTCTGACACCATGTCATGAGATGCAGGACATATGCAGGACACAGCAATGATGGTACAACTCTATTTTATTACAGAGCATAGCAATGCACATCCGGACAGGTTGATTGTACTAAACTAACTGCGACACAGACACCGGACCTAAGCCCCGCCCACATGCTAGTGACATCACATCCTGCTCTCATCACACCCCCCAAGGGGTGGTAACAAAAATAAAATCCTAGATAGAAAAGAACTCTATTGGATTTTAAAATTACATACTAGGATACCAAATGGCATGAATAAGGAATGTGACATCAATTTCTTTATTGACACTTAGGTTCTACCTATTTATATATTCTATTTACACACATGTATTGATTTATGTTTTCTTTTTCTAAACTAATTTATGTACTATATATATATTTATTATTAATATTATCATTAATTGGAAGACTATTTGATTAATTAATTTATTTCATTAGTACTTTTTGGGTTATTCTGTATATGTGTTTAATATAGGAGTATTGGTTCCTCTGATTAGGTAGATAGAATTTTGGATATTAATTCATTACATTAGTTCATTAATCCCCTTTTTTTATGCCTTTTTTTTTATCTTTTTGTGCCCTTTTATCTTATTGTGAACTGATTGTAGTATTTTATTTATTACTCAAGCATTCACATTAGTATTAGACTTATAACAATATTGCAGGGTGGTATAATTTGTCTCTCTTTTATAATTCAACTGTCTCAGCCTTAAATGCATTATAGAATACATAAGTAAGTTTTAAATTTATTGTTGGTGGGGGCAGGGTTAATTCCCTTGTGTGTATATAAGGGGTGTCTTTTTGTCACTAACTTAGCCTATGATTAAGCGCCACTAGGGGGCGCAAAACGCGTCAGGAAGTCAGTCCCTCTGTGTCTACTCTCCTGTTTGTTTGCTGCTGGTGTTTACTTTAAGCCTGTTTTCTTTTATGTATGGCTTAAACTAATAAATTGCTGTTTGAATTTCACCCCCGAGTAGTGCCTGCTACTTTTTTTCTGCATTACATACCTTGGGCTTGATCTCCCTGGCTACGGCACTCCAGAGTAGCTGTTTCATCATTGGAGGACCCTGTGACCCTGTGGTCTACCCGTAGTTCCGGTTCCGGATTAGTGCAGCCGCACGCCGAACTCTTCCTTGAACTCATAATCTTGTTTACACGAATATGCTCATCAATATAATCCCTTATAATCCCTTCAAATATCGTCCCCACTATTGATATCAGACTAACTAGTCTATAGCTTCCTGGATCATCCCTGCTTCCCTTTTTGAAGAGTGGCACCACATCAGCTTTACGCCAATCCTGGGGTACCATGCCTGAGGATAATGAGTCTTGAAAAATTAAGAGTAGAGGTTTGTCTATAACAGTGCTAAGTACCCTTAACACCCTTGGGTGTTTTCCATCTGTGCCTAGAGTTTTATTTACCTTAATATTATCAATTTTTTCCCTGATATCCTCTATACATAACCCAATTAATGGTATGGGCTTGCATGTTCTATTTTGTTCCTAAGTATCATCGAATGGTTCCTCTCTTGTGTATACTGAAGACAAAAAATGGGTTAGTACCTCAGCCTTCTCCCTGTCACTGTTAATCATGCTAACCTCCACTTATTTTATTTTACATATATTGTCTTTCTTAGATTTTTTGCTATTTATGTACTTAAAGAACCTTTTAGGGTTAGACTTAGAATCCTTTGCAATTAATTTTTCATTTTCAATTTTGGCTAACTTATAAATATGGAATGTTGAATCTGTTGTAATATTAAAGGGACAGTCATGTCCAAAAAAACTTTCATGATTCAAATAGGGCATGTAATTTTAAACAACTTTCCAATTTACTTTTATCACAAATTTTGCTTTGTTCTCTTGGTATTCTTAGTTGAAAGCTAAACCTAGGAGGTTCATATGCTAATTTCTTAGACCTTGAAGGCCGCCTCTAATCTAAATGCATTTTGATAGTTTTTCAAAACTAGAGGGCATTAGTTCACATGCTTCATATAGATAACATTGAGCTCATGCTCGTGAATTTACCATGGAGACAGCTCTGATTGGCTAAAATGCAAGTCTGTCAAGAGAACTGAAATAAGTCTGTTGAGGCTTAGATACAAGGTAATTACAAAGTTTAAACATGTATAATTATAACTGTGTTGGTTATGTAAAACTGGGGAATTGGTAATTCAGGGATTATCTATCTTTTAAAACAACAAACATTCTGGTGTTGACTGTCCCTTTAAGCGAGAATCCTGTAAAGTTCAGCATTACTCTTTGCCTTGACACTGAGGAAGGAGAAGCTGCAGGAATGTTGAAGGAAGGGTTGTGTAAGGGCTTAATGTTTAGTGATAAGATGATATGAAGGGTGAAGTGCAGCATCTGCAGTTCTCTAAGTGTGCTAGTTCATAAGTGTAGGGAGTTATAACAAGGGAGTTAGACAAAGGAGTGGACAACAGAAATAATTACTTTCAAATCTCCCAAATTAACTGCAAACATGCTACACTTTCTAATGTCTGCATTAACCTTTTCCTCCCTTTTCCTTAAAGTCACAGCTCTTCCTTTCACAAACAACACTCAGACAATTCATATTTCTCCTTCTCTTCTACCTTCCCCCCTCTACAACACACATGAACTCTATTCCTTTCTCACATTCCTCAGCCAGTCATGCTTCACTGATACTAAACTTAAACACATATGACACATTCTCATATCCTTTCGCTCACCACCTTTCTTCTTCTTGCAGCTGGGGATGTCTCGCCTAACCCAGGTCCATCCTCTGCTTCCCTCAATTCACTACCCCAAATGACACCTCATACACCTTGCCCACGTAACCCTCTAAACCTCATTAACTGCACCTCTGTTAGTACACCCCAATTCTCTTGTGCCATTTGGAATGCATGCTCTGTATGCAATAAGCTTACATCTATTCACAACCTATTTATTTCACGTTCACTTAACCTGTTAGCTCTCACTGAAACTTGCCTTTCCTCCTCTAACACAACTGTTGTAGCCTCTCTGTCCTATGGCGGCCTTCACTTCAGTCACACTCCCAGGCCAGGAGACAAATAAGGAGGGGGAGTAGGAATTCTCCTGTCTCCACACAGTACCTTTCACTGCATTCCTTTACCCCCCTCTCTTTCCTTTTCATCTTTTGAAGTTTATGCTATTCATCTCTTCTCTCCTCTAACTCTTTGTGTTGCAGTTATTTATCAGCCCCCTGGCCCAGCATCACAATTTCTGGACCACTTTGAAGCCTGGCTTCCACATTTTCTCTCTTCTAATGTCCCTTCTCTCATATTAGGGGACTTCAACATACCCGTTGATAATCCTAACATGCCTGCTGCCTCTAAACTTCTATCCCTTACCACCTCTTTTGGCCTGTCCCAGTGGACAACATCTCCAACCCACTGTGAAGGCAACTCCATAGACCTGGTCTTCACTAATCTCTGTGCTGTTTCCAACTTCCTTAACTTCCCCTTTCCTCTCTCTGACCACCATCTACTAACTTTCACTCTTACTCTACCTACTACATCTTTGCAAGCCCCCAAGAAACTGCTACCTTACAGGAATTTGAAATGACTTGGATCTCACAGACTTTTCCACTCAATTGAATCCTCTGCTCTCTGACATTTCATCCCTCTCTTGCCCAAACCTCGTTGCTTTACAGTATAATTCGGCACTAAAATCAACACTTGACAAAGCTGCACCCTCCACTGTTCATTGTACATCAATTAATCAACGGCAACCGTGGCACACCAAACAGACCAGATATCTTCAGCGATATTCATGGACTGCCGAACGTCAGTGGAGGAAATCACGCACCTGTGCTGATTTCCGGCATTATAAATTTGACCTTAAGTCCTACAACTCTGCGCTCAGCCTGGCCAAACAAGTCTATTTTTCCTCCCTTGTGTCATCTTATGCATCCAACCCCAGAAAGCTGTTCTCAACCTTTAACTCCCTTCTACCTCCGCCTGCACTCCCGCACCTGTGCTGATTTCCGGCATTATAAATTTGACCTTAAGTCCTACAACTCTGTGCTCAGCCTGGCCAAACAAGTCTATTTTTCCTCCCTTGTGTCATCTTATGCATCCAACCCCAGAAAGCTGTTCTCAACCTTTAACTCCCTTCTACCTCCGCCTGCACTCCCACCCAATGCCAACCTCACTGCTCAGATTATTGCTGATCACTTCAAAAATAAAATTGACACCATTAGAAAAGATATCTGCACCTCACACCCTTTGAACCCAGCAATCCTACCCACCCCTTCTATTAACAAAACTCTATGCTACTTCCCTCCTGTAACAGAGGAAGAAGTCTTTGTACTCCTATTCTTGGCTCATCTCACAACCTGCCCACTTGACCCTTTTCCTTCATGACTTCTTCCCTCTCTCTCTGCTTCACTAACCCCAGCCCTATCTCATCTCTTTAACCAATCTCTCACCGGTGGAACATTTACGGATACATTCAAGCATGCGTCAATCATACCAATCCTAAAAAAGCCCTCGCTTGACCCCTCCTCGCCTTCTAACTATCGACCGGTCTCCTTACTTTCCTTTGCTTCAAAATTATTGGAACGACTGGTCTATAATCGGCTAACTCAATTTCTCACAACTAACTCCTTGCTTGATCTACTACAATCTGGCTTCCACCCTAAACACTCAACAAAACTGCTCTTGCTAAAGTAACAAATGACCTGTTATCAGCTAAAGCAAAAGGCCATTACTCCTTACTAATTCTTTTTGACCTATCTGCTGCTTTTGACACAGTCAACCATCCTCTCCTCCTAAAAATACTACAATAATTAGGCATCCGAGACACAGCCCTCTCCTGTTTTGCCTCATATCTCTCAAACCACTTTTTTTCAGTTTCCTTTAACAACATATCTTGTGATCCTACGCCTCTCTCAGTTGGAGTACAGCAAGGCTCTGTCTTCGGCCCCTTGCTTTTCTCTCGCTATACATCCTCCCTTGGAAAACTTATTGATACCTAATGCTAATGATACCTAAATCTATCTTTCCTCTCCTGATATCTCTCCCTCTTTACTCAACCATATTTCCAACTGCCTCTCTGCAATTTACTCTTGGATGTCTTCACACTACCTCCAACTCAGTCCAAAACTGAGCTGCTTCTTATTCCCCCCTCTTTGAGACACCCAACACCTGACATTTCTCTGACGGTTGAAGACTCTATTCTCATCACCTCACCCCAGGTCAGCTGTCTTGGGGTCACACTAGACTCAAAGCTCACATTCAACTCACATATACAAGCACTTACCAAATCCTGCCATTTACACCTATGCAACATTTCCAGAATTCATCCCTTCCTTACTCAAAAAACTACCAAAAATACTTATTAATTCCCTCATTTTGTCACGCATTGATTATTGCAATCTACCTCTAAATGGCCTTCCAAAACACTGCCTCTCCTCCCTCCAATCTATTATGAATGCTTCTGCTAGACTCATCCACCTAAGTCGCCGATCTACATCAGCTGCTCCGCTCTGCCAGTCTCTACACTGGCTCCCCATACACTCCAGAATACAATTTAAAGTATTAACCCTAACTTACAAAGCACTTAACAGTCTAACTCCCAACTATATTTCCTCTCTCATCGTGAAATATTCCCCATCCCATCCTCTTCAATCAACCTCTGACCTACGTCTCTCCACTCCTGTGTCCCCACTTCCGCCTCCAGGATTATGCACGTGCTGCTCCTGTCCTCTGAATCTCTCTACCCCGCTCTATAAGACTGTCTTCAACTTTGTATAGCTTCAGACGCTCCTTGAAAACCCACCTATTCAGAGAGGCTTACCATCTCTCTTCCATCCCTCATCCGAACCAAACTAATACATGAACTGCCTGATCCACTTCTGCAACTACAACCAATGTAGCAAACTACCCCAACCT
Source organism: Bombina bombina (assembly GCF_027579735.1). Lineage (NCBI taxonomy): Eukaryota > Metazoa > Chordata > Amphibia > Anura > Bombinatoridae > Bombina > Bombina bombina. The sequence continues at coordinate 95,443,820 of NC_069501.1, forward strand.
TATGTCTCAGCTCCCTAAACCTATAGACTGTGAGCTCTCCAGAGCAGGGCCCTCTTCCTCCTGTACTAGATTTGTTTAGTTTTGTTATGTTTTGTATTTTATCAAAAATCTTTGTCATTGTATACCCCTATCATTGTACCCAGCGCTACGGAATTTGGCGGCGCTATAGAAATAAATGATAATAATAATAATAAGGTAGGGATATGAGGGAAGTGTGAGGGATGGGCAGTTGTAATAAGGTAGGGAACAGAAATTATTACTAAAATCTCTAGCTGCAAAATATATTGTGTGACTGAGGTCAATCCTGAGACAGTTGCATATACACACTGATATGCAGGTATATAAACACATACATATAAGCATACAAATATACACACTCATATGCAGGTATATAAACACATACATATAAACATATAAAGCATGAGTGTATCACTGTGTTGTCTGCGCTTCTCCCGCAGTCCTGTGAAGTGAACGGAGCCCGGCACAATGGAGAGTGGGCGGGGGACACACCCCTGTATGCAGCAATCCAATCAGGTAGGCAGCCTCTTCAGGCGTGACAGCCACACACGCCAAAACAGAAATAGAATGTAAGGTGCAGAGAAGGCGCTCTGGGTGAAAGGAAAGTTCTAATCAAAGCACTATAAAAAGCGTGTGGGGATCTGGTTGTTAGAGCTATTGCTGACTCTGTACAGGACATCCTGGTTTTGTCCTTTTTAAACTTTTTGGAATAAAGTTGTTCTTTACTTTTTATCCTGCTGCCTGGAATTCGTCATCATTTTTTCACATAGTATAGCGCTTTTTATAGGGCTTTGATTAGAACTTTCTTTTCACCCAGAGCGCCTTCTCTGCACCTTACATTCTATAAACATATAAATATACACACTCATATGCAGGTATATAAACACATACATATAAACATACAAATATACACACTGGTATGCAGGTATATAAACACATACATATAAATAAACAAATATACACACTCATATGCAGGTATATAAACACATATACATATAAATATACACATATACACACTGATATGCAGATAAAATGACATTTTATAAAAAAAAGTTTAATTATTTTTCTTTTATTTATAACTTCATTTATACTTTTTCACATTGTGTACATATACTTGCTTATTTACTTTATAATTCTTCTTAAAACAATCAACAATACTTGGAGAGAACAATGGGCAATCATAATTGTATTACCTTTATCTCTTTAGAACCCATTTGGAGTGTAATTTATTCTACTGTTAACACAGTTTGGCATTGATGCTACAATATATAATGGGACAGTCGAGTCCAAAGAAAACCTTCTTGTTTCAAATAGGGCATGTAATTTCAAACAACTTTCCAATTTAATTCTAACACCATTTTTGCTTTGTTCTCTTGGTATTCTTAGTTGAAAGATAAGCCTTGGATGGCTCAAATGATAATTTCTAAGACCTTGAAGGTCGCCTCTTTGCAATTGTGTCAAACAAATCGCAAACAACACAACCTCTCACCTGCAGCCTTAAAACACCTGATAATGCACACCTATCAGTAACATCAGTATTATATATACCCATGTGTCAATTTATATTGGATGTGAGATACATTGATTTACATGTTAGAAGTGAATATTACTATATGTACCCTTCATAAACAACTATTGTGGATGTGAGTTATAGTACACGAATATGTCATAAACATGATAATATTACCTGTTGTTATTGCCATTTCCACACAGGTCTTAGTTATGTTTTAACAATATTAGTGTAATAAAACACACCTTACATGAATGTGTATGACAATGACATGGTAAATAACAGAGGACAAGGTTTATGGTGAACTACAATAATATTTATTTATTTTTTTGGCTTCTTGGATGAGGGAGCTGTGGTGTCTGTAATGGATTTCCTTGTTTTCCTGGTTTTAGAAGATTCTGGTGTTTCTGCTGGTGTGCTGGCCACAGATGATAGGCTGGAGGTAGTGTCCTGCTGGTGTGTAAAGTGCTCAACCAACACACCCAAGAGTTGATTTTGTTCTCTCCATCTATTGTCCATCTGCATCTGCATATCAGACAGAATTTGCATAATCTGTGACTGGTTCTGAACACTTGCACTTAACAATGCTGCCATGTACCTCTGCAGCTCTATGCTACATTGTTGTATCCTCTCTTGCCTCCTGAAGAACCTCTCTTGGCTGTTTTCATTGCTTGTTATAAGCCTCCTCTGGACTTCAATGTATTCCTCACCCAGGGGAGCATACAATGCATCCACAGGCTCTTGAGCAAAAGGGCTTCTAGTTGCTTGTTGGGCATGTTCACCTGCATCTGCTTGTGCTTGTGGGGTAGGTTCACCTGCATCTACTGGTGCTCGTGTGGCAGGTTCAGCTGCATCTACTGGTGCTCGTGGGGCAGGTTCAGCTGCATCTACTGGTGCTCGTGGGGCAGGTTCAGCTGCATCTGATGGTGCTCGTGGGGCAGGTTCAGCTGCATTTGATGGTGCTTGAGGTGCAGCCTCTCCAATTGGCACTTCTTGTGACATAGTCTGTGGGTAAAATCCATGACTGACATGAGATTGTGTTGTGGGGGGTAAATACATGGACCCTTTGTTGCTGTCTTGGCTCCCCCTCAAAGCCAATGGAAGGATATTCCTCTGGCCAGGAATCTTGCTAGAGGTCATATGTCAATGGTGGTGGCATCACTCCAGGGTCCTCAACTGAAGCCATCCAACCATGCTCATGCCTGGGAGCATACTGTTCTGGAAGTGGTGGTGGTGGTGGTGGCATGGATGTTTGCATCATCGTGACAGGAGGTTGTCCATGTGGGCATACAATTACATGTGGCTTGTGGCCTGTGTTACTCTAAAACATGTTAGTATTTCACTATTCCACCTCATATCATGAATTGCATTGTGTTAAGTAGCAGTAATGTCAAGTATAATTGTAGATGTGTTTGTTAGTACGCCAAACAACATGCTCCTCATTGTGTACATGAATGTGTGATATTAAAGGATGTTATATCTCAAATAAATATAATAATACTGTTCTGTGGGATGTCACAGCTTCTGAGTCACAAGCACCTGGAAGTCCACGGACTGCTGTGATACTCAGGGACCTGCGTATCATCTCCTGCCAGGTGTTATACTCTATACCCAGGGATGGATCACCGCCTGTTCCCTTCTGGTGCATAGCTTCCTGCCCCATCTTTTCTTTGACCCACCTCTTGCAGTCATTCCAGCTCTTTTACAGGCCCTCAACAGTCCTCCTCTGCGGGGCCACACTGTTGACGGAATCCTCTACCACCAGCGATGCCGTTTTTCTCTTTTTGGCAATGCCTTTGCCCTTCTCCTGCCCGAAGAGGGCACTGTAATTGTCCATGATGGCCTGGACAAGGGCAACATTTTCTGCAAATGAGAAGTTGGGACATCTCAGCCTCTAATCCTTCATGGCCACTTGGCTTCCTCCCTGTGATGTCCCTGGTGTGGGTTCCTCCCTTTCCTCTCCCTCCTCCCTCCTTCTGTCCCCATGTACACCCTCTGTCCCTCTCCTGGATGTGCCTGCTCTCTGGGGTTCTCGGGCATCTTCTCTCCCATCATCCCTTCTGGCTCTCCCTCTCCCCACTCCACTTACTCCCTAACAGGGACCCCACTGCTCCTCCTGTCCTCTCCAATACTCCTCTCCCTGCCACTCCTCTCCCCTCCTCCCTACCTCTCCCTGCCATCCTCACACTAAATCACACACTCACACTCCCAGTTCAATCACACACAATCACAACCAAACACTCAGCCTATCACACTGTAAAACTCAAATAAAATATGTGTGAGGTGTTAGAAAAAAAAGTGTGGTGTATTTGTATATGTATGTATAGAATGTGTGCAATATGTAAGAATATGTGTAAGTGTACAAGCTTACTCAACAACAATGCGACCTAACTAACTCCTCTGTTTGCACCTCTCTCGCTAATCTCAATAATCCTCCACTCTAGTGTAGTGTGTTGTAGCTCAACGAACAATCCAAACACACTGAAGAAAATGGAGGCTGCACATGGGTTTATATATGAATGTGAATATCGTAATTACGTGTTGCATTTTTATTTGAATTCTGGGTTTGTTTTACGCGTGTGAACCTAATTTGCATAAAACTACTCTTTATTGACACTTTCCGTGGACACAAGACTGGCGTAAGTTACTTGCGACGACTAAAATGTGTATTTGCGCACATTTCAGAAGATCGCAAATTTGTCCTACTTACGGCAGTCTTGCATCTAACGGCGCAGTATATGTAATACCCCGATGTGCGAGGTGAAATTACGGGCGGCGTGGGTTTCAACGCCTGCGCCGAAGCATGCGCCGTATATGTAATGGAGCCCTGTGTGTTTAACTCCTTTGTTGGGGTTAAACACATAACAATATCCAAGCAACAGTGCAGTAAATAACATACTTTCGTACTTTTAGGTCCATTTAACTTTTTAAATGCAAAAATATTTTGTTTTTTAATATGGCTATTATATATATTATATTATTATATATATATATATATTCTCATATGCATTATACTTTTTTTACTTTAAAGGGATAGGAAAGTCAAAATTGAACTTGCATGATTCTGATAGAGCATGTAATTTTAAGACACTTTTAAATTAACTTCTTTTTTCAAATGTGATTTGTTCTCTTGGTATCCCTTGTTGAAAAATAATACACACATATAATACACTAGTGGGTACTGCAGCTAATTGGTGCCAGCACACATTTGTCTTTTGTGATTGGCTTACTTGATAATGGAAGTAAATTGGAAAGTTGTTTAAATGTGTGTTTTATCCAACTCATGAAAGAACATTTTGGGGGTTCCTGTCCCTTTTAACACTGTTATGATGTTCTATTTCGTCCTAATCATGCCGGGCTTTAGCACCGTTAGGATGGAATAGAACGTCCTAACTGTTTGGCTGTCCTGAAGCCAACGGCGCTTCCAGGATGCGATCGCGGTCTAGAGGGTGTACTTAGCGTCATAGTGACGCCCCCCCTGACCCGATCCCATCATTGAAATCTCCAGATTGCGTGCATGATTGCAGGATTTCAATTTGTTTACATCAGAACATTTTTCCGATGTAGACAAATTAACCCTGTCATCAAAGGGTTAAATTAAAATTTTCTATTTTTGTATAATGGTTTGGTTTTCTCTTCAAAATACCACAATACTCAAATTCTGCTTAGCACAACATTTGATTTTCTGAATCCTTTTTTTTATACAGGAAAAACAATTATCACTGAATTAAATTGATTTTTCACACTGTAAACAAATCCCAATGCAACATCAGCAGAAGGTATGGTAGTCTTGTCCCCATATAACTCCCATATTGTCTACGGTTCCCTTTCTAGCAATATGATCTATCTTCCAAATGCACATTTAACATAAAACCTTACACGTTATCCCCTCTGCTTGCATTGTCTTTGTTCCCAGGTCAAGTATCATTTATTATGGTGATGATCTGTGTAATTTAATATAGTTCATATTTAATAAGGGAACATCTGTTACTTCACTAAACACAACACCAGGAATTCTTCATGAGGATATTAAGTTAAATGACACCTATGACGTAAATTCTGCTTTTTTTTTTATATATATATGATCAATATACAACCGAGTGGCAGGTGGCAGGTAGAATGAAATAGGAAAATGTTTGTCTTTAATTTAGACTGCCTGTGTGGAAACTAAATCAGTTATCTCAATATTTGCTTCTTAGTGACCTTAGACTTAGAGTTTGTGATAAAAAATTGTCTGTGACATACAGCGGCTGTAATAAACACAAAGTCATGAATGGCACATCTTCAAAATGTTATGAATGGATTGAATGGAGAGATATGGTTTATTGCACTGTTAAATGACTCACTGCCTAGTTTGACTATGTTTTTTTAAGCACACAGATTTATTGTTCAGAGCAAAATGTTTATTTCTATTAGTGAACCTATCAAAGGAAGAATAAAACATTAATGGGGCAGTCTAGTCCAAATTAAACTTTCACGACTCAGATAGGGCATGCAATTTTAAACAATTTTCCAATTTACTTTTATCAACAAATTTGCTTTGTTCTCTTTGTATTCTTTTTTAAAAAGTAAACCTAGGTAACCTCAAATTGATTTGGAAACGGTTGAAAACCGCTTTATCTCAGTGCATTGTGACAGTTTTTCACAGCTAGACAGAGGTAGTTCATGTGTGTCATATAGATAACATTGTGCATACTCCCGTAGAAGTATTTAGGAGTCAGCACTGATTGGCTAAACTCTATGTCTGCCAAAAGCATCAAGATAAGGGGGCAGTATGCAGAGGCTTAGATACAAGGTAATTACAGAGGTAAAAAGAATATTAATATAATTGTGTTAGTTATGCAAAACTGGGGAATGGGTAATAAAGGGATTATCTATCTTTTTAAACAATACAAAATTTAAAGTAGTCTGTCCCTTTAAAGGGACATATTACCCATACACTAAATCACTTGATGCAGCATATCTGTATAAAGTTGTTAAGAAAATATCTCATAGATATCTGAATGTTTTAAAAAAAAAATATTTTACCTAATAATTTATTCATTTAACCAGATTAAAAAGACATGAAACACAAAATTTTTCTTTCATTATTTAGCTAGAGCATGGGATTTCTTTCATGTAATTGGCAAGAGTCCATGAGCTAGTGACATATGGGATATACAATCCTACCAGGAGGGGCAAAGTTTCCCAAACCTCAAAATGCCTATAAATACACCCCTCACCACACCCACAATTCAGTTTTACAAACTTTGCCTCCTATGGAGGTGGTGAAGTAAGTTTGTGCTAAGATTTCTACGTTGATATGCGCTTCTCAGCATTGTTGAAGCCCCATTCCTCTCAGAGTACAGCGAATGTCAGAGGGACGTGAAGGGAGTATCACCTATTGAATACGATGATTTCTCTAACGGGGATCTTTTTCATGGGTTCTCTGTTATCGGTGGTAGAGATTCATCTCCTACCTCCCTTTTCAGATCGACGATATACTCTCAATTTACCATTACCTCTACTAATAACTGTTTTAGTACTGGTTTGGCTATCTGCTATGTGTGGATGGGTGTCTTTTGGTAAGTATGTTTTCATTACTTAAGACACTCTCAGCTATGGTTTGGCACTTTATGCAAATTATATAAAGTTCTAAATATATGTATTGTACTTATATTTGCCATGAGTCAGGTTCATGTATTTCCTTCTGCAGACTGTCAGTTTCATATTTGGGAATATAAACACTTTAAGAAATTTATTTCTTACCTGGGGTTTAGTCTTTTTTCAATTTGACTACTTTTTGCAATTGCGGGTGTTAGGCCCGCGGGTGCGTCAAATGTTAGACTTTATTGCGCGGAAAAATACGTTTTTGACGCAACTTCATCATTTCCGGCGTCATACGTGACGCCAAGACCTTTCACACGGCGGCGTCATTAGTGACGCAAGTGTGTCATTTCCGGTCATTTTTGGCGCCAAAAAAAAGTTTACGTTACGCTGTGCGTCATACTTGGCGCCAAATTTTTTTCATTATTTCAATACCCCATTGTTGTTTGCCTCCTGCTTTCATTTTTATCAAGAGGCCTATGCTTTTGCATTTTTTCCCATTCCTGAAACTGTCATTTAAGGAAATAGATCATTTTGCTTTATATGTTGTTTTTTGTCTTACATTGAGCAAGATGTCCCAATCTGATCCTGCCTCTGAAGTTTCTGCTGGAACATTGCTGCCTGACATCGGTTCTACCAAAGCTAAGTGCATTTGTTGTAAAATTGTAGAAATTATTCCACCGAGTGTCATTTGTAATAGTTGTCATGATAAACTTTTACATGCAGATAGTGTTTCTATCAGTAATAGTACATTGCCAGTTGCAGTTCCTTCAACTTCTAATGTGCATGATATACCTGTACATTTTAAAGAATTTGTTTCTGATTCTATTATGAAGGCTTTGTCTGCATTTCCACCTTCTAATAAACGTAAAAGGTCTCTTAAAACTTCTCATTTAGCTGATGAAATTTCAAATGACCAACAACATAATAATTCATCCTCTTCTGAAGAGGATCTATCTGAAACAGAAGATCCTTCCTCAGATATTGACACTGACAAAACTACTTATTTATTTAAAATAGAGTATATGCGTTCTTTATTAAAAGAAGTGTTAATTACTTTGGATATTGAGGTAACCAGTCCTATTGACGTTCAGTCTAATAAACGTTTAAATGCTGTTTTTAAACCTCCTGTGGTTTCCCCAGGTGTTTTTCCCATTCCTGAGGCTATTTCTGATATGATTTCTAGGGAATGGAATAAGCCAGGTACTTCCTTTATTCCTTCTTCAAGGTTTAAGATATTGTATCCTTTACCAGCAAAATCTATAGAGTTTTGGGAAAAGATCCCCAAAGTTGATGGGGCTATTTCCACTCTTGCTAAACGTACCACTATTCCTATGGAAGATAGCACTTCCTTTAAGGATCCTTTAGATAGGAAGCTTGAATCTTATCTAAGGAAGGCCTACTTATATTCAGGTCATCTTCTCAGACCTGCTATTTCTTTGGGTGATGTTGCGGCTGCATCAACTTTCTGGTTGGAAAATTTAGCGCAACATGAATTGGATTTTGACATATCTAGCATTGTTCGCTTACTGCAACATGCTAATCATTTTATTTGTGATGCCATTTTTGATATTATCAAAATTGATGTTAGATCCATGTCTTTAGCTGTATTAGCTAGAAGAGCTTTGTGGCTTAAATCTTGGAATGCTGATATGACATCTAAATCTAGATTACTATCTCTTTCTTTCCAAGGTAATAATTTATTTGGTTCACAGTTGGTTTTATTATTTCAACTATCACTGGAGGGAAAGGAGTTTTTTGCCTCAGGATAAAAAACCTAAGGGTAAATCTAAGGCTTCTAACCGTTTTTGTTCCTTTCGTCAGAATAAGGAACAAAAACTCAATCCTCCTCCCAAGGAATCTGCTTCCAGTTGGAAGCCTTCCTCAAATTGGAATAAATCCAAGCCATTTAGGAAACCAAAGTCTGCCCCTAAATAATTTCACATGAAGGTGTGGCCCTCATTCCAGCTCAGCTGGTAGGGGGCAGATTAAGGTTTTTCAAGGATTTTTGGATAAAATCTGTCCAAAATCATAGAATTCAGAGCATTGTCTCTCAAGGGTATCGAATAGGATTCAAAGTAAGACCTCCTGTGAGAAAATTTTTTCTCTCACACATCCCTGTAAATCCAGTAAAAGCTCAGGCTTTTCTGAAGTGTGTTTCAGACCTGGAGTCTTCAGGGGTAATCATGCCAGTTCCTCCTCAGGAACAAGGTTTGGGGTTTTATTCAAAACTATTCATTGTACCAAAGAAAGAAAATTTGTTCAGACCAGTTCTGGATCTGAAAATTTTGAATCGTTATGTAAGAGTACCAACTTTCAAGATGGTGACTATAAGGACTATTCTGCCTTTTGTTCAGCAAGGACATTATGTGTCCACAATAGACTTGCAGGATGCATACCTTCATATTCCGATTCATCCAGAACACTTTCAGTTTCTGAGATTCTCTTTTCTAGACAAGCATTACCAATTTGTTGCTCTTCCATTTGGCCTAGCAACAGCTCCAAGAATCTTTTCAAAGGTTCTGGGTGCCCTACTATCTGTAATCAGAGAACAGGGTACTGCAGTGTTTCCTTATTTGGACGATATCTTGGTACTAGCTCAGTCTTTACATACTTCAGAATCTCACACGAATCAACTTGTGTTGTTTCTTCGGAAACATGGTTGGAGGATCAATTTACCAAAAAGTTTCTTGATTCCTCAGACAAGGGTCACCTTTTTAGGCTTCCAGATAGATTCAGTGTCCATGACTCTGTCTCTAACAGACAAGAGACGTTTAAAATTGGTCGCAGCATGCCGGCTCCTTCAGTCTCAGTCATTCCCTTCAGTGGCTATGTGCATGGAAGTTTTAGGTCTCATGACTGCAGCATCAGACGCAATTCCCTTTGCTCGTTTTCACATGAGACCTCTACAGCTTTGTATGCTGAATCAATGGTGCAGGGATTATACAAAGATATCACAATTAATATCCTTGAATCCCAATGTACGACACTCTCTGACATGGTGGATAGATCACCATCGTTTGGTTCAAGGGGCTTCTTTTGTTCACCCAACCTGGACTGTGATCACAACAGATGTGAGTCTTTCAGGTTGGGGAGCTGTTTGGGGATCTCTGATAGCACAAGGGGTTTGGAAATCTCAAGAGGCGAGATTACCAATAAATATTTTAGAACTCTGTGCAATTCTCAGGGCTCTTCAGTTCTGGCCTCTGCTAAAGAGAGAACCGTTCATTTGTTTTCAGACAGACAATATCACAACTGTGGCTTATGTCAATCATCAGGGTGGGACTCACAGTCCCCAAGCTATGAAAGAAGTATCTCGGATACTTGCCTGGGCGGAATACAGATCCTGTCTAATCTCTGCGGTGCATATCCCAGGCGTAGACAATTGGGAGGCGGATTATCTCAGCCGCCAAACTTTACATCCAGGGGAGTGGTCTCTCCATCCAGATGTGTTTTCTCAGATTATTCAGATGTGGGGGCTTCCAGAGATAGATCTCATGCCTCTCATCTAAACAAGAAACTTCCCAGATACCTGTCCAGGTCCAGGGATGTTCAGGCGGAAGCAGTGGATGCGCTGACACTTCCTTGGTGTTATCAACCTGCTTACATCTTCCCGCCTCTAGTTCTCCTTCCAAGAGTGATCTCCAAAATCATCATGGAACAGTCTTTTGTGTTGCTGGTGGCTCCAGCATGGCCACACAGGTTTTGGTATGCGGATCTGGTTCGGATGTCCAGTTGCCCGCCTTGGCCACTTCCGTTACGGCCAGACCTACTATCTCAAGGTCCGTTTTTCCATCAGGATCTCAAATCATTAAATTTGAAGGTATGGAAATTGAATGCTTAGTTCTAAGTCATAGAAGTTTCTCTGACTCAGTGATTAATACTATGTTACAAGCTCGTAAATCTGTCTCTAGAAAGATTTATTATAGAGTTTGGAAGACTTTCATTTCATGGTGTTCTTCTCATAAATTCTCCTGGCATTCTTTTAGAATTCCTAGAATTTTACAGTTCCTTCAGGATGGTTTGGATAAGGGTTTGTCTGCAAGTTCCTTGAAAGGACAAATATCCGCTCTTTCTGTTTTATTTCACAGAAAGATTGCTATACTTCCTGATATTCATTGTTTTGTACAGGCTTTAGTTCATATTAAACCTGTCATTAAATCAATTTCTCCTCCTTGGAGTCTTAATTTGGTTCTGAAGGCTTTACAGGCTCCTCCATTTGAGCCTATGCATTAAACTACTTTCCTGGAAAGTGTTGTTCCTTTTGGCTATTTCTTCTGCTAGAAGAGTTTCTGAGCTATCTGCTCTTTCTTGTGAGTCTCCTTTTCTGATTTTTCATCAGGATAAGGCAGTTTTGCGGACTTCTTTTCAATTTTTACCTAAGGTTGTGAATTCTAACAACATTAGTAGAGAAATTGTTGTCCCTTCCTTGTGTCCTAATCCTAAGAATTCTTTTGAGAGATCCTTACATTCTTTGGATGTGGTAAGAGCTTTGAAATATTATGTGGAAGCTACTAAAAATTTCAGGAAGACTTCCAGTCTATTTGTTTTATTTTCTGGTCCTAGGAAAGGTCAGAAAGCTTCTGCTATTTCCTTGGCTTCTTGGTTGAAACTTTTGATTCATCAAGCTTATTTGGAGTCGGGTCAAACCCCGCCTCAGAGAATTACAGCTCATTCTACTAGATCAGTCTCCACTTTGTGGGCTTTTAAGAATGAAGCTTCAGTTGATCAGATTTGCAAAGCAGCAACTTGGTCCTCTTTGCATACATTTACTAAATTCTACCATTTTGATGTATTTGCTTCTTCGGAAGCAGTTTTTGGTAGAAAAGTTCTTCAGGCAGCTGTTTCAGTTTGATTCTTCTGCTTTTGATTTAAGTTTTTTTCTTTCAAAAGTGAAAATAACTTATTTTTTGGGTTGTGGATTATTTTTTCAGCAGAATATGGCTGTTTTTATTTTATTCCCTCCCTCTCTAGTGACTCTTGAGTGGAAGACTCCACATCTTGGGTATTGATATCCCATATGTCACTAGCTCATGGACTCTTGCCAATTACATGAAAGAAAACATAATTTATGTAAGAACTTACCTGATAAATTAATTTCTTTCATATTGGCAAGAGTCCATGAGGCCCACCCTTTTTATGGTGGTTATGATTTTTTGTATAAAGCACAATTATTTCCAAATTTCCTTTGTTGATGCTTTCTACTCCTTTCTTTATCACCCCACTGCTTGGCTATTCGTTAAACTGAATTGTGGGTGTGGTGAGGGGTGTATTTATAGGCATTTTGGGGTTTGGACAACTTTGCCCCTCCTGGTAGGATTGTATATCCCATATGTCACTAGCTCATGGACTCTTGCCAATATGAAAGAAATTAATTTATCAGGTAAGTTCTTACATAAATTATGTTTTTAAACAACTTTCCAATTCACTCCTATTGTTAAATTTGCTTTATTATCTTGGTTTCCTTTGTTGAAGGAGCAGCAATGCACCACTGGGAACTAGCTGGACACATCTGGGGAACCAATGGCAAGATGCATTTATGTGCAGCCACCAATCACAACTAGCTCCCACTAATGCATTGCTGCTCCTGAGCCTACCTAGGGGTATTCTTTTTACCTAAGGATACCAAAAGAACTAAGCAAAATAGATAATAGAAGTAAATTGTATGCTCTGTCTGAATCTTGAAATAAGAAATTTGGATTCCATATCCCTTTAAGTGCTTTGGGAACAGTTATCCTTCAGCTACTCTTTTACTGTCATCTCCATGGTGGACTAGCATTCTAATTGGCTGCTTAACCCCTTAACGACTGAGGACGTGCAGGGTACGTCCTCAAAAAAAGGCAGTTAACGCCTGAGGACATACCCTGCACGTCCTCGGTGTGGAAAGCAGCTGGAAGCGATCCTGCTCGCTTCCAGCTGCTTTCCGGTTATTGCAGTGATGCCTCGATATGGAGGCATCCTGCAATAACCTTTTTAAGCCATCCGGTGCAGAGAGAGCCACTCTGTGGCCCTCTCTGCACCGGAGATCGGTGGCTTACTGCGTTGGTGGGTGGGAGCCGGACCGGGAGGCGGGTGGCGGCCATCGATGGCCCTTTTGATGTGGAGGGGGGCGGGATCGTGGGCGGGGATGGCCGGGGGCGTGCACGGATGCGCGCGTGTGCACGGGAGGGCGGGGCGGGCGCGTGCACAGGGAGGGAGCGGGTGGGAACCGCTACTCTACAGAAAATGCTATAATAAAAAATGTTAAAAAATGTCTTAAGTAAAAAAAAAAAAACGATCAGCAAGGTGGGGGTTTGTCTGTGTGTGGGGGGTGGGAAGCTACACTACAGAAAAAAAACCAACCAAACAAAAAAAAGCTGCCAGTACCCAAGATGGCCCCCAATAAGGCAGAGGGGAGGGTTAGAGAGCGGTTTTGGGGGGGATCAGGGAGGTTGGGGGCTAAGGGGGGATCCTACACAGTAGCATATTTTAAAAAAAAACCTTTTATTTTAGTACTGGCAGACTTTCTGCCAGTACTTAAGATGGCGGGGACAATTGTGGGGTGGGGGAGGGAAGGGAGCTGTTTGGGAGGGATCAGGGGGTGGGATGTGTCAGGTGGGAGGCTGATCTCTACACTAAAGCTAAAATTAACCCTGCAAGCTCCCTACAAACTCCCTAATTAACCCCTTCACTGCTAGCCATAATACACGTGTGAGGCGCAGCAGGATTTAGCGGCCTTCTAATTACCAGAAAACAACGCCAAAGTCATATATGTCTGCTATTTCTGAACAAAGGGGATCCCAGACAAGCATTTACAACCATTTGTGCCATAATTGCACAAGCTGTTTGTAAATTATTTCAGTGAGAAACCTAAAATTGTGAAAAATTTAACTTTTTTTTTTTAATTTGATCGCATTTGGCGGTAAAATGGTGGCATGAAATATACCAAAATGGGCCTAGATCAATACTTTGGGTTGTCTACTACACTACACTAAAGCTAAAATTAACCATACAAGCTCCCTAATTAACCCCTGCACTGCTGGGCATAATACACGTGTGGTGCGCAGCAGCATTTAGCGGACTTCTAATTACCAAAAAGCAATGCCAAAGCCATATATGGCTGCTATTTCTGAACAAAGGGGATTCCAGAGAAGGATTTACAACCATTTGTGCCATAATTGCACAAGCTGTTTGTAAATGATTTCAGTGAGAAACCTAAAATTGTGAAAAATTTAAAGTTTTTTTTAATTTGATCGCATTTGGCGGTGAAATGGTGGCATGAAATATACCAAAATATGCCTAGATCAATACTTGGGCTTGTCTACTACACTACACTAAAGCTAAAATGAACCCTACAAGCTCCCTAAAAAGCTCCCTAATTAACCCCTTAACTGCTGGGCATAATACACTTGTGGTGCGCAGTGGCATTTAGCGGCCTTCTAATTCCCAAAAAGCAACGCCAAAGCCATATATGTCTGCTATTTCTGAACAAAGGGGATCCCAGACAAGAATTTACAACCATTTATGCCATAATTGCACAAGTTGTTTGTAAATAATTTCAGTGAGAAACCAAAAGTTTGTGAAAAAATTTGTGAAAAAGTGAACGATTTTTTGTATTTGATCGCATTTGGCGGTAAAATGGTGGTATGAAATATACCAAAATTGGCCTAGATGCTTTTAGTAAAATATATCACTGTTTTAGTGTTAACATATTTCTCTGCACGTGCATGTGAAGCATAGCTAGATATTCTCAGTGCACAAGCATTTTAAATACTGCAGCTGCTCAGAGCACTAGTAGGGCTTGTATCATGTCAGCAATTAACTAACACGTAAATTACGAGTTTTGCATTACGGCTTTTAACACTGAAAAATGGCAATTTCAGCGTAATAGCAGTAACGCACTATTACGAGTCGTGTCGGTATAGCTATACCACAACATTTTAGCCTGTAACGCAACGTCCATTCCGTGTGGGATTTTCATAGCGCCGGTATTACAGGTTGTGTGGTGAGGCTACAATGCTTGCGTTACAGCCTATACCGACATGATCCATACCGCCATCTGAGAGCAGTAGTTATGAGTTTTGTGTAACAAAAATGTTTCACAAAACTCATAAGTAAAAAGTTACAAAGTACACTAACACCCATAAACTACCTATTAATCCCTAAACTGCCGTCCTCCTGCATCGCAAACACTATATTGAGAGCTACTGAAATCCTATTGGCTGATTTGAACAGCCAATATGATTTCAGTAGCTTTCATTCTATTGGCTAATTTGAATTTGAAGAATCAAATCAGCCAATAGGAATGCAAGGTACGCCATTTTGAAACGGCTACCTTGCATTGAACATTGAAGCTTCAGTGTACAGCGGGGCCCGTATAAAGAGGATGCTCCGCGCTGGATGTCTTCACCGCTCTGCGCCGCTAGGATGAAGATAGAAGACACCCCTGAGATGGATGAAGATGTCGCCACCTGGATGAAGACTTCTCGCCGTCTGGATGGAGATGGATGTCCGGACTTCAGGAACCGTGAGTAGATATTCTGGGGTTAGTGTTAGGTATTTTTTTTATTTTTTGGGGGTTGTTTTTTTTCAGATTAGGGTTTGGGCAATTTGAAAAAGAGCTAAATGACCTTTTAAGGGCAATGAAAAAGAGCTAAATGCCCTTTTATGGGCAATGCCCACACAAATGCCCCTTTAGAGACAATGGGTAGCTTAGTTATTTTAAGGGCTATTGGTTGTTTATTGTAGACTAGGGGGTGTTTTTATTTTTGGGGGGGGTTTATTTTTTATAGGGCTATTAGATTAGGTGTAACTGTTTTTATTTTTGATAATTTAGTTTATTATTTTTTGTAAGATTAGTGTTTTTTATTTTTCGTAATTTAGTGTTCATTTTTTTTGTAATTTAGATTTTTTAATTTTTCTCGTAGTGTTAGGTTTTTTTAAATTTTAAATTTAGATTTTTTAATTGGTAGTATTTTTTATTTTATTAGAATTAAAAGGTTAGGTTAATTTATAGTTTAATGTTAGGTTTATTTTTATTTCACAGGTAAGTTTTTATTTATTTAAGTATAGTTATATTGTAATTTTAATTTAAAGTTAGGGGTTAATAGTTTAATTTACTGTTTTGCGATGTGGGGGGCAGGTGGTTTAGGGGTTAATATGTTTATTTAGTTGCAGAGATGTGGGGGGCTTGTGGTTTAGGGGTATATAGGTTTATTTAGTTGCGGAGATGTGGGAGGCCGGTGGTTTAGGGGTTAATAGGTTTATTTAGTGGCGGCGATATCACGGAGCAGCGGAATAGGGGTTAATAACTTTTATTAGTGTTGAATATATAGGGAGCGGCAAATTAGGGGTTAATAACTTTATGTAGGTGTCGGCGATGTTGGGGCCTCAGATTAGGGGTGTTTAGACTTGGGGCTTTTGTTAGGATGTTAGGTTTAAACTTAAAGGGACAGTCTACACTTACAACAACCTTAATCCATCCGTTAGATAATTTTCCGATTTCGTTTGCTCACCCCTGCAATCATATGGAGACTTGTACACATCCAGAGTTATTCTCCATGAAAAGTTATATTCTGACTGTTAGAAATGGCTGCTCCGATCCGCCCACCCAATACGTCACCCACTCTCTTAGTTTGCACCGTCCAATAGAAAATTGACCACCGATTAAAAATCTGTATCGCGCATTCATTGCTTCGCGCATGCGCAACATCCCTGGGAACCAAGTATCCGGAACCAAAGTTTCGCTCTACAGGGAGTGCAGAATTATTAGGCAAATGAGTATTTTGACCACATCATCCTCTTTATGCATGTTGTCTTACTCCAAGCTGTATAGGCTCGAAAGCCTACTACCAATTAAGCATATTAGGTGATGTGCATCTCTGTAATGAGAAGGGGTGTGGTCTAATGACATCAACACCCTATATCAGGTGTGCATAATTATTAGGCAACTTCCTTTCCTTTGGCAAAATGGGTCAAAAGAAGGACTTGACAGGCTCAGAAAAGTCAAAAATAGTGAGATATCTTGCAGAGGGATGCAGCACTCTTAAAATTGCAAAGCTTCTGAAGCGTGATCATCGAACAATCAAGCGTTTCATTCAAAATAGTCAACAGGGTCGCAAGAAGCGTGTGGAAAAACCAAGGCGCAAAATAACTGCCCATGAACTGAGAAAAGTCAAGCATGCAGCTGCCAAGATGCCACTTGCCACCAGTTTGGCCATATTTCAGAGCTGCAACATCACTGGAGTGTCCAAAAGCACAAGGTGTGCAATACTCAGAGACATGGCCAAGGTAAGAAAGGCTGAAAGACGACCACCACTGAACAAGACACACAAGCTGAAATGTCAAGACTTGGCCAAGAAATATCTCAAGACTGATTTTTCTAAGGTTTTATGGACTGATGAAATGAGAGTGAGTCTTGATGGGCCAGATGGATGGGCCCGTGGCTGGATTGGTAAAGGGCAGAGAGCTCCAGTCCGACTCAGACGCCAGCAAGGTGCAGGTGGAGTACTGGTTTGGGCTGGTATCATCAAAGATGAGCTTGTGGGGCCTTTTCGGGTTGAGGATGGAGTCAAGCTCAACTCCCAGTCCTACTGCCAGTTTCTGGAAGACACCTTCTTCAAGCAGTGGTACAGGAAGAAGTCTGCATCCTTCAAGAAAAACATGATATTCTTGCAGGACAATGCTCCATCACACGCGTCCAAGTACTCCACAGCGTGGCTGGCAAGAAAGGGTATAAAAGAAGAAAATCTAATGACATGGCCTCCTTGTTCACCTGATCTGAACCCCATTGAGAACCTGTGGTCCATCATCAAATGTGAGATTTACAAGGAGGGAAAACAGTACACCTCTCTGAACAGTGTCTGGGAGGCTGTGGTTGCTGCTGCACGCAATGTTGATGGTGAACAGATCAAAACACTGACAGAATCCATGGATGGCAGGCTTTTGAGTGTCCTTGCAAAGAAAGGTGGCTATATTGGTCACTGATTTGTTTTTGTTTTGTTTTTGAATGTCAGAAATGTATATTTGTGAATGTTGAGATGTTATATTGGTTTCACTGGTAAAAATAAATAATTGAAATGGGTATATATTTGTTTTTTGTTAAGTTGCCTAATAATTATGCACAGTAATAGTCACCTGCACACACAGATATCCCCCTAAAATAGCTATAACTAAAAACAAACTAAAAACTACTTCCAAAACTATTCAGCTTTGGTATTAATTAGTTTTTTGGGTTCATTGAGAACATGGTTGTTGTTCAATAATAAAATTAATCCTCAAAAATACAACTTGCCTAATAATTCTGCACTCCCTGTATGTTTTTACCGCTGTTAATTCACAGAAGTACCAGTTTTTATGTAATGTAAGTATTCGGACACATTCTGCAATCTAACAAGATTAGTTGCTCTGATTCAAATAACATGTTTGTACAAAATGTTATCCACGTTACCTCCAAACTTATTAATTGTAATTTTAGGAATAATATCGGCATGTTAAATTTTTTTATCATTCCGCAAATATTAATATTGTGCTTATTCATCTATATGTCTACAACGATACCTAAAAATTAAAATCCTCATTCATACAGATAGATAAATCAATATTTAATAGATATATATATATAAAACCGAAAATATGGATAGATAGCAAAATATGATGGATAGTTACTTAGACAGAACTTTTGTCAAATAGAGGTATATATAGCTAGCTTCAAACTGCTACATACAAACTTTTTATAATCATTAAATGCATTTTGCCATGTTAATATATGGTCTTGATACTAATGTTATCTTTGGATCACACATTTAATTTTGATCTATTGTTTACAAAAAAAACCCCAAATGATATTTTTTTGTTGTGTTTGCTAATCTCTGAAAAAATAAAAATTTTACGATTTTACATTTACCTATTATTTAGAAATGAGCCTTTATTTAACTTCCATGGAGGGACAGAAAAAAGAGTTACCCGTTCTGTGTGTGCAGAGATAACCACTCCAGTCTTCCGGTTTTGAGCTGAAGATCAATGCGCATGCATATTACAGTCTGATGAGGTCACTGTTCGGTCCGTGCACGAGTGTTATAGGGAAAGATCAGGACTCGATAAGACAGGAGGAGAAGCTATTGGGAGGAGTTAAACGGCCATTTTTGAATCATGTAATAAAAACTACTTTTCTGAAAAAGTTGGTAAGCGGATACACGAAAATAGGGATCCAGGGTATCAATATAATTGTAATCATGAGATCGTAACAGTGGGCTAATGTTGTTTTTAGGTGTAGACTGTCCCTTTAACTTTTTTTTCCCCATAGACATCAATGGGGCTACTTTACGGAGATTTTTCATTCCGCGATCGTAGGTGTTAGTTTTTTTTCTAACACTATCTCTCCATTGATGTCTATGGGGGAAAGCATGCACGAGCACGTCAAAGCAGCCCTTGACTTTTGTGCGGTATGGAGCTTAACACCACCATATCGCACGCACAAGGAGACTTTTCAGTAACTCGTAATGGCAGTGCTATGCAGAGTGAAATAACACAACTTTTTTGGCGTTAGTTTCGCATCCTGCTTTAGCGCAAAACTCTGAGCAAGTGCTGTGTTTAAAATGCTAGTGCACGGTGCATACTTAAATACACTTTTGATACAGCTATAGCTTTTATTAGAATCATTTTTGCTAATACATGTACAGTATATTACAATAATGCTTAATTTCAATACTGCAATGCATCCATGTGTATTACAATATTGGCTGAAATGTCCCTTTAAAGACCCTTTACAATGGGATGTGACTACTGAGGAATCTTAGAGGTAAATTATCTTCTTTTTTACATAGAAATATTCATGTGATACAGTATTTTCTAGTCAGATGTTTACAGACATGCTGCATCTGTAAAGAAGCATGTTTTTCTGCAGAAAGGGTGGTGGATTCATGGGCCCATAGTTATTAAGGTCTGGCGGACCTGATCCGACACTGCAGATCCAGTCTGCCAGACCTCGCTGAATACGGCGAGCAATACGCTCGCCGTATTCAGCTTTGCACCAGAAGCTCACAAGAGCTACTGGTGCAACGCCGCCCCCTGCAGACTCGCGGCCAATCGTCCGCCAGCAGGGGGGTGTCAATCAACCTGATCGTACTCGATCGGGTTGATTTCCGGCGATGTCTGTCTGCCTGCTCAGAGCAGGCGGACAGGTTATGGAGCAGCGGTCTTTGTGACCGCTGCTTCATAACTGCTGTTTCTGGCGAGTCTGCAGGCTCGCCAGAAACACGGGGCATCAAGCTCCTTTCGGAGCTTGATAGATATGCCCCATGGAATAAACTTCCAAAAGAGGTAGGAAACACAGGGACTGTAAAATAATTAAAAAAATGCTTGGGACATGCATAAGGCTATCCTATGAAAAACAGTTACATGTAATATGGGTAGACTTGATGGGCCTTTTGATTCTTATCTACCCTTAAATTCCATGTTTCTATGCTTTCTAGTTATAAAGCATTTTGGTTACTTTGATGTTTTTTTCCAATACAAAAGAGAAAAGTGACATCAGTATACATCATTATATCAGTATAACAATCTGTGGTAGTAGTTACTCAATTCTCAGTTACTCAGTTCTTCATAATAAAAGTTGCAAACAATACAAAGGAGAACATTAATTAAGATTGCAGTCTTCCTACATCTGGCAGGCAGCATTGCATGAAAAATATTAACATTGCATAAGAGCATGTCAATTACTCGGAAGAAGCCAGTGTTGGTGCGATTTATTACCTCTGAGGTGGAGAAAAAAAGATAAAGAAGCATTTTTTATAAAAAAAAAATCTTTATTTAGTTTATATTCAATACAAAAAATTAATTAAAAAAATCCAAGATTAATCACCAATTTAAATAAGTAGTTTTGGTGTATTTGCAGGCTTGTGTGTGCCAGCCTGCACCGCAAAGCCTCAAAAGCTGTGAATGCAGCTTAAAGGGCTATTATAGTCAAAGAAAATACATGTATTTTAAGAATATCAACCCTAGGCTCAGGACTCGCAGGTCCTGATTGGAAAACATTGCTGAGCCAATCACCAGCACTAGTTACATGACTCAGATATGGAACTAGCGCTGCTGATTGGATCAGCGGCATTTTCCGTTCAGGACCAGCAGTGCTCTGCAAGTCTTGAGCAGTATTTCTACTTTGTGTTTACCCCTATTTGATGGGCTAAACGCACAGTAGCCTAGAGTCGATATTCTTAAAATTACATGGAAATAGATTAGAGCTTGTCATTTTTTGACTATAATGGCCCTTTAATAAATCTTCCCCAAAAAGTTGATTTCTGGTGAATGTGAATCCTACATATTAAGTACTTTTTATATTGCATTTTAAACGGAACATAAAACCCAGAATGTTTCTTTCATGATTCAGATAGCACCTACAATTTAAAAATAAATGTACTTCTATTATCTATTTTACTTTATTCTATTGGCATCCTTTGTTGAAGAAACAGCAATGCAGATGGGCGAGCCAATAAAATTAGCATATATGTTCAGCCACTAAGCAGCAGCACCTGGACCTACCTAGGTATTCTTTTAAACAAAGGATACCAAGAGAACAAAACAAATTAGATGATAAAAGTAAATTGGAAAATTATTTAAAATAGCATGCTCCCTCTGAATCATGAAAGAAAAAAAAATTGAGTTTCATATCCCTTTAATATTCTAACCCAGAAATAGTGCGCCTGTGCCTTACATCCAGAATATTAAAACTGCAGTGTAGAAACTTATTTTCTTTTCATTATTTTGTATTATCATTGCTAAACACACATAAAAGCACTTTTTAAATTAAAAAACAAAGTGGCAACCTCACAAGCAGGGCCGCCATCAGGGGGTGACAGGGGTGACTCCTGTCAGGGGCCCAATGGGCTTGGGGGGCCCCATGAGGCAAGAACAAAAAAAAAACATTTTTTTTTTTTTTAAATTTTGGCAGCCACCAGTGGGTACTACAGCAGAGTGCTAATTGAGCATGGGAAATGTTATTACAAGGAGTAAAGTATTAACATTTGAGAGGATTTCTGAGTGTGCACTAAACCACTATGCACAATGTGAGACAGACTTGGCACTTTGTTTGTACAGTGTGTGCCTGAGTCAGACGGCAGATCACTTTCATTTGCAGAGGAGGTAGGACTTACTTAGCAAATGTTTTTTATTTCTTTGTGCAATTTAAGATTGTAACTTCAGTGTGGTAGTAGTTGTATGGTGGGGCCAGGGGTCCATAAAAACACATTTTTTTAGCAGCAGTGTATTTATGATTATTTGACAATGCTGTAGAAATTCTATATTTAAAACCATGCAGAAATGTTTCCTTCTCAATACACAAATGATATATATTACATTCCAGTTTACTGCCCCTTTATGCAAGGACTTTCCAGATACAAGGAGGCATTTTATCTAAGATTTTTACATCTGCATAACATGTTATACTCTCAGACTAAGATTGCTCAGTGTTGGAAATGAGACAGGTTAACTTAAAACTGTTCAGTTTACTCTACAGCTGACTTAATTTTGAAATGCATACCAACAAGCTTAAATCCTGCATTTAACCAGATCTAATGGTATGAGTACCACAGCTTATGGTTCCACCAAGACCATATAGAGTACAGCATTTTCAAAATCCACAAGTACAGCTGACAGATGGGAACATTTGTACACTATATTTGAAGTGGTGCTCTTGGTTGGGGAAAATATCAAACAAACATATGTCAACCTTTTAAAAGTACTTTTCTTCATCTAGCCATCTACCCAGATCATTAATGTACAATTTTGAATTCACAGAATTATTTTTGTTTGCACATTTACAAATATGATTCTTTAAAAAGTGATCTCTTAATTTCTGCATTTTTTTTTTATCATGCATGTCACACACTGTTGATATAGGGGATGCAAGGTGCATAAATGTTTCCTCCTGTGAGTATTTCTGTGGGTGTCTGTGTTTATGTCTTTGTGCTTTGGTTTGTGTCTCTATGAGTGTGTATGTATTTTTTTTCTGTTGGTATCTCTGTGAGGGTGGGTGTGTATGTCTTTGTGCATTTTCTGTGGATGTCTGTGAGGGTGTGTGCATATGTCTTTGAGCTTTTTCTATGGGTGTCTCTGTGAGGGTGGGTGTGTGTTTGTCTTTGTGTATTTTCTCTGGATGCCTCTGTGAGGGTGGGTGTGTATGTCTCTGTTTTCTGTGGATGTCTCTGTGAGGGTGTGTGTGTGTGTGTATGTATGTCTGTGTTTTCTGTGGATGTCTCTGTGAGGGTGTGTATTTTTTGTGGGTGTCTCTGTGAGGGTGTATGTATGTATTTCTGTGTTTTCTGTGGGTGTCTTTGTGTGTGTGTGTATGTCTTTGTGTTTTTTTCTGAGGCTGCCTCTGTTGGTGTTTCCTTGGGTGTATGTGCAAGTTTGAGTTTGTGTGTGTGTGTGTGTCCATTGTCTGTTCCTTTTTAGGACATTTTGACCTTACTACTGAATATTTACATCTTTCTACAGACTTTGAGACTAATGAGACCTTTCCGGAAGTCACCAATCTACCATTTAACCTTTAAATTATTGTTTAGGCAGTTCAGGGCCCTTCCTTTCAGCCACTGCATGCTGTTGTCATCATTTAGTTGGCATCTTCCTTTACAAAAAGATAATAAGAACTCCATATTTTGTTTTCTAAATCTCCTTTTTTTCAAAAACTGTAGTTTACCTCATTACTTGTCAGGTCAATGTAAACAAGTGCTAAGTGTCTGTTTGGGTGTCTGTTTCTGAGTTTCTTTGCGTGTTTGCCTGAGTGTCTATATGTGAATCCTTATGTGTGAGTGTGTGTGTGTGTGTGTGTGTGTCAGTGTATGTTACTACCTTTACAACATTTCCAAGTTTAAATAGACACTTAAGAGTAAAGTGCATATACGTTTTAGTCAGTTGGTCAAAAATTGCACATGTCAAAGGAGGGGGGGGGGGGGCCTGATCAATGGTTAAGTCAGGGGCCCCAAAATTTCTAGTGGCGGCCTTGCTCACAAGCATCTATAAATCTAAGCTAAGCGACCTTGTTGCAGAAGTGAGATGATAGTAGAAATGTATTGAGAATAATTCATCTATATGTTAGAGAGTTTAATTAGCAGGGCCGGATTTGCCTACTGGGACATTTCCTGGTGGGTCACCCGGTTGGGGTCTCGGAACAACAGTTGCTATGAGGGAGGCCACACATGGAGCGACCGAGTGCTTAAATGTACAAACCAGCTACAAATTAGCACCGCACTGTGGGGAGAGGTGAGGGGGAATGAGTGGGGGGTTCTGCGTCTGCACCCTGCACTGCACAATCTGTGACACAGAAATGGAGGTGGGAGCCGAGCTCCTTGGAGGCCACGTGCACAACAAGCTCCTGAGCAGGCTGCCAGTCTGTCTTACTGTGTGGGGGCTGGGGAGGGGGCCAGTCTTAAAAACATTTTTATTCTTATTTCTCTTTAAGGCCCCAACTATCTCTATTTCAGGTGAAAAGATCTAAGAAGTATCTTCAGTATGGCAAGGTCTCTCTAAGAATCTTATAAACACTCATTTTACCTTGAGAGATGCTTAGCTCACCATGCGGAGTTCTGTGAATGAGATAAAATCTAAAACAAAATCCCAAAGATTTTGTGTGGTGTCTATCTAGGATAACAAGTTTGTGATCATTGGGCCATAAGTGTTTTCAGCTTTTTTGTTTTGTTTGTTTGTTTGTTTTTTTAATGTTGGCGTGCCCTTTTTTAAAGGGGCAGTAAACTTACAAACTAATGTTATATAATTCTGCACATAGTGCAGAATTATATAACATTAGCTTACCGGCACATTTATACTTTAAAGGATTGCAGAGAAATTGTAACTAAAACCTTCTTTTACCTGAACGCTTTTCCTTGCTCTACTGAGCGGGTCTGGATTTTACACAGCGCATCTCTGCAACACTGTGTGCCCGGTCGCGCCATTTAAATGAATGTAGCTTGCTCCCGCTCTGGTCTAGTAAAAATCTCTATAAATTCTACGTTTGTGTTGCAGAAAGTATATTACAAAGAATTCATTTCACAAACACATTTTACAGAATCTATAACAATGAGAAAATATGGTATCTCCCTCCCTCTCTTGCAAGTACCTAGGCGCATAGATAGTAAAATATACCTAGGCATTTGCAATTAACATAGGGAAGATCTTTGGACTGGTTTATAATACTGTTATCATTTTATGATCTTGAACCATGACAAAAATATGAATTGATAATTTGGTGTTTGTATAGAGCTTTTTGGGGGATATTTATTAAGCCGTGAACCGCAAATACACTGGAATTCCGCAGCGTAATTGTGGTGAGCTTGATTTGACCTAGTTATCAAAGCCTACAGACCGTCAAAATTTGAAATCTGTGATGTAACATACGATCCGCCGATCTCAATCCGACACAGATGCTTACGTCGTTACAGATGTTCCCAAATACACATACGGCACTATTTGACAACTATTCCAAGTTATCGAATAGTTAACAGGTATGCTCGCGGCTATTTCGGCCCAGCATACCTGATTTCAATCCGCCACCCTGGAGGCCGCGGATGCCATAGGAATCAATGGGAGTCTAAAAGCAGAGACAGCTTATGTTCGATACTGCCAGATATCCCATTAATTTCTTTGGTACAAAACCAGTAACATTTACACCTAACACCCTAACATAAGCCCCAAGTCTAAACACCCCTAATCTGCTGTCCCGACATTGCCGCAACCTAAATAATGTTATTAACCCCTATTCCGCCTCTCCCGGACCTCGCCGCCACATAAATAAAAGTATTAACCCCTAAACCTCTGGTCTCCCACATCACTACCATTAACTAAACCTATTAACCCCTAAACCGCCAGCCCCCACATCGCCATAAACTAAATTAAGCTATCAACCCGCTAACTTTACATTAAAATTACAACATCCCTATCTTAAAATATATTAAAACTTACCTGTAGAATTAAAATAAACTAATTCTAAACTATTAATTAACCTACCCTACCTATTATACTACAATTACATTAAACTAGCAATTACATTAAGTATATTACATATTAAAAAACCCTAACCCTACTCAAATTATTTAAATATACTATTAAACATTAAAAATTACTAAATTACAAACAAAAAAAACACTGAGTTACAAAAACAAACATACCACAGTATCAAAAATAAAAACGAATTACACCTAATCTAATAGCCCTATCAAAATAAAAAGCCCCCCCAAAATAAAAAAAAACCCTAGCCTACAATAAACTACCAATGGCCCTTTGTTTGTTTTTGTAACTTAGTGTTTGTTATTTGATGTAACTTAGCGTTTTGTTTTTTTTGTAATTTAGTAATATTTAATAATGTTTAATAGTATATTTAAATAATTTGAGTAGGGTTAGGGCTTTTTAATATGTAATATAGTTAATATAATTGCTAGTTTAATGTAATTGTAGTATAATAGTTAGGGTAGGTTAATTAATAGCTTAATATAGTTTATTTTAATTCTACAGGTAAGTTTTAATTAATTTGAAGATAGGGATGTTGTAATTTTCATTTAAATTTAGCGGGTTGTTAGGTTTAGGGGTTAATAGCTTAATTTAGTTTATGGCGATGTGGGGGGCTGGCCGTTTAGGGGTTAATAGGTTTAGTTAATAGTAGGGATGTGGGAGGCCAGAGGTTTAGGGGTTAATATGTTTATTTAGGTGGCGGTGGGGTCCAGGAGCGGGAGGATAGGGGTTAATACGTTTATTTAAGTGGCGGCGGGGTCCGGGAGCGGCGGGATAGGGGTCAATACGTTTATTTAGGTGGCGGCAGGGTCCGGGAGCGACAGAATAGGGGTTAATACATTTATTTAGGTGGGGGCGGGGTACGGGAGCGGCGGGATAGGGGTTAATAGCTTTATTAAAGTTGCGGCGGGGTCCGGGAGTGGCGGGATAGGGGTTAAACATTTTTAGTATAGTGGCAGCGTTTAGTGACAGGGTATAAATAAAGTTAGTAAAAAGCCGAATAGCAGCGAGATCGATGACTGCTAGTTAATAACAGTCCAATGCTCATCGCCCTGTACTTGGTGCACGGATTTTTGCCGGCTTTTTTTTATAAATATGGAGATTGTATTCAGGTCTGCGGCCGCAATGTTAGGCGAGCATATTGGTGCCGGCGAATGCAGCATAGTTGAGGTTTTGACAACTGAAATTATGAATCCAACAATAAGGAAAACTGAATAAAACAAAAAACAAACAGATACCCATTTCATAAATGATTGACTTTGGTATTTAAAGGGACCGTAAACTGCTGAGTACAACTACATTACCAGGATTACTACCCACCATGTTATTATTTTTTTCCTCCTGTACCTGCAGCTCTCTTTAAAGCTGTTTTCTTATTTTAATCCATTTAAGAAGCCAGTTGGTAAAAGCTCTGCATCTTATACTAGGCAGCGCCATCTTGGTACGCACGTATTGTTACATCCTGTGACAGAAACAGTGCAGTTTTGGTTTACACAGTTTAAAAGGTACATAACATATATAAAAAAATCCTTCAGGAATAATGTAGAGCAATACAGCCTCTGCAAACATGTAGACTTCTTGCTCCGTATTGTGCACGCCAAACTGACATGCATGAGGCAGCCTGTTAAGGAGACAAGAATATCACTGATCTGTGAATGTGCTCCACTTCTGTCACGTGGTGCAAGAATACTTAAAATCCAAGATGGCAGCCCCTAGTGTGAAGATGCAGAGCTATACTAACCAGCACTTGTGATGGATTAAAATAGGAGATTGGCACAGGAGAAAAAAACAATAGCATGATGAGTGGTAACCATGCCAATGTAGTTTTACCGTAGATTGTATCTTTCAATTTTATAGTGCAACTGATATGATTACTAATGTATCCACTAGTGGCAGGTGTAATGTTTCTAGATGTTCTTACAGTATGTTAATTTAGTGCTTCTTGTATGCTATTCGTTGAAGAGGAGGTTTAGCTGATTAGGGATTAGGCAGAGCATCAAATTAGAAAATGTCTGCAATGAAAGGTAATATACGTTTATTGACTGGTGACATTTACATAAAATAGAAAGTCAGGTTTCTAAGCTCCTAGTGCTGCTTTGTTTTTAATGTAGGAATGTTTAGAACTGGTTAAAAACTGCTTCAAGTTTGAACATCTCTGTTTGCTAATTAAATAATATCTACATTATATATATATATATATATATATATATATATATACATATATATATATATATATATATATATATATATATATATATATATTTATTATATATTTGATCCTTTTGACCCCCATGATGTCCAAGTGAAGTGCAATGGGGCATTAATATTTGTCAAGGTGATGATGTGGAGGAAATTGGAAGCTACCTTATTCAGCACCTGAACATACAGTTATGTTTCTGCAATTGTATGGCAGGGTACTTACTTGTTTTTTGTTGAGTTTATTGTTAAGAGTGGGCATGTTCTGTTTTCAGATGGTAGTAAATTGATAGGTGGGGCTGTGTCTAGCTCTATTAAAACCAATATTTGTTTTGTGGTGATAAGGTTATTGTTTATGGGGTTTTATGATATTTTCAACTTCTTTTCAATACCTATATGTGGTCAACATGAGGCCTTAATAACTCACTTTGGTGTCTCAGTGTTTTTTTAACTAAGTGCAGTGCCTACTGTGGGGGATCACTTTAAAAAAAATGTTCTAATAAATACAACTAAATACATATTAAACACTAACGTGCATTAAAGTCAGGTAAGGCAATGTGACAACTAACGTGTACAGAGATTTTTCTGCAGGCACATTCTGATTGGCTGCAGGGAGAAGTTATGCGCACAAAATATAGAAAGTAACATTCACCTAGATTCCGAGTTTCGAATCATGGCTGTGCTCAAATAGCGCATGCGTTATGTTTATTGCGCACTCTTCATAGCGTAGGTATTACAAGTCTGAAAAGAACATCATTACGCATCGCGTTAACACGAATACCACGTTTATTTCACTGAGTAATGGATTCCCCCATTAAGATCAATGGAATTTTTCATCTAGCACTCGATATCGAGAGAACTAAACATTGCTCTGTCACATTACCCATACAACTTTATGGACAGAAAGAATAACCATGTCAAATTTACAAACAACAATCGCTCACACAACATAGCAGTTTCGCATTCAACAATCACAATTATTTACAACAAATACTACATAACATTTACACAAAACAAGGATTCAACAAATACGTTTGGATCTGCATCACGGAAGAAAAGAAGAAGAAGAACAAATTACACACTTATACCCAAACAAAACATTCGCATTGGCGATTAGGAAAGATTTAAAAAAAAACATAATTTATGCTTACCTGATAAATTACTTTCTCCAACGGTGTGTCCGGTCCACGGCGTCATCCATAACTTGTGGGAATATTCTCTTCCCCAACAGGAAATGGCAAAGAGCACAGCAAAAGCTGTCCATATAGTCCCTCCTAGGCTCCGCCCACCCCAGTCATTCGACCGACGGACAGGAGAAAAAAACAGGAGAAACCATAAGGTGCCGTGGTGACTGTAGTTAAAGAAGAAATTCATCAAACCTGATTAAAAAACCAGGGTGGGCCGTGGACCGGACACACAGTTGGAGAAAGTAATTTATCAGGTAAGCATAAATTCTGTTTTCTCCAACATTGGTGTGTCCTGTCCACGACGTCATCCATAACTTGTGGGAACCAATATCAAAGCTTTAGGACACGGATGAAGGGAGGGAGCCAATCAGGTTACCTAAACAGAAGGCACCACGGCTTGCAAAACCTTTCTCCCAAAAATAGCCTCCGAAGAAGCAAAAGTATCAAATTTGTATAATTTGGCAAAAGTGTGCAGGGAAGACCAAGTCGCTGCCTTATATATCTGATCAACAGAAGCCTCGTTCTTGAAGGCCCATGTGGAAGCCACAGCCCTAGTAGAGTGAGCTGTGATGCGCTCAGGAGGCTGCCGTCCGGCAGTCTCGTAAGCCAATCGGATGATGCTTTTCAGCCAAAAGGAAAGAGAGGTAGCAGTAGCTTTTTGACCTCTCCTCTTGCCAGAATAAACGACAAACAGAGAAGACGTTTGTCTGAAATCCTTTGTTGCTTCTAAATAGAACTTTAAAGCACGAACTACATCTAAATTGTGTAACAAACGTTACTTCTTTGAAACTGGATTCGGACACAAAGAAGGCACAACTATTTCCTGGTTAATATTCTTGTTGGAAACAACCTTTGGAAGGAAACCAGGTTTAGTACGCAAAACAACCTTATCTGAATGGAACACCAGATAGGGCGGATTACACTGCAGAACAGATAATTCAGAAACTCTTCTAGCAGAAGAAATAGCAACCAAAAACAGAACTTTCCAAGATAACATCTTGATATCTATGGAATGTAGAGGTTCAAACGGAACCCCTTGAAGAACTGAAAGAACTAAATTCAGACTCCAGGGAGGAGTCAAAGGTCTGTAAACAGGTTTAATCCTGACCAAAGCCTGAACAAAGGCTTGAACATCAGGCACAGCTGCCAGTCGTTTGTGTAACAAGACAAATAAAGCAGAAATCTGTCCCTTTAGAGAACTCGCTGATAATTCCTTATCCAAACCTTCTTGGAGAAAAGAAAGGATCCTAGGAATTTTGATCTTACTCCATGAGAATCCCTTGGATTCACACCAACAGATATATCTTTTCCATATTTTATGGTAAATTTTTCTAGTTACAGGTTTCCTGGCTTGTACCAGAGTATCTATTACAGAATCCGAAAACCCACGCTTAGATAAAATTAAGCGTTCAATTTCCAAGCCGTCAGCTGGAGGGAAACTAGATTTGGATGTTCGAATGGACCTTGTACTAGAAGATCCTGTCTCAAAGGTAGCTTCCATGGTGGAGCCGATGACATATTCACCAGGTCTGCATACCAAGTCCTGTGTGGCCACGCAGGAGCTATCAAGATCACAGAGGCCCTCTCCTGCTTGATCCTGGCTACCAGCCTGGGAATGAGAGGAAACGGTGGAAACACATAAGCTAGGTTGAAGGTCCAAGGCGCTACTAATGTATCCACTAGAGTCTCCTTGGGATCCCTGGATCTGGACCCGTAGCAAGGAACCTTGAAGTTCTGACGAGACGCCATCAGATCCATGTCTGGAATGCCCCATAATTGAGTCAACTGGTCAAATATCTTCGGGTGGAGTTCCCACTCCCCTGGATGGAATGTCTGACGACTCAGATAATCCGCCTCCCAGTTTTCCACTCCTGGGATATGGATTGCAGATAGGTGGCAGGAGTGATCCTCCGCCCATTTTATGATTTTGGTCACTTCTCTCATCTCCAGGGAACTCCTTGTTCCCCCCTGATGGTTGATGTAAGCAACAGTCATCATGTTGTCTGATTGGAATCTTATGAATCTGGCCCTTGCTAGTTGAGGCCAAGCCCTGAGAGTATTGAATATCGCTCTCAGTTCCAGAATGTTTATCGGGAAAAGAGACTCTTCCCGAGACCATAGCCCCTGAGCTTTCAGGGAGTCCCAGACTGCGCCCCATCCCACTAGACTGGCGTCGTGACGATGACCCACTCTGGTCTGAGGAAGCTCATTCCCTGGGACAGGTGATCCTGGGTTAGCCACCAACGGAGTGAGTCTCTGGTTTTCTGATCTACTTGAATCACTGGAGACAAGTCTGTATAGTCCCCATTCCACTGTTTCAGCATGCACAGTTGTAATGGTCTTAGATGAATTCGCGCAAAAGGAACTATGTCCATCAACCCTACTACTTCCATGCACTGAGCTATGGAAGGTCGTGGAACAGAGTGAAGAACTTGACAAGCGTTTAGAAGCTTCGACTTTCTGACATCTGTCAGAAAAATCTTCATTTCTAAAGAATCTATTATTGTCCCCAAAAAAGGAACTCTTTTCGACGGAGACAGGGAACTTTTTTCTATGTTCACTTTCCATCCGTGAGATCTGAGAAAGGCCAGAACGATGTCTGTGTGAGCCCTTGCCTTTGAAAGAGACGACGCTTGTATCAGAATGTCGTCCAAGTAAGGTGCCACTGCAATGCCCCTTGGTCTTAGAACCGATAGAAGGGACCCGAGTACCTTTGTGAAAATCCTTGGAGCAGTGGCTAGCCTGAATGGGAGAGCCACAAACTGGTAATGTTTGTCCAGAAAGGCGAACTTTAGGAACTGATGATGATCTTTGTGGATAGGAATATGTAGATACGCATCCTTTAGATCCACGGTAGTCATAAATTGACCCTCCTGGATTGTAGGTAAAATCGTTCGAATGGTTTCCATTTTGAACGATGGCACTCTGAGAAATTTGTTTAGGAACTTTAAATCCAGAATTGGTCTGAAAGTTCCCTCTCTTTTGGGAACCACAAACAGATTTGAGTAAAACCCCATTCACGGTTGGAACTGGGTGTATCACTCCCATTTTTAACAGGTCTTCTACACAATGTAAGAATGCCTGTCTCTTTATTTGGTTTGAGGATAAGTGAGACATGTGGAACCTTCCCCTTGGGGGTAGTTCCTTGAATTCCAGAAGATAACCCTGAGAAACTATTTCTAGTGCCCAGGGATCCTGAACATCTCTTGCCCAAGCCTGAGCGAAGAGAGAGAGTCTGCCCCCTACTAGATCCGGTCCCGGATCGGGGGCTACTCCTTCATGCTGTCTTGTTAGCAGCAGCAGGTTTCTTGGCCTGCTTACCCTTGTTCCAGCCTTGCATCGGTTTCCAAGCTGGTTTGGTTTGCGAAGCATTACCCTCTTGTCTAGAGGCTGCAGAGTTGGAGGCCGGTCCGTTCCTGAAATTGCGAAAGGAACGAAAATTAGACTTATTCTTGGCTTTGAAAGGCCTATCTTGTGGGAGGGCTTGGCCCTTACCCCCAGTGATGTCTGAGATAATCTCTTTCAATTCTGGCCCAAAAAGAGTTTTACCCTTGAAAGGGATATTAAGCAATTTTGTCTTGGAAGATACATCCGCTGACCAAGACGTTAGCCAGAGCGCTCTGCGCGCCACAATTGCAGACCCTGAATTTTTCGCCGCTAATCTAACTAACTGCAAAGCGGCATCTAAAATAAAGGAATTAGCTAACTTAAGTGCGTGAACCCTGTCCATAACCTCCTCATACGGAGTCTCTCTACTGAGCGACTTTTCTAGTTCTTCGAACCAGAACCACGCTGCTGTAGTGACAGGAATAATGCACGAAATAGGTTGCAGGAGGTAACCTTGCTGTACAAAAATCTTTTTAAGCAAACCCTCCAATTTTTTATCCATAGGATCTTTGAAAGCACAATTATCCTCGATAGGAATAGTAGTGCGCTTGGCTAGTGTAGAAACTGCCCCCTCGACCTTAGGGACTGTCTGCCATAAGTCCTTTCTGGGGTCGACCATAGGAAATAATTTCTTAAATATAGGAGGGGGAACAAAAGGTATGCCGGGCTTCTCCCATTCCTTATTCACTATGTCCGCCACCCGCTTGGGTATAGGAAAAGCGTCGGGGTGCACCGGAACCTCTAGGAACTTGTCCATCTTGCACAATTTTTCTGGAATGACCAGGTTGTCACAATCATCCAGAGTAGATAACACCTCCTTAAGCAGTGCGCGGAGATGCTCTAATTTAAATTTAAATGTCACAACATCAGGTTCTGCCTGTTGAGAAATTCTACCTGAATCTGAAATTTCCCCATCTGACAAAACCTCCCTCACGGCCCCTTAAGATTGGTGTGAGGGTATGACAGAGCAATTATCATCAGCGCCCTCCTGCTCTACAGTGTTTAAAACAGAGCAATCGCGCTTTCTCTGATATGCAGGCATTTTGGATAAAATATTTGCTATGGAGTTATCCATTACTGCCGTCAATTGTTGCATAGTAATAAGCATTGGCGCGCTAGAAGTACTAGGGGCCTCCTGCGTGGGCAAAACTGGTGTAGACACAGAAGGAGATGATGTAGAACTATGTCTACTCCCTTCATCTGATGAATCATCTTGGGCAACTTTACTATCTGTGGCAGTACTGTCCTTACTTTGTTTGGACGCTATGGCACAATTATCACACAATTTTGAAGGGGGAGACACATTGGCTTCCATACATACAGAACATAGCTTATCTGAAGGCACAGACATGTTAAACAGGCTTAAACTTGTCAATAAAGTACAAAAACCGTTTTTAAACAAAACCGTTACTGTCTCTTTAAATTTTAAACAGTGCACACTTTATTACTGAATATGTGAAAAACTATGAAGGAATCAGCCGATCAGAATCAAGTTCACCACAGTGTCTTAAAGCATTCAAAGCATTGCACCCCAAATTTGAGACCTTTAACCCTTAAAATGAAGAAACCGGAACCGGTTAAAGTTTTAACCCCTCTACAGTCCCAGCTACAGCCTTTGCTGCGACTTTACCAAACCCAGGGGGTATACGATACCAAATGAAGCCTTCTAGGAACCTTTTCAAATACTTTCAGACCCACACACATGCAGCTGCATGTCCTGCTCTCAAAAGAAACTGCGCAGTAATGGCGCGAAAATGAGGCTCAGCCTACTACAGTGAAGGCCCTTCCTGACTGAAAAGGTGTCTAAACCAGTGCCTAACGTTAAAAAAACGTTCCCCAAATTTTATAAGAGTGAATAACAACATCAATCTTTATAAAAAGCCCAAATAAAGCAATCGATCTTGCCCATAAAAATGTCTACCAGTTTTATAGCCCACATTAAGCCCTTTATTCTGTTTGTTTTAGATTAAGAAAATGGCTTACCGGTCCCCATGAGGGGAAATGACAGCCTTCCAGCATTACACAGTCTTGTTAGAAAAATGGCTAGTCATACCTTAAGCAGAAAAGTCTGCTAACTGTTTCCCCCAACTGAAGTTATTTCATCTCAACAGTCCTATGTGGAAACAGCAAACAATTTTAGTTACTGCTGCTAAAATCATATTCCTCTCACAAACAGAACTCTTCATCTTTTTCTGTTTCAGAGTAAATAGTACATACCAGCACTATTTTAAAATAACAAACTCTTGATAGTAGAATAAAAAACTACAACTAATCACCACATACTCTTCACCATCTCCGTGGAGATGTTGCCTGTGCAACGGCAAAGAGAA
Organism: Bombina bombina; assembly: GCF_027579735.1. Classification (NCBI taxonomy): domain Eukaryota; kingdom Metazoa; phylum Chordata; class Amphibia; order Anura; family Bombinatoridae; genus Bombina; species Bombina bombina. The sequence continues at coordinate 95,479,009 of NC_069501.1, forward strand.
TGACTGGGGTGGGCGGAGCCTAGGAGGGACTATATGGACAGCTTTTGCTGTGCTCTTTGCCATTTCCTGTTGGGGAAGAGAATATTCCCACAAGTTATGGATGACGCCGTGGACCGGACACACCAATGTTGGAGAAAATATTTAGAACAGTTAACAAATATGATACGATCAAAAATTATAATTGGGATTTTGCAATACTAAATTATGATAATGTTCTGCAAACGATCACTATGACATCATCGAATTATACACATTCCTTAAAAGCATGTGGATTCAGAAACTCAATCTGAGCATGTGCAAATTCAAACAACCACTCCACATTGCACACATACAAATCTTCACAACAGCACACCTGTACCTCATTTAGGCCTAGATTTGGAGTTTGGCGTTAGCCGTGAAAACCAGCGTTAGAGGCTCCTAACGCTGGTTTTAGGCTAACTCCGGTATTTGGAGTCACTCAAAAAAGGGTCTAACGCTCACTTTTCAGCCGCGACTTTTCCATACCGCAGATCCCCTTACGTCATTTGCGTATCCTATCGTTTCAATGGGATCTTTCTAACTCCGGTATTTAGAGTTGTGTCTGAAGTGAGCGTTAGAAATCTAACGACAAAACTCCAGCCGCAGAAAAAAGTCAGTAGTTAAGAGCTTTTTGGGCTAACGCCGGTTCATAAAGCTCTTAACTACTGTACTCTAAAGTACACTAACACCCATAAACTACCTATGTACCCCTAAACCGAGGCCCCCCCACATCGCCGCCACTCGATTACATTTTTTAACCCCTAATCTGCCGACCGCCACCTACGTTATACTTATGTACCCCTAATCTGCTGCCCCTAACACCGCCGACCCCTGTATTATATTTATTAACCCCTAATCTGCCCCCCACAACGTCGCCGCCAGCTACCTACAATAATTAACCCCTAATCTGCCGACCGCAAAGCGCCGCCACCTACATTATAGCTATGTACCCCTAATCTGCTGCCCCTAACACCGCCGATCCCTATATTATATTTATTAACCCCTAATCTGCCCCCCTTCACGTCGCCTCCACCTGCCTACACTTATTAACCCCTAATCTGCCGAGCGGACCGCACCGCTACTATAATAAAGTTATTAACCCCTAATCCGCCTCACTAACCCTATAATAAATAGTATTAACCCCTAATCTGCCCTCCCTAACATCGCCGACACCTAACTTCAATTATTAACCCCTAATCTACCGACCGGAGCTCACCGCTATTCTAATAAATGTATTAACCCCTAAAGCTAAGTCTAACCCTAACACTAACACCCCCAAGTTAAATATAATTTTAATCTAACGAAATAAATTAACTCTTATTAAATAAATTATTCCTATTTAAAGCTAAATACTTACCTGTAAAATAAATTCTAATATAGCTACAATATAAATTATAATTACATTGTAGCTATTTTAGGATTAATATTTATTTTACAGGCAACTTTGTAATTATTTTAACCAGGTACAATAGCTATTAAATAGTTAAGAACTATTTAATAGCTACCTAGTTAAAATAATTACAAAATTACCTGTAAAATAAATCCTAACCTAAGTTACAATTAAACCTAACACTATACTATCATTAAATTAATTAAATAAAATACCTATAATTACCTACAATTAAACCTAACACTACACTATCAATACATTAATTAAATACAATACCTACAAATAACTACAATGAAATAAACTAACTAAAGTACAAAAAATAAAAAAGAACTAAGTTACAAAAAATAAAAAAATATTTACAAACATAAGAAAAATATTACAACAATTTTAAACTAATTACACCTACTCTAAGCCCCCTAATAAAATAACAAAGACTCCCAAAATAAAAAATGCCCTACCCTATTCTAAATTACTAAAGTTCAAAGCTCTTTTACCTTACCAGCCCTGAACAGGGCCCTTTGCGGGGCATGCCCCAAGAAGTTCAGCTCTTTTGCCTGTAAAAAAAACCATACAATACCCCCCCCAACATTACAACCCACCACCCACATACCCCTAATCTAACCCAAACCCCCCTTAAATAAACCTAACACTAAGCCCCTGAAGATCATCCTACCTTGTCTTCACCTCACCAGGTATCACCGATCCGTCCTGGCTCCAAAATCTTCATCCAACCCAAGCGGAAGCTGGCGATCCATCATCCGGTGGCTGAAGAGGTCCAGAAGAGGCTCCAAAGTCTTCATCCTATCCGGGAAGAAGAGGCGATCCGGACCGGCAACCATCTTGATCCAAGCGGCATCTTCTATCTTCATCCGATGACGACCGGCTCCATCCTGAAGACCTCCACCGCGGACCCATCTTCTTCCGGCGACGTCCAACTGAAGAATGATGGTTCCTTTAAGGGACGTCATCCAAGATGGCGTCCCTCGAATTCCGATTGGCTGATAGGATTCTATCAGCCAATCGGAATTAAGGTAGGAATATTCTGATTGGCTGATGGAATCAGCCAATCAGAATCAAGTTCAATCCGATTGGCTGATCAAATCAGCCAATCAGATTGAGCTCGCATTCTATTGGCTGATCGGAACAGCCAATAGAATGCGAGCTCAATCTGATTGGCTGATTGGATCAGCCAATCGGATTGAACTTGATTCTGATCGGCTGATTCCATCAGCCAATCAGACTATTCCTACCTTAATTCCGATTGGCTGATAGAATCCTATCAGCCAATCGGAATTCGAGGGACGCCATCTTGGATGACGTCCCTTAAAGGAACCGTCATTCTTCAGTTGGACGTCGCCGGAAGAAGATGGGTCCGCGGTGGAGGTCTTCAGGATAGAGCCGGTCGTCATCGGATGAAGATAGAAGATGCCGCTTGGATCAAGATGGTTGCCGGTCCGGATCGCCTCTTCTTCCCGGATAGGATGAAGACTTTGGAGCCTCTTCTGGACCTCTTCAGCCACCGGATGATGGATCGCCAGCCCCCGCTTGGGTTGGATGAAGATTTTGGAGCCAGGACGGATCGGTGATACCTGGTGAGGTGAAGACAAGGTAGGATGATCTTCAGGGGCTTAGTGTTAGGTTTATTTAAGGGGGGGTTTGGGTTAGATTAGGGGTATGTGGGTGGTGGGTTGTAATGTTGGGGGGGGGTATTGTATGTTTTTTTTTACAGGCAAAAGAGCTGAACTTCTTGGGGCATGCCCCGCAAAGGGCCCTGTTCAGGGCTGGTAAGGTAAAAGAGCTTTGAACTTTAGTAATTTAGAATAGGGTAGGGCATTTTTTATTTTGGGGGTCTTTGTTATTTTATTTGGGGGCTTAGAGTAGGTGTAATTAGTTTAAAATGGTTGTAATATTTTTCTTATGTTTGTAAATATTTTTTTATTTTTTGTAACTTAGTTCTTTTTTATTTTTTGTACTTTAGTTAGTTTATTTCATTGTAGTTATTTGTAGGAATTGTATTTAATTTATTTATTGATAGTGTAGTGTTAGGCTAGTAGTGTTAGCTATTGTACATGGTTAAAATAATTACAAAGTTGCCTGTAAAATAAATATTAATCCTAAAATAGCTATAATATAATTATAATTTATATTGCAGCTATATTAGGATTTATTTTACAGGTAAGTATTTAGCTTTAAATAGGAATAATTTATTTAATAAGAGATAATTTATTTCGTTAGATGTAAATTATATTTAACTTAGGGGGGTGTTAGTGTTAGGGTTAGACTTAGCTTTAGGGGTTAATACATTTATTAGAATAGCGGTGAGCTCCAGTTGGCAGATTAGGGGTTAATAATTGAAGTTAGGTGTCGGCGATGTTAGGGAGGGCATATTAGGGGTTAATACTATTTATTATAGGGTTAGTGAGGCGGATTAGGGGTTAATAACTTTATTATAGTAGCGCTCAGGTCCGCTCTGCAGATTAGGGGTTAATAAGTTTAGGCAGGTGGAGGCGACGTTGTGGGGGGCAGATTAGGGGTTAATAAATATAATATAGGGGTCGGCGATGTTAGGGCAGCAGATTAGGGGTACATAGGGATAATGTAAGTAGCGGCGGTTTACGGAGCGGCAGATTAGGGGTTAATAATAATATGCAGGGGTCAGCGATAGCGGGGGCGGCAGATTAGGGGTTAATAAGTGTAAGGTTAGGGGTGTTTAGACTCGGGGTACATGTTAGAGTGTTAGGTGCAGACGTAGGAAGTGTTTCTGCATAACAAACAATGGGGCTGCGTTAGGAGCTGAACGCGGCTTTTTTTCAGGTGTTAGGTTTTTTTTCAGCTCAAACAGCCCCATTGTTTTCTATGGGGGAATCGTGCACGAGCACGTTTTTGAGGCTGGCCGCTTGCGTAAGCAACTCTGGTATCGAGAGTTGAAGCTGCGTTAAATATGCTCTACGCTCCTTTTTTGGAGCCTAACGCAGCCTTTATGTGGACTCTCAATACCAGAGTTATTTTTATGGTGAGGCCAGAAAAAAGCCGGCGTTAGCTTTTCGGGTTGTTACCGACAAAACTCTAAATCTAGCCGTTACTTTGCAAACCAGTACATCATTAAGCATTTACATAGGGTATATAAGCACGCTCTGAACATGGATACCTTGACTGTATTGCTTTTTTGAGACAGGTACAGGTCTAGGCGTCGGAGGTTAGAGATAGTGAGAGATAGTGAGAGAGATAGTGAGAGAGAGATTGAAAGAGAGAGATATAATAAGAGAGAGAGAGAGATATATAGTGAGAGAGAGGTAGAGAGAGATAGAGTGTGAGAGAGAGTTGTATTTGTGTACAAATCTGTCTGGGTGAGTGTGCGAGTGCTGCTTTTGTTTTTCATTCCTTACACATAGTTAAACATATTTATTTACACGCAAACACATTCAATACCTACATACTCATAGCAGTAACACTACATACACACTCATACACTCCATATCCCATTCCCTTTGAATCTATACCCATCCCATATACCCTTCCTTCCCTCATAGTCTCACACTAAACATATCTAGAGTTATATTTTGTTCATTTTAGACCAACTTATTGCTTACACACTCATTTAGTCCATTTTTATACGTGTCTGTTTCTTCCTACCCCTTACCCATTTTTCAAAAAACCCATTCACAGTTTAAGCACTTTTTCCTTTTTTGTTCATTATTTTGACCCCCTTTCATTTGTGCACTTTTACCTTCTGATAATGTATGGCAGGAAGGCGTATTGGGGCGAGATTAGGGATGAGATTAGGCAGCAGATTAGGGATGAGATGAGGCAGGAGATTAGTGAGGAGATTAGGGAGGAGAGTGGGAGAGGAATTAGGGAGGAAGGTGGAGAGGTCAGGGTGAGTGGGCCAAGCCACATTGTTGAAGACAAACAAGTGGCTGGGCCCAGTGGGGGAGGTCAGGAGCACAGACAGGGCGCAATACGGTCAGGAAAACAGAGGCTCACATCACAGGAGAGGCCCATGCAGAGGGAGGAGAGGAATAGCAGGGAGGAGAAGGAGACCCTTATAATGGCCTATATGGAGAGGGCTACGAGGCTGCAGGCATCGAAGGCCACCCCTTAAGCGAAGAAAATGTTGTGGGAGGAGATCAGGGATGCTGTCAACGCAGTGGGGGACTTCAGGAGAGACTTGAAATCTATACAGCACTGCTACTGGGACTGCAAAAGCGAGCTAAAGAAAAAAATGTTGAAGGAGAGGCAAGCGACTACCGGGAACGGTGGCGGGCTGGAGCAGAGATTTATCTACAACCGCAGAGAGGAAATGCTGCGTCCCAACATCTCCGAGGTGGCCCTAGTCGGGATCCCAAGGGGGATCGATACCGGGGACATGCTCTTCCCATCTTCTGGTAAGGACATTTAATAATCACTTTTCATCCACCTCATAATCTTTTACACTCAAAAAATATTTATGGGTATGACTAATGCAATTTCGCTTTTTTAAACATTATTCGGAAAACGCATTCAGAATTACCTTGAGAAAGTTGAAGAAAAGCTATCACATTAGTATCTAGTCTCCAGATTATGTGTGCATTTAAACATATTTAAAGGGATACTAAACCCATTTTTTTTTCTTTCATGATTCAGCTAGAGCATGAGATTTTAAGCACCTTTCTAATTTACTCCTATTATCAATTTTTCTTTGTTCTCATGCTAGCTTGATTTGAAAAAGCAGTACTGTAAGCTTTAGAGCCTGACCATTTTTTGTTCAGCAATTGGGTAGCAAACCAATCAGCAAGCTCTACCAAGGTACTGAACTAAAAATGGGCCGGCTCCTGACCTTTTATTACTGCCTTTTCAAATCAAGATAACACGAGAACAAAGAAAAATTGATAATAGGAGTAAATTAGAAAGTTGCTTAAAATTGCATGCTCTATCTGAATCATGAAAGAAAAATGTGGGGTTAGTATCCCTTTAAGACGCTCACAGAAATAAATTAATATTGACTATCTAGATATCCGAAAGACAGGGTTTTCAAATATGTAAATCATATTGATTTATTTTGGATAAAATTGAATTACTAAGGCAGTCTCATTAATACACTTTCAACTATAACATTTACATATTTATTTGGAACTGTGCTAATATTTCTTATTTGATTAATTTTAAAATATACAGGGGTCGATCTGATAAAAATCGTCGCCCGCAAAAGTCGGCGACGCCAATATTTGCGCGGGTTTGGTATCCTATATACGGTGTAACCTAGAAGTTACGCGCGTATATTTCTGCCGTCGCCCATAGTTTTTTGGGCCATAGGCAGGTATACCAAACCCGCGCAATTTGGTATCCAATATACAGCGTAAGGACTTACGTGGCGAAAATGGAGAAATCTTACTCCATTTTCACCTCGCCACAAAAAGCAGCCGTAAGAAGCCTTACGCTGACTATTGGAGCCCTGTAACTCCCTAAACTGGCTGCTAAAATAAACCTAACACCTAACGCATGCGCAATGTCTATCTCCCTGTCAACCGCGATCTTCTAAAATAAACCTAACACCTAACGCATGCGCAATGTCTATCTCCCTGTCAACCGCGATCCCCCGCCGCAATCCCTAATAAAGTATTTAACCCCTAAACCGCCGCCATCTACATAAACTAACCCCCTACTGTGAGCCCCTAAAACCGCCACCATCTAACTGATCTATCCCCTAATGTGAACCCCTAAAACCGCCACCATCTAACTAATCTATCCCCTAATGTGAACCCCTTACACCGCCGCCATCTATATTAAAATTATTAACCCCTAATTTAATCTACCTACCCCGCCGCCAGCTATATTATCTATATTAACCCTAAGTATATTATAGTTAATATAGTTATTACATTATATATATTAACTATATTAACCCTAATTATATTAAGGTTAATATAGTTAATATAGTTACTATAGTATTTATATAAACTATATTAACTCTATCTAACCCTAACACCCCTAACTAAATTCTTATTAAATAAATCTAATTCATATTATAAACTAAAATATTCCTATTTAAATCTAAATACTTACCTATAAAATAAACCCTAAGATAGCTACAATGTAATTAATAATTACATTATAGCTATGTTAGGGTTTATATTTATTTTACAGGTAAATTGTTAATTATTTTAACTAGGTATAATAGCTATTAAATAGTTATTAACTATTTAATAGCTACCTAGTTAAAATAATTACCCAATTACCTGTAAAATAAATCCTAACCTAAGTTACAAATACACCTACACTATCAATAAATCAAATAAACTACAAATATCTATCTAAAAATACAATTAAATAAACTTAACTAAATTACAAAAAATAAAAAAAAGATTACAAGATTTTTAAGCTAATTACACCTATTCTAAGCCCCCTAATAAAATAATAAAGCCCCCCAAAATAAAAAAATTCCCTACCCTATTCTAAATTAAAACAAGTTCAAAGCTCTTTTACCTTACCAGCGCTTAAAAGGGCCTTTTGTGGGGGCATGCCCCAAAGAAAACTGCTCTTTTGCCTGCAAAAAAAAAACACAATACCACCCCCCAACATTACAACCCACCACCCAAATACCCCTAATCTAACCCAAACCCCCCTTAAATAAACCTAACACTACCCCCCCTGAAGATCTCCCTACCTTGTATTCACCCCCCCGGGCAGAACTCCTGATCCGATCCGGGCGATGTGTTCCAGCAAGCGGCAGTGAAGTCTTCTTCCATCCGGGCGATGTCTTGAAGCAAGCGGCAGAGAGTCTTCTTCCATCGGCGACGTCTTCAAACAAATCGGCATCTTCAATCTTCTTACTTCGCTCCTCCGCCGCGGAGCATCCTTCCGGCACGACGGCTTCCCGACGAATGAGGTTCCTTTAAATGACGTCATCCAAGATGGCGTCCGTCGAATTCCGATTGGCTGATAGGATCCTATCAGCCAATCGGAATTAAGGTAGAAAAATCTGATTGGCTGATTCAATCAGCCAATCAGATTCAAGTTCAATCCGATTGGCTGATCCAATCAGCCAATCAGATTGACCTTGAATCTGATTGGCTGATTCAATCAGCCAATCAGATTTTTCTACCTTAATTCCGATTGGCTGATAGAATCCTATCAGCCAATCGGAATTCGACGGACGCCATCTTGGATGACGTCACTTAAAGGTACAGTCATTTAGTCGTCGGATCAAGAAAGAAGAGGATGCTCTGCGTCGGATGTATTCAGGATGCTGCCGCTCCGCTCCAGATGGATGAACATAGAAGATGCCGCCTGGATCAAGACTTCTGATGGATGGAAGACCTCTTCTTGCCCCGCTTGGATGAAGACTTCTGCCGGTCTGGATGTCCTCTTCTGCCCCATCGGATGAAGACTTCGGCCCGGCTGGGTGAAGACAAGGTAGGGAGATCTTCAGGGGGGTAGTGTTAGGTTTATTTAAAGGGGGTTTGGGTTAGAGTAGGGGTATGTGGGTTGTAATGTGGGGGGGGGTATTGTGTTTTTTTTTTACAGGCAAAAGAGCTGTTTTCTTTGGGGCATGCCCCCGCAAAAGGCCCTTTTAAGGGCTGGTAAGGTAAAAGAGCTTTGAACTTGTTTTAATTTAGAATAGGGTAGGGAATTTTTTTATTTTGGGGGGCTTTATTATTTTATTAGGGGGCTTAGAATAGGTGTAATTAGCTTAAAAATCTTGTAATCTTTTTTTTATTTTTTGTAATTTAGTGTTTTGTTTTTTTTTGTAATTTAGTTTAGTTTATTTAATTGTATTTTTAGATAGATATTTGTAGTTTATTTAATTTATTGATAGTGTAGGTGTATTTGTAACTTAGGTTAGGATTTATTTTACAGGTAATTGGGTAATTATTTTAACTAGGTAGCTATTAAATAGTTAATAACTATTTAATCGCTATTATACCTAGTTAAAATAATTAACAATTTACCTGTAAAATAAATATAAACCCTAACATAGCTATAATGTAATTATTAATTACATTGTAGCTATCTTAGGGTTTATTTTATAGGTAAGTATTTAGATTTAAATAGGAATATTTTAATTAATAATATTAATATTAGATTTATTTTAATAAGAGTTTAGTTAGGATGTTAGAGTTAGATAGGGTTATTATACTTAATATATATATAATATAATAACGATATTAACTATATTAAGCCTAATATAATTAGGGTTAATATAGTTAATATATATAATATAATAACTATATTAACCCTAATATAATTAGGGTTAATATAGTTAATATAGCTGGCGGCGGTGTAGGGGGATTAGATTAGGGGTTAATACATTTATTATAGGTGGCCGCGGTGTAGGGGGATGTAGATTGTAGGCAAAAGAGCAGTTTACTTTGTGACAAAGCCCCGCCAAAAGCCCTTTTAAGGGCTGGCAAAAGAGCTGTTACTTTGGGGCATGCCCCGCAAAAAGCCCTTTTAAGGGCTGGCAAAAGAGCTGTTACTTTGGGGCAATGCCACGCAAAAAGCCCTTTTCAGGGCTATTTGTAGGGTTAGACTTAGGTTTAGTGGTAGGGATAGTTTAGTATTTTAGGGGTTAAATAATTTAATATAGATGGCGGCGGGGTAGGGGGATTAGATTAGGGGTTAATAATTTTAAAATAGCGGCGGGGTAGGGGCTCACTTTAGGGGGTAGGTAAGGTAGATGGCGGCGGTGTTAGGGGCTCACTTTAGGGGGTTATAGATTTAATATAGCTGGCGGCGGTTTAGGGGTTAATAACTTTATTAGGTAGTGGCGGTTTAGGGGTTAATACATATTTTATTGTTAGGATAGTGAGGGGGGATAGCGGATAGAGGGTTAGATGTCTCGGGCTATGTTAGGGAGGCGTGTTAGACAGTGCGGGTGATTTAGACTTTAGTCAGGTTTTGTAGGCGCCGGCAGTTTCTAACATGCCGCAAGTCACTGGCGACGCCAGAAATTTGTACTTGCGCAGATTTCTGGACATCGCTGGTTTGTCAGACTTACGGCACGTTAGCATCTGACGGCGACATATATGGGATAGCTCGAGTTGCGAGCTGAAACTGCGGGCAACGCGGGTTCCCTCGCTTGCGCTGCAAACTACGATCTATATCGGATTGCGCCCACAGAGTCTGAGGCCGATGAGGAGGAAACACAGCAGGAACATGCTCCTCCTCCACCCAGGCATGAGCGTGCCACAGAAGGTGACACGCCACCTCAGAGAGAACAGGAGGATCCCCCTGCAGCTCCCAGTGCAGTGTAGGTATAAATATGCATATTACTGATATAGAATGTATATAAAATATGTGTGTCTGTGTATATGTGTAACAAAGGTCTACATTCAATGGAAGGGTGTGATTATTGACACAGGTAGATAAAAGTAACATCAAAGAAACAAGGTCTTTACATATGCAAAGTACTTCACCCTTTCCAAGAAAGTCAGTTTGTCCAAAGTAAAGAAAAATCTCAGAATATAAGCAGGACAGCTGAGAGGGATAAGGGCAGTTGGGATGGAAGGTTGGTAGGTATACACACACTGACACTCTACACACACATGCATTCACATACACAAACACACACATACAACCGCACAGTCATTCTAGATAGGAAGAAAGGGTTTTGGTAAATGCACACACACAGACACCCACCCTGTAATAACTGTTAGATAGGATACATTGTGTGTTTGGGAGTATGACTGAAAACCTCTTTATGTAACTGTCTCTGTAACCTTTCTGTAATTTGGGCAGATTCTAATTAAAGCTCTCTCTCTGGTAAAGAACTGAGTGTCTGAAAATGATTTAGCCTGGAATTACTGAGTACAGTATAGTGGCTATATTTCTGTAGAACTACACATACAATATTTACCTGGGATTGTTGGTAAAAGGATTCAAGGGATAATTGTGCAACAATATTGTGTATCAGACTTATGTGTTTGCATATCAGTGATGTACACACTGTAGCATGGCGGGCCCTCAACGTGTTGGTTACAGCATCATATTGTACAAATCTGTCTACAACAGGGGAGGTATTCTCTTTGTATATGCATATACCTATGTTATTATGAATATGCCTAGCAGTATGTGTGGATGCCTCTAGTGAGGAAGGAGTCTGTTTTTAATGTTTTAACCTGCTCTACCCCTGTGGTTACTTTGATTCCTTTGAATTTCTTTTACTATGTATCTCTGAAACGTTATGGCTCTGTCCTCTGCTGTCTTACGGCTAGATTTAGAGTTTGGCGTTAGCCGTCAAAACCAGCGTTAGAGGCTCCTAACGCTGGTTTTGGGCTACCGCTGGTATTTAGAGTCAGTCAGGAAAGGGTCTAACGCTCACTTTGCAGCCGCGACTTTTCAATACCGCAGATCCCCCTACGCCATTTGCGTATCCTATCTTTTCAATGGGATCTTTCTAACGCCGGTATTTAGAGTCGTGGCTGAAGTGAACGTTAGATAGCTAACGACAAAACTCCAGCCGCAGAAAAAAGTCAGTAGTTAAGAGCTTTTTGGGCTAACGCCGGTTTATAAAGCTCTTAACTACTGTGCTCTAAAGTACACTAACACCCATAAACTACCTATGTACCCCTAAACCGAGGCCCCCCCCATATCGCCGCCACTCTATTAAAAAATTTTTAACCCCTAATCTGCCGACCGCACACCACCACCAGCTACGTTATCCCTATGTACCCCTAATCTGCTGCCCCTAACACCGCCGACCCCTATATTATATTTATTAACCCCTAATCTGCCGCCCCCAACGTCGCCTCCACCTACCTACAATTATTAACCCCTAATCTGCCGACCGGAACTCACCGCCACTATAATAAATGTATTAACCCCTAATCCGCCTCACTCCCGCCTCAATAACCCTATAATAAATAGTATTAACCCCTAATCTGCCCTCCCTAACATCGCCAACGCCTAACTTCAAGTATTAACCCCTAATCTGCTGACCGGACCTCACCGCTACTCTAATAAATGTATTAACCCCTAAAGCTAAGTCTAACACTAACACCCCCCTAAGTTAAATATAATTTAAATCTAACAAAATAAATTAACTCTTATTAAATAAATTATTCCTATTTAAAGCTAAATACTTACATGTAAAATAAACCCTAATATAGCTACAATATAAATTATAATTATATTGTAGCTATTTTAGGATTAATATTTATTTTACAGGCAACTTTGTAATTATTTTAACCAGGTACAATAGCTATTAAATAGCTAATAACTATTTAATGGCTACCTAGTTAAAATAATTACAAAATTACCTGTAAAATAAATCCTAACCTAAGTTACAATTAAACCTAACACTACACTATCAATAAATTAATTAAATACAATACCTACAAATAAATACAATTAAATAAACTAAGTTACAAAAAATAAAAAAATATTTACAAACATAAGAAAAATATTACAACAATTTTAAACTAATTACACCTACTCTAAGCCCCCTAATAAAATAACAAAGCCCCCCAAAATAAAAATATGCCCTACCCTATTCTAAAATTAAAATAGAAAAGCTCTTTTACCTTACCAGCCCTTAAAAGGGCCCTTTGCGGGGCATGCCCCAAAGAATTCAGCTCTTTTGCCTGTAAAAAAAAAACATACAATAACCCTCCCAACATTACAACCCACCACCCACATACCCCTAATCTAACCCAAACCCCCCTTAAAAAACCTAACACTAAGCCCCTGAAGATCTCCCTACCTTGTCTTCACCACACCTGGTCCCGATCGGTCCAGAAGAGCCTCCGAAGTCTTCATCCAAGCCCAAGCGGGGGCTGAAGAGTGACGGCCATCCTCCAGCTGAAGATCCAAGCGGCGGCTAAAGAATTCCATCTTCTGGCAGAAGTCTTCATCCTATCCGGGCAGAAGAGTCGATCCGGACCGGCAAACATCTTCATCCAAGCCGCATCTTCTATGTTCTTCTATCCGATGACGAGCGGCTCCATCTTGAAGACCTCTGGCGCGGATCCATCCTCTTCTTCCGACGACTAGACGATGAATGAAGGTTCCTTTAAGGGACATCATCCAAGATGGCGTCAATCAAATTCCGATTGGCTGATAGGATTCTATCAGCCAATCGGAATTAAGGTAGGAAAATTCTGATTGGCTGATGGAATCAGCCAATCAGATTCAAGTTCAATCCGATTGGCTGATCCGATCAGCCAATCAGATTGAGCTTGCATTCTATTGGCTGTTCCGATTAGCCAATAGAATGCGAGCTCAATCTGATTGGCTGATCGGATCAGCCAATCGTATTGAACTTGAATCTGATTGGCTGATTCCATCAGCCAATCAGAATTTTCCTACCTTAATTCCGATTGGCTGATAGAATCCTATCAGCCAAACGGAATTCGAGGGACGCCATCTTGGATGACGTCCCATAAAGGAACCTTCATTCATCGTCTAGTCATCGGAAGAAGAGGATGGATCTGCGCCGGAGGTCTTCAAGATGGAGCCGCTCGTCATCGGATGGAAGAACATAGAAGATGCGGCTTGGATGAAGATGTTTGCCGGTCCGGATCGACTCTTCTGCCCGGATAGGATGAAGACTTCTGCCCGAAGATGGAATTCTTTAGCCGCCGCTTGGATCAAGACTTCAGCCGGAGGATGGACGTCACTCTTCAGGCCCCGCTTGGGCTTGGATGAAGACTTTGGAGGCTCTTCTGGACCGATCGGGACCCGGTGTGGTGAAGACAAGGTAGGGAGATCTTCAGGGGCTTAGTGTTAGGTTTATTTAAGGGGGGTTTGGGTTAGATTAGGGGTATGTGGGTGGTGGGTTGTAATGTTGGGGGGGGGTATTGTATGTTTTGTTTTACAGGCAAAAGAGCTGAATTCTTTGGGGCATGCCCCCCGCAAAGGGCCCTTTTAAGGGCTGGTAAGGTAAAAGAGCTTTTCTATTTTGTAATTAGTTTAAAATTGTTGTAATATTTTTCTAATGTTTGTAAATATTTTTTTATTTTTTGTAACTTAGTTCTTTTTTATTTTTTGTACTTTAGTTAGTTTATTTAATTGTATTTATTTGTAGGTATTGTATTTAATTAATTTATTGATAGTGTAGTGTTAGGTTTAATTGTAACTTAGGTTAGGATTTATTTTACAGGTAATTTTGTAATTATTTTAACTAGGTAGCCATTAAATAGTTATTAACTATTTAATAGCTATTGTACCTGGTTAAAATAATTACAAAGTTGCCTGCAAAATAAATATTAATCCTAAAATAGCTACAATATAATTATAATTTATATTGTAGCTATATTAGGGTTTATTTTACAGGTAAGTATTTAGCTTTAAATAGGAATAATTTATTTAATAAGAGTTAATTTATTTAGTTAGATTTAAATTATATTTAACTTAGGGGGTGTTAGTGTTAGGGTTAGACTTAGCTTTAGGGGTTAATACATTTATTAGAGTAGCGGTGAGGTCCGGTCGGCAGATTAGGGGTTAATACTTGAAGTTAGGTGACGGCGATGTTAGGGAGGGCAGATTAGGGGTTAATACTATTTATTATAGGGTTATTGAGGCGGGAGTGAGGCGGATTAGGGGTTAATACATTTATTATAGTAGCGGTGAGGTCCAGTCGGCAGATTAGGGGTTAATAATTGTAGGTAGGTGGAGTCGACATTGTGGGGGGCAGATTAGGGGTTGATAAATATAATATAGGGGTCGGCGGTGTTATGGGCAGCAGATTAGGGGTACATAGGTATAATGTATGTTGCGGCGGTGTACGGAGCGGTAGATTAGGGGTTAATAATAATATGTAGGGGTCAGCGATAGCGGGGGCGGCAGATTAGGGGTTAATAAGTGTAAGGTTAGGGGTGTTTATACTCGGGGTACATGTTAGGGTGTTAGGTGCAGACTTAGGAAGTGTTTCCCCATAGGAAACAATGGGGCTGCGTTAGGAGCTGAACGCTGCTTTTTTGTAGGTGTTAGATTTTTTTCAGCTCAAAATGCCCCATTGTTTCCTATGGGGGAATCGTGCACGAGCACATTTTTGAAGCTGGCCGCGTCCGTAAGCACTGCTGGTATTGAGATTTGCAGTGGCGGTAAATTATGCTCTACGCTCCCTTTTTGGAGCCTAACGCAGCCATTCTGTGAACTCTAAATACCAGCGGTATTTAAATATTATTCAATCAGCCAATCAGATTGAGCTCGCATTCTATTGGCTGTTCCGATCAGCCAATAGAATGCGAGCTCAATCTGATTGGCTGATCAGATCAGCCAATCGGATTGAACTTGATTCTGATTGGCTGATTCCATCAGCCAATCAGAATTTTCCTACCTTAATTCCGATTGGCTGATAGAATCCTATCAGCCAATCGGAATTCGAGGGACGCCATCTTGGATGACGTCCCTTAAAGGAACCGTCATTCGTCGTGAAGTCGTCGGTGAAGATGGATGTTCCGCGTCGGCGGGATGAACATGGATCCGGAAGAAAGAAGATTGAAGATGCCGTTGATAGAAGACTTCAGCCGGATCATGGACCTCTTCAGCTCCCGCTTGGATGAAGACTTCAGCCGGATCATGGACCTCTTCAGCTCTCGCTTGGATGAAGACTTCAGCCGGATCATGGACATCTTCAGCCCCCCGCTTGGGCTTGGATCAAGACATCGGAGGAGCTCTTCTGGATCGATCGGTGAACCTGGTATGGTGAAGATAAGGTAGGAAGATCTTCAGGGGCTTAGTGTTAGGTTTATTTAAGGGGAGTTTGGGTTAGATTAGGGGTATGTGGGTGGTGGGTTGTAATGTTGGGGGGGGGGTATTGTATGTGTTTTTTTTACAGGCAAAAGAGCTGAATTCTTTGGGGCATGTCCCACAAAGGGCCCTGTTCAGGGCTGGTAAGGTAAAAGAGCTTTGAACTTTTGTAATTTAGAATAGGGTAGGGCATTTTTTTTTTATTTTGGGGGTCTTTGTTATTTTATTAGGGGGCTTAGAGTAGGTGTAATTAGTTTAAAATTGTTGTAATATTTTTCTGATGTTTGTAAATATTTTTTTATTTTTTGTAACTTAGTTCTTTTTTATTTTTTGTACTTTAGTTAGTTTATTTCATTGTATTTATTTGTAGATATTGTATTTAATTAATGTATTCATAGTGTAGTGTTAGGTTTAATTGTAGGTGTCCCACTTTGTTTGGAAACAAAGATATCTAGAGAACAAGAAGAGAACTTCGATTAGACCACAGCTGCTGAGATTTAATATTTGAGTTGTGGCTTAGGAACATATGGAGAACACATTATGTACCAGTGTGGTTGGTGTGCCCCAATTATGTTACCAAGCAGTTAATGTGAGGTTACAGGAGAGTTACTATGGAAAGCTTATAACTGTCACCAATGAAATAACCTTGTCTCATACAGCTAAGCTTAAAATCAGAACCGAGTGTGGACTAATGACAGAAGTACAGGGTGAAAGTAGAGTGCAGACTGAGAGAACTTGTAAATAACTTTTCCCCACTGAATCAAATACAGGCATGGATATCTTTAAGATAAGTAAAGGTAAACCTACAGACACAATATACTGCAGAACCGATTAATACTAATGTTATACAGGCGTAGTTGCGTGACTGAACAGATAATTGAATCAGCTCAGAAGTTGAAAGGTACCTTATGGAAGTGCGGTCGGGTAGCGGGTAGATTGAGGGAGTTCTAATCCCAAATTCAGGGCTCTGGTGTAGCTGTGAGAAGAGGCAGTTGTGAGGCTCTGAGCAGCGGCACTTGCGAGGATGGTCCGTTCCGTTGGCGTGTGACATCACCGCGGATTAATCCTGTAGATCTGGCTGGAGAGATTGGAGGTATCGTAGCTGCAGGGTAATGGTTGCAAAAGAGAGCTGCAAGGTGAAACAAAGGAGCAGGCTCAGGATAAGTGAATATTCAACAAGCGAAATCTGTAGGCAGATGTGAGAGCTCAATAGTAAAGTGAACTTCAATACCAAGCAATTTGATACAGAGCAGGCAGTCTTTTATAGGGGACAGGAAGTAACACATAACGCAATTAAAGGTACAGCAGCGTAGAAGGTTGTTAGCCAGAATCCTAAGGAGAATCCTGACAGAACCCCCTCCTCAAGGAGCAACTCCGGGGCTCAAGGACTGGGACGGTCAGGATTCCTATGATGGAAGAGTGCCACCAATCTAGGAGCGGAGATGTTAACAGCTGGCTCCCACGAATCACCATCAGGGGTATAATCCTTCCAACGAACGAGATATTGAAGAACACCTCGATGGACACGGGAGTCCAGGATGGACAGTACCTCATATTCGGTATTAGGGTCCACGATAACCTCAGGAAGCACGGTGTTAGAAGAAGAATTCCTGAGAGCCTTGTACGGTTTCAACATGGAAAGTGGAGTGCACCTTCATGGTATCTGGTAGTTGAAGACGAACCGCATTTGGATTGACGATGTGTACTACTGGAAATGGGCCGATGAATAGAGGTGCAAATTTCTTAGAAGGAGCGTTAAGTCTGAGGTTTTTTGTCGATAACCAGACTAAGTCACCAATGGAGTATGTTGGAGATGGTACTCTCTTCCTGTCATAGTAGTACTTTTGAGTCTTCTTTGCGTCCTCTATGGCAGCTTTTACAGTGGAGAAATTAGATGAAATAAGTATGGAGAGATCAGAGATGTTGGGCGAGGAGCTCTGGTTATCAGAGAGCAATTGGAATTTGGGATGGTAACCGTAGTTCACATAGAATGGAGTTTGTTTAGTTGTGGAGTGGATAGTATTATTAAAGCAGAACTCAGCATATGGAAGATGTTTAGACCATTGTAGTGGTTGAGATGAACAGTAAGTCCTAAGGAATTGTTCAAGCCACTGGTTTGACCTCTCGGTCTGGCCATTGGTCTGAGGATGATATGCCATACTTAACCTTTTGTTAATTGAGAAGATCTTACAGAATTCACTCCAGAGTTTGCTGGAAAACTGAGTTCCTTGGTCAGTAAGCATAGACTCAGGGATTCCGTGATGTTTGAACACATGGGCGATGAGTAGTTGGATAGTCTCAGAGGCTGAAGGAAGTTTATAGTAAGGGATAAAGTGCGACATTTTGCTGAAGAGATCGACACCAACTAGTATGGTTGTATTATTATCAGATTTTGGAAGGTCGAAGATGAAATCTAGGGCAATCTCTTGCCAAGGTTTGCTAGGTGTAGGTAATGGTATCAAAGACCATAGGGAGGATGTTTTGCTCTTTGGAAATAGTACAATCTTTACAAGTGAGGACATGATCTTTTATGTCTTGATGGATTCCCGGCCACCAGTAAGAACGTGTGATTAAGTCCTGTGTTTTTTTAACACCGGGATGTCCAGCTAGTATGGATTCATGAGAAGACTGTAACAGTATCAGTCTTAATGTAGGAGGTATATATATATCTTTTCCTTAAAATAATATATCCCGTCATCTCTTTTCTGTAGTTGGGAAAGTGGTTTACTGGAATCCAGTGATTGTTCATGAATGAGTGTAGAATTGGTCTCAATAGCAAAAGAGACAAAGTTTTCTGATGGAATAATAGTGTCCTTGGGATTATCGGATCGGGTGTAATTTGGTAATCTTGATAAGGCATCAGCCTTATGGTTTTTCTTCGCTGTTCGGTAGACAATCTGAAAGTTAAACCTGGAAAAGAAGAGGTTCCAGCGGACTTGTCTAGCGGACAGTGTTCTTGTTGTTTTAAGGTATTGAAGGTTTCTATGGTCCGTATATATGACAGTGGGGGCTGAAGTTCCCTCTAAAAGGTGACGCCAGTGTTCTAATGCCAATTTGATAGCGAGGAGCTCCTTATCTCTGATAGGGTAGTTTTGTTCTGAACTGGATAAACAACGAGAAAAGTAGGCAACTGGATGGAGGGGTTGATTTATGCCTGAACGTTGAGATAAAACTGCTCCCACGGCTACATCTGATGCGTCGACCTCTAAGGTATATGGTAATTCGGGGTTAGGAAACCTCAGGATGGGTGCAGAGGTAAACAGGTTTTTTAATGTTTCAAATGCAGATTGTGCATCAGGATTCCATTTGAATGGTGTATCAGATTTAGTTAGTTGAGTAAGAGGTTTTGTGACCTTCGAGAAGTTCTTTATGAACTTCCGATAGAAGTTGGCGAAGCCAAGAAACCTTTGTACCTCTTTCTTTGATTTTGGTGAAGGCCAGTCGATAATTGCCTGAATTTTGGTTTATTCCATGTAAATACCAGTGGAAGTTATCACATAGCCTAAGAAGGTTATATTCTGTGTGTTAAAAATACACTTCTCCGGTTTAGCGTAAAGAGAATTGCTTCTTAACCTAGAAAGAACCTGTCTTACATGTAAGATATGATCAGAAAAGGTCTTTGAGTAAATGATATGTCATCCAGATAGATAACAAGGAACACATCTAGGAAATCTCTAAATAGATCGTTGATTAGATGTTGAAAAGTGGCCGGGGCGTTACATAAACCGAATGGCATCATGGTGTACTCGTACAAGCCATACCTTGTACGAAACGCCGTGAGCCATTCGTCACCACTTCTTACACGTATCAAATTATATGCCCCTCTGAGATCTAATTTTGTGAAATATTTTGCCCCTTCTAACCTCTCAATCAATTCAGGGATTAGTGGTAAGGGGTATCGGTTCTTTATTGTGACTTTGTTAAGTTGTCGGTAGTCTACAATAGGTCTTAGGGAACCATCCTTATTTTTCACAAAAAATATTCCCGCTCCAGCTGGAGAGGTGGAGGGGCGAATGAACCCCTTTCTTAAGTTTTCTTCAAGATAAGTTTTTAGATGTAAAAGCTCAGGTTTGGATAAAGGGAAAATATGACCGTAAGGTATCTGTGCCCCTGGCACTAGCTCAATAGGGCAGTCATATTTCCTATGTGGAGGAAGATTTTGTGATTCAGTTTTGCTAAATACATCTGAAAAATCCCTATACTGTTCTGGTAATTGTATCTCATCTTGATCAGGGGTGATGTGCATGATGTTTATTGGGAAACATGCGGTACTGCAATATTCAGAGGAGAAGGTAAGTGTCAAATTTTTCCAGTTAATGTGAGGGTTGTGTAAAGTTAACCAATTTAACCCTATGATAACTGCAGAGGCAGGTGAAGAAATGACATTGAATGTGAGATATTCTCTATGTTGTTCAGGAAAGTGACTAAGATAGGTATTGTTTGAAACTCTACAAGACCAGAGGAAATAGGCCTTCCATCTATACCCTTTAACAATACCGGAGACTTTTTGCGGATTAGTGGTATTTTATTGACAAATGTATAATCTTTATCAATGTAACAAGCTGACGCTCCAGAGTCAATTATTGCGGGCACGAGGAGTCGATGTTGATCCCACTGAAAAGAGAGTGAGAGTTTACAGTATGTTGTTCTTGTGTCAAGAGTACTACAACAACTACTAGAAGCATAAGACTCACCCTTGTTAGATCTCTGTAGAGCTGGGCATTCCTTAACAGAGTGTTCATCTGAAGCGCAGTAAAGGCATAGATTATTTTCTCTACGCCTGATCTTTTCTTGGGGGCTTAATGGGCCTTTGAGGAAGCCAATTTCCATAGGTTCTATATTAGCTTTGTGGGAGGAGGTGGCAGGGGTACTACCAGTAGTTTTCTTGGTGTATGTATCTGGATATGTTCTTTCATGCTGTCTCTCTCTTAATCGTCTATCAATAGTAATACTGAGCTTCATTAACTCCTCTAAAGTGGCAGGAATGTCAGTGCGGGAGAGTTCATCTTTTACAGAGTCAGAAAGACCCAGGCGGAACTGATTCCTTAAAGATAAATTGTTCCATTCGGAATCCTTTGCCCACCTCTTAAAATCTGTAATATAGTCCTCGACTACCCTCTTTCTCTGTCTCAGTGCCCTAAGTGCTGTCTCTGTGGTCTGCTGTTTGAAGGGGTCCTCATATAACTGACCCATGGCTAGGAGAAATTGATCCAATGAATTGAGTATGTTTTCATTGATCTCAAAAAAACTATTGGCCCAACTGCGTGGTTCACCTCTAAGGAAAGAGATAATAGTCAAAACTCTAGTTCTATTATTTGGGTATGACTGAGGTTTTAAAGTGAACAACAGTAGGCATGCATTCTTAAAATCTCTGTAATTTGCCCTATCTCCATAGAATTTTTCGGGGAGACTAACTTGTGGTTCAGGTGTATGAATTTTGGTTTCAAGATAATCCTTTATATAAGCTTTAAGTGCTACATTCTCAGCTTTTAAAGTGTTAAGGCCATCAGCCAATAAATCTACTTTCTGATTAAGTGATTGTATTTGAGCGGTCATCTCAGCTGGATCCATGTTATTAGGGCTTGGTATTCTGTCACACTTTGTTTGGAAACAAAGATATCTAGAGAACAAGAAGAGAATTTCGATTAGACCACAGCTGCTGAGATTTAATATTTGAGTTGTGGCTTAGGAACATATGGAGAACACATTATGTACCAGTGTGGTTGGTGTGCCCCAATTATGTTACCAAGCAGTTAATGTGAGGTTACAGGAGAGTTAGTATGGAAAGCTTATAACTGTCACCAATGAAATAACCTTGTCTCATACAGCTAAGCTTAAAATCAGAACCGAGTGTGGACTAATGACAGAAGTACAGGGTGAAAGTAGAGTGCAGACTGAGAGAACTTGTAAATAACTTTTCCCCACTGAATCAAATACAGGCATGGATATCTTTAAGATAAGTAAAGGTAAACCTACAGGCACAATATACTGCAGAACCGATTAATACTAATGTTATACAGGCGTAGTTGCGTGACTGAACAGATAGTTGAATCAGCTCAGAAGTTGAAAGGTACCTTATGGAAGTGCGGTCGGGTAGCGGGTAGATTGAGGGAGTTCTAATCCCAAATTCAGGGCTCTGGTGTAGCTGTGAGAAGCGGCAGTTGTGAGGCTCTGAGCAGCGGCACTTGCGAGGATGGTCCGTTCCGTTGGCGTGTGACGTCACCGCGGATTAATCCTGTAGATCCGGCTGGAGAGATTGGAGGTATCGTAGCTGCAGGGTAATGGTTGCAAAAGAGAGCTGCAAGGTGAAACAAAGGAGCAGGCTCAGGATAAGTGAATATTCAACAAGCGAAATCTGTAGGCAGATGTGAGAGCTCAATAGTAAAGTGAACTTCAATACCAAGCAATTTGATACAGAGCAGGCAGTCTTTTATAGGGGACAGGAAGTAACACATAACGCAATTAAAGGTACATCAGCGTAGAAGGTTGTTAGCCAGAATCCTAAGGAGAATCCTGACAGTAGGTAATTGTAGGTATTTTATTTAATTAATTTATTGATAGTGTAGTGTTAGGTTTAATTGTAACTTAGGTTAGGATTTATTTTACAGGTAATTTTGTAATTATTTTAACTATTTTAGCTATTAAATAGTTCTTAACTATTTAATAGCTATTGTACCTGGTTAAAATAAATACAAAGTTACCTGTAAAATAAATATAAATCCTAAAATAGCTATAATATAATTATAATTTATATTGTAGCTATATTAGGGTTTATTTTACAGGTAAGTATTTAGCTTTAAATAGGAATAATTTATTTAATAAGAGTTAATTTATTTTGTTAGATTTAAATTATATTTAACTTAGGGGGGTGTTAGGGTTAGGGTTAGACTTAGCTTTAGGGGTTAATCCATTTATTACAGTAGCGGCGAGGTCCGGTCAGCAGATTAGGGGTTAATAATTGAAGTTAGGTGTCGGCGATGTTAGGGAGGGCAGATTAGGGGTTAATACTATTTATTATAGGGTTATTGAGGCGGGAGTGAGGCGGATTAGGGGTTAATAACTTTATTATAGTAGCGGTGAGATCGGCAGATTAGGGGTTAATAAGTGTAGGCAGGTGGAGGCGACATTGAGGGAGGCAGATTAGGGGCTAATAAATATAATATAGGGGTCGGCGGTGTTAGGGGCAGCAGATTAGGGGTACATAAGGATAACGTAGGTGGCGGACGGCAGATTAGGGGTTAATTATTGTAGGTAGCTGGCCGCGACGTTGTGGGGGGCAGGTTAGGGGTTAATAAATATAATATAGGGGTCGGCGGTGTTAGGGGCAGCAGATTAGGGGTACATAAGTATAACCTAGGTGGCGGTCGGCAGATTAGGGGTTAAAAAAATTTAATCGAGTGGCAGCGATGTGGGGGGACCTCGGTTTAGGGGTAGTTTATGGGTGTTAGTGTACTTTAGAGCACAGTAGTTAAGAGCTTTATAAACCGGCGTTAGCACAGAAAGCTCTTAACTCCTGACTTTTTTCTGCGGCTGGAGTTTTATCGTTAGATTTCTAACGCTCACTTCAGCCACGACTCTAAATACTGGAGTTAGAAAGATCCCATTGAAAAGATAGGATACGCAATTGGCGTAAGGGGATCTGTGGTATGGAAAAGTCGCGGCTGGAAAGTGAGTGTTAGACCCTTTAATGACTGACTCCAAATACCAGAGGGCGGTAAAAACCAGCGTTAGGAGCCTCTAACGCTGGTTTTGACGGCTACCGCCCAACTCTAAATCTAGGCCTAAGGTTCTTATGCTACTTTACAGGTCAGTAGTTAGGTTGCTCTCTCTCCCTCTGTCCTTTCTCATGTCAGTGAATGCTTATCTGGTGTTTCTTCCTGGATGGCCTCTCAGCACCTAAAGATTAACATGTCCAAGACTGAGCTCCTTCTAATACCCCCCTCAAGCTCTACGCTTACTTCTGACTTTTCTATCCCTGTCGACGGCATCACCATCTCCGCATCGCCCCAAGTCCGCTACCTCAGAGTTACACATGACTCAATCTATACTTCATCCCCAACATCCAATTGCTTTCTTTATCCTGCCGAAACCACCTACGCAATATTTCCAAGATTCACCTTTTTCTGAGCGCTAATACCACAAAGCAAATAATCCACTCCCTTGTTATTTCCCGACTTGAATACTGCAATAACCTACTTACTGGCCTTCCTCTTTCCTGCCTCCCCCCTTCAATCCATCCTTAATGCCTCTGCCAGCCTGATGAAACGGCAATTAAGCCGAGAAACGCGCTGCAAAGCAGACGTTTAATGTTTTTAATAAAAGCGTTTTTATTAGCTCTACCTTGCCTACGACCAAATCATTTCATCCTCACATGTCTGGGGACCCATCGTTTTTGAGCCGCTCAAACAATACAGACTAAGAAAGCCTGATTTCCATACCAGCGGTTGCTATACTGTGGAACAGCAGCTTCCGGTCTGAGAACCCCTTCGGCTCATTTTTGGAACAGCTGATCTGCCTTTGGAGAGTCAGCCGAACGGCTCTGAAGTTTCGGCTTGTTTGATATTGCACTGTCTGTGCAATTTCCCTTGTGAGTATCTTTCCATTGCTTCACGTTGTTGTGTCCCATAGCATCAGTACTCTCTGCACCAAGGGCGCATTCTCCTTTTTTGTATTCCAGATATATATCATATTGGACGTTTTGAGGATCCGCAGCGGTCGCACTCAGCAGACCGGCTAGGATCGAGTCAGCCGAGCGGCTCTTAAGCTTCGGCTTGCCAGATATTGCACTGCATGTGCAATTACACTTGTGAGTATCGTTTATATCACCAACACCAGTGTTACTATATCCAGTTTTAGGGTTGTCTGCACCAAGAGCGCCTCTTTCTTTTTTGTCTTATAGGACTTGTCATATTTATCTTTTATACAGAGAGAGCAGCTTTCTGATGGGGATCATCTGATGTTTTTTTAAGAAGGTCACCATATCGAGTGGATTGCACATTTGGACTCTGATTGGACTTTTATATGTGACAGGTTTTAAACTAAGGATTGCCTTAGGAATTATATAAATTATCACATATCCTGTAAAATATATATTTTATTTATAGCTTACATTGTATGTTTTATACCAAAACTAAACAGAATTCCCTATTAACACTAACTTTTACACTCCCATTGGAGGATCTGGAATAGTCTAGTTCCCCACATTTGATGTATTATATATTATAGTGAGCAGCATAAAATAGGTGCACCTTTTTTTCTGTGGACACAAATCACTATTGTGATTTGTGTGTTGTTCCACTATTTGTTGTTTTAATCCACTTTCCCGTCGCTCTGTATTTGCTGCACCTCTCTGCGAGTCCCTTCATTGGCTCACCATTCACAGCAGAATTAAATTTAAAATTCTCACCCTTACATAAAAAGCTCTCACCAACGCCGCTCCCCACTACCTTTCCTCTCTAATCAACAAGTATATTCCAGCCTGCCCACTAAGATCCAATAATGACCTACTCCTTGCATCTTCGACTATCACCTCTTCCCATGCTAGACTGCAGGATTTCTGTCATGCAGCACCTACCCTCTGAAAAACCCTCCCTCATCCTGTAAGGGTGTCCCCTAATCTTTCACTTTTAAATGCTCCCTGAAGACTTTTTTTGTTCAGAGAAGCCTACTACCCAACTCAGTAATAAATTAATTTCACTTACCTAACATTTGCCTCATCTAACTCTGTATTAACTTTTTTCTCACTCTTGCAGTCTTCACCTCCTGTTTCTCAACCTCCTAATCTTCTAGATTGTAAATTCCCATGAGAATGCGGCCCTCAATTCCTCCTGTATGTGTTTTAAAAATTTTGTCTTGTCTCTTACAAGTTTTATTTTATTGTTTTATTTAAATGAATTGTACCCATCGACAGTGCTGTGGAATACGTTGGCGCTTTATAAATAAAGTATAATAATAATAATCTTGAGTATTATGTGCTGTTTTGTACACCTTATCTCCAGAAGGATACAATATAACTGGAGTTTATTCAAAGGAGGGTTAATAAACTGGTACATTGTGTCAGGTTTTTTTTCCCTGTTTTGTTTGCCATGTGCTGCTGGCAGCCATTTTACTCACCTCTCTTGCTGACTCTGGTGCATACTGGCATTGGTGTCTTTTTTGATCCTAATTGACATCAGACTGAGAGGTCCTCTTTCAAGGAGCTCTTGCTGAAGCCTCCTGTTTCGTTGTCTCCTACATGTTTGTTCCCGCCCATGCCTCCCTCTCCTCCCATGCCTCCTGGTCCCGAGTCACCAGGTACTGCTGAGCCGATGCAGTTGGGATTCACGCGTCCCTCCGCAGCGGAGAGGGCCTTTAGGAGTAGGGAGGGGCTCTGCCTCTATTGTGGGTTACAGGGCCACCTTTTGAAGTCTTGTCCTACATGGCCGGGAAACACTCACACCTAAGGTCCTGTCGGTGGCAGACCTTGGGTGGTTTATCCTCGTCCCCGGAACCGCTAAAGGAGAAACCTTTGGTCACGGTTGTCCTTTCCTTGGTGGACTCCTCCATAGTCAACCAGGCTCTTGTTGACTCCGTGCTGCGGGCTATTTCATTGACAGTCCTTTTGTATCAAAGTACTCAATTCCTGTTTTGCCTCGGTCTGTTCCGCTTGCTATTGAGGCCATTGATGGCAGGCCCCTTCAGCTCGCACTCGTTACCAACGAAACTGCTCCGTTATCCATGGCTGTTGGGGCTCTCCATTTTGAAACCCTCCAGTTCCAGGTGATAAACTCTCCTCATTTTCCGGTTGTTCTGGGTTATCCCTGGCTCCAAAAGCACAATCCCAGTCTTGACTGGCGCAGGTCCGAAATTTTGTGGTGGTCTCCGCAATATATTTCCACTTGTCTTCGGAAACCAGTTAAAGTCTTGTGCACTTCTTCGGTATCTCAATTGCCAGAAGAGTACCGAGAGTTCCTAGACGTTTTTGACAACGTGCGTGCCGGTACTTTGTCTCCTCACGTTGTCTCCTCACTGGTCTTACGATTGTGCCATAGACCTGCAACCCGGAGCCATTCCTCCTCAGGGCCGGGTTTACCCTCTGTCTGTTGTGGAGAATTGTGCTATGGAGGAGTATGTTGCCGATGCTCTGTCGCGGGGGATCATCCGCAAATCCTGCTCTCCTGCAGCTGCTGGCTTCTTCTTTGTGAAGAAAAAGGGTGGCGCGTTAAGACCATGCATTGATTATAGGGGTCTTAATCATCTTACCATTAAGAAGGCTTACCCTATTCTGCTCATTACGGAACTCTTTAACCGCCTCAAGGGAGCTACGATCTTTACTAAACTTGATTTGAGAGGAGCTTACAATCTCGTTAGTATCAAGGAGGGCCACGAATGGAAAACAGCATTTAACGCCAGGAGCGGGCATTATGAGTATCTTGTAATGCCCTTTGGCCTATGTAATGCTCCTGCTGTTTTCCAGGAACTTATTAATGATGTCTTACGAGATATGTTGCAACAGTGTGTTGTGGTGTACTTGGACGACATCCTCACTCACTCACCCACACTTGAGGCTCATCGTTCTGATGTTACAAGGGTTCTTCAGAGACTACGTGAGAACAGCCTGTTTTGTAAACTCGAGAAATGTGAGTTCCATCAGACTCAAGTAACCTTCTTAGGTTATGTTATCTCCGTTGCAGGGTTCTCCATGGATCCTGACAAGCTATCTGCAGTTCTGCAGTGGCCTCGCCCAGTTGGTCTTTGGCCTATTCAAAGTTTTTTGGGATTCGCCAATTAATATAGAAAGTTTATTAAAAACTTTTTTTCCTTGGTCAAACCTATCACAGACATGACCCGTAAAGAGAATGTTCCACTCCATTGGTCACCTACTGCCATTAAGGCCTTTGATAGTCTTAAGACTGCCTTTGCTGCCACTCCAGTTCTGGCTCATCCTAACCCTGTCCTGCCTTTTGTTCTTGAGGTCAATGCGTCTGAGACTGGAGTAGGTGCCCTCTTGTCTCAACGTCCTACGCCTGACGGTTCCTAGCATCCATGTGGTTTCTTCTCTAAGAAATTGTCTCCAGCGGAGTGCAATTATGAAATTGGCGACAGGGAATTACTGGCAATAATTTTGGCACTCAAGGAATGGAGACATCTTCTTGAGGGTACTTTCGTGCCAGTGCTCATTCTTACTGACCACAAGAATTTAACTTATCTATCTGAAGCAAAACGTTTGTCCCCCGACAGACCAGATGGGCGCTATTTTCATCTTAGTTTAATTATGTGGTCTCCTACCTGCCTGGTAGTAAGAATGTTAGGGCTGATGCCCTCTCTCGACAATTTTCCCCTCTGTCCAAGGAGGAGTCTGTACCTACTCCAGTTATATCTCCTGACCATATTTTGGCTACCATACGTACTAATTTGACTTCTCCCTTGCGGGAGGAGATCCTGGCTGCACAAACCAATGCACCTCCTGAGAAACCTAGTGGTAAGTGTTTTGCACCTCCTGAGAATCTTCGAACTAAACTTTTACACACTTACCACTATCCTAAAGCCACAGGTCACCCAGGCAAGAACCAAATGATTTGGTCTGTCACTCAGCAATTCTGGTGGCCAGGTCTTTGTTCTGATGTTGCTGTGTATGTTGCCTCCTGCTCAGTTTGTGCACAGAATAAGACTCCTCAACGTCTTCCTGTAGGTCTTCTTCAACCTATTGCTAATTGTGAGCATCCTTGGACACATCTTTCCATGAACTTCATTGTCGAGCTCCCTGTTTCTAATGGCAATACTGTTATCCTTATGGTGGTTGACAGTTTTTCTAAAATGTCACATTGCATTCCCTTGAAGAAGTTTTCTACTGCTCAGGAGCTTGCTTCAATTTTTGTCCGGGAGGTCTTCCGTTTACATGGGTTACCCAAGGAGATAGTGTTGGACCGGGGTAGCCAGTTTGTCTCCAGATGTTGGCGTTCCTTTTGTGCTCAAATGGGGATCCAGCTTTCCTTCTCCTCGGCATATCACCCTCAATCCAATGGGGCTGCGGAACGGTCTAATCAAGCTCTGGAACAGTTCCTTCATTGCTATGTCTCAGATCACCACAATAATTGGTCTGAACTGTTACCTTGGGCAGAGTTTGCTCGTAATAGTGCTATTAATGCTTCCTCCAAGTTATCCCCGTTCATGGCGAATTATGGGTTTCAACCATCCTTGTTGCCCGATTCATTCATGTCTCAAGGTATTCTGGCTTTGGAGGAGCATCTCCGGCAACTCCGTTCCACATGGGTGCAGATTCAGGATTGCCTTCATCGTTCTATGCAGCGCCAAAAGTTCCAGGCTGATCGTAGGCGTCTGCCCGCGCCTTCCTACCAGGTTGGTGAGAGAGTTTGGCTGTCCTCCCGCAACTTGAATCTTCGTGTGCCTTCCAATAAACTGGCTCCCCGTTATGTTGGTCCTTTTCGAATACTCCGACGGGTCAATCCTGTGGCCTACGCTCTGCACCCCCCCTCCTGCAATGCGCATCTCCAATGTTTTTCATGTCTCCCTCTTGAAACCATTGGTTTGCAATTGGTTTACCACTGTGTTGCCTCGTTACCGTCCTATCTTTGTTGACAACCATGAGGAGTATGAGGTCAGCAGCATTATTGACTCTTGTATGTCCAGGGGCTGCGTACAGTATTTGGTTCACTGGAGGGGCTACAGTCTGGAGGAGCATTCATGGGTTCCCTCCTCTGATGTTCATGCTCCCACCCTCCTCCGTGCCTTCCTTGCCCATTTCCCCAATAAGCCTTTTGTCCTCCTGCGGGGGAGGGGTCATTGAGGGGAGGGTACCGTCAGGGTTTTTCCCCTGTTTTGTTTGCCATGTGCTGCTGGCAGCCATTTTACTCACCTCTCTTGCTGACTCTGGTGCATACTGTGTGATGCTGCTCATTTCCTGCACTTCCTTTTATGGCCAGACTGGTGTACATCATCCATGTGAGACAGGATGCAGTCTCAGAATTGTGATGTCTTCACTTATTATTTAAAGGGCCTCTGTTCAGTATGCTTTGCCCTTGCGTTGTCTCAGACCTGTTTGTGAGAGCTCCTGTGTATTACCTGGCTGTCTGACATCCCTCTTGGTTCCTGATCCCTGGCTTGTTCCTGATTCTGCTGTTCTCCTTGTTCCTGATTCTGGCTCGTCTGACTACTCGCTTTGGCTCCTGACTCGGCTCGTCTGACTACCACCTCTGGTTTTGATTCCTGGCTTGCTATTTGACTTGTGGACATTTTATTATTTTTTGCTATTAATAAAGGTGTGATTATTTTTGCACTTTTCATCTCAGTCTGATTCCTGGCACCCTGACATCGGGGTAGATTTATCAATGTCTGTACAACATGATACACTGTAGCGTATCATGTCTGACAGAGATTGCTAAATGTTGACAGCATATGCTGTTGGAATTTAACATTGCACAAGCAGGTCACCAGAACTGCTTGTGCAATGCCGCCCCCTGCAGATTTGCGGCCAATCAGCCGCTAGCAGGGGGTGTCAATCAGCCTGATCATATAGGATCGGGTGGATTGCAGACTGCAGCCTCAGAGGCAGCGGACAAGTTATGGAGCAGTGGTCTTTAGAACGCTGCTTCATAACTGCTAATTCCAGCGCTCGCACGGAAATCAGGGGCATCAAGCTCCATTCTTGATAATTTGGCCCCACAATCTAAAAACTAAAGCGTACAAAGAAACTCAAAGGCCTAGGAGAGAAGGGTGAGAAGGTGATATGATAGAATCAACTGAGGCTGTTAGTATCTTTCACAAAACAGCAACACCAGAACAGGGAGTCATGGTCTCATGTTTAAAGTGATGGTAAATCTGAGTGTTTAAAAAATGCAATGATTTACCATCACTAAAAATCAACAGTAGTTTCAGTGATTAGTTATTACAAAAAAGGCTGCTAAACTCACCCTGGCTGTGCCACAGTAGATCGCTAAAGTCAGTGGCCCCTGGCTGCCCACAACACAGCGCTCCTTACCAATGAGGTGACGTTCCACCTCTAAACCAATAGCCGTGCTAGGATGTCAGATGACACACACGGCTATTGGTTTAGAGGTGAAAACTTCACCTCATTAAAGAAGCGAATTGTGCCATGGGCAACAGTAGGCCGCAACAAAGCCAGGGTGAGTTTAGCACACTTTTTAGTAACTGATGACTGAAATTAATGTTTATTTTTAATGATGGTAAATCCTAGCTTTTTTAAACGCTTGGATTTACCATTACTTTAAGGTTAATAGGCTTAGGAGTAATTTGCAGTTCTCCCTGAAAAGAGTAGTTGATTCTGTTTTTAATTTTATATAAATGCACCTTTGTTGTATGGTACATGCTCAGAATAAGTCTACAGTATCAGAAAACATAATAAAGTTGCATAATCTGGAAAAACGTCACACAACATACAGTTTACTGCTATTGCGTAAGAAATTACTCCATCGTGTGTACTTTTGAATCATGTGCTCCTTTCAGTCATAAAAATGGAGATATTGCAATACGGGTCAAATATACAGAACATTGTTGTTAAGAAAGTTGTAAAATAAAGCTGGCAAGTGTAACTAACAGCCAAATGCTACTGCTTCTACTGTATATTTCATTGGCAATTTTGGAAAACATTGTCTCATATCTGACTGTAAGCAAACTCTTATTTGTTTATATGAAATACAAAACTGTTGAGGGTGTATTAATAAGCTACAGTATCTTATTATAACCTACACACTGATATATATATATATATATATATATATATATATATATATATATATATATATATTTATATATACTATGTCAAAAAGGACTAAAAAAAGTAATTTATACCTATAGATATTTTGATATGTAGCTTATGTATTACTGTATAGCATAATTTGTTTTTAAAAAAATCAAAAAAATACTATAACGTATCATTCTGAAACACACTATGTTGTGAAATATTATAATTAGTATGAATGTTGCATATTTTCTAGTAATAAGTGTCCTACAAGTCACATGATTGGCTGAGCAGTGAAGCCTGACATTCACTCGAGCCAATCAAAATAAAGTAACAAAACCTAGGAGCTCTTTGAGGTGGGTAACATACACAGTCACATACTGGAACATTTGAGCTGCACGCCGCCCCACCCTGAAGAAGCGTTAGTGAAACGCGTGTCAGGGGAGCTCAACATGGAGTTTCTCTTCCATTTTTAATTTAAAAAAAAACCTATATGAGCGATGGTGAAGTACTTCAGAGTCAGATGAGGTAATGTTAAATCGCTGCCGGATTTAAGGAGTTTAGTATTTAGCTGAGGTGCCTGTGCTAACAGATTTTAATCCTTTTGGGAGTATATATTGATAATAGTGAAAGGGCCCAACAGCTACAATTATATTTTCAATTTATATTCATTACTACTGTTCATATTTAGTCTACAATATTATGCTAATACAAGGTGTTTTTAACATACTTTTGTTAGAATGAGTACGAGTTTCAGAATGATACATTGTAGCATTTTCTTTTTTTAACAAATTATGCTATTAAAAGGTTAAGTTTATACTATACAGTAATAAGCTACATCTCAAAATATCTATAGGTGTAAATAACTTTTAGTTATTTTTGACTTAATCTTAATTCTTTATAGCAGAAAAATAATTAAATTATTAGATATCCATTTGATAAAGTTGAAAGAAAGTGAAAGATATTTTATAATACAAGAATTCAATGGGATTAAAGGGACATTGTACACTAGATTTTTCTTTACAATGTTTTGTAGATGATCCATTTATATAGCCCTGGTAGTGTTTTTATACAAATGTATAGTTTTGCTTATTTTTTTAAGAACATTGTGCTGATTTTCAGACTCCAAACCAAGCCCCACAGTGCCAGATGTATACGCGCGTTTACAAACTCTTGCTGACTCCTGTTTATGTTATCTGACTTTTCATATGCAGGGAAGTGGAGGGCGGAAGTGGCTGCTTTTTTTGTTTACCCAACCCCTTTCAGTGGGTGTCCCAGACTATCTCATCAGCAGTGCTACACTGGGAGCTTCTAAGTAAGTTTTAAAAAGGTTTTATACTGGATTTTTATATCAGTATCTGTGCATATTCTTCTTTATAGTAGTGTCTGTTACATGCAGTTATATGAAAATAATCTCAATCATTTTTATGCATTTTAAAGAGCAGAACTTAAAGGATAATTAAAGGGACGTGAAACACAATTTTTTCTTTCATGATTTAGGTAGAACATACAATTTTAAATAATTTTCTATTATCACATGTGTTTAATTCTCTTGCTATCATTTGTTAAAGGAGCAGCAATGCACTACTGGTTTCTAACTGGGTGAGCCAATGACAATCGCAATCGGTATATATACAGTATATGCAGCCATCAATCAGCAGCTAGATCCTAGGTTATTTGCTGCCCCTGAGCTTACCTAGATAAACCTTTTAGTAAAGGATAACGAGAAGGAAGCAAATTAAATAATATAATCACATTGGAAAGTTGCTTAAATTTGTATGATCTATCTAAATCACAAATGTCTAATTATCAGCTAGATTACGAGTTGAATTTCAGCGTTAAAACAGCACCTCAGCCATTACAAGTCTTGTCGGTATAGCTGTACCGCAAGCCTTTTAGCCTGTAACGCAACGTCACACGTAAAAATTATGTTTTTTTTATGTGACTTCCATAGCGCAGCCATTACGAGCTTTGCGGTGAGGCTAAAAAACTTGCGTTGTAGCCTCTGTTTCGCAATCTAAACTGCTGCAAAGTACACTAACACCCATAAACTACCTATTCACCCCTAAATCAAGGCCCTCCCACATTGCAAATACTATATTAAAGTTATTAACCCCTAATCTGCTGCTCCCGACATCGCCACCACTAATAAAATGTATTAACCCCTATTCCGCCGCTCCCCAACATCGTCACCACTATTATAAAGTTATTAAACCCTAAACCGCCGCCCTCCGCATCGCAAACACTATATAAATATTATTAACCCCTAATCTGCCGTCCGCCCACATCGCCCCCACTATACTTAAGATATTAAGCCCTACACCGCCGCCACTATAATAAACCTATTAACCCCTAAACTGCAAGCCCCCACAATGAAATATACTAAAGTAAACTATTAACCCCTAAACTGCAAGCCCCCCACATCACAATAATAAAACTAAATTAAACTAGTAACCCCTAAACCTAACGCCCCCCTAACTTTATATTAAAATTACAATTTCTCTATCTTAAATTAAATTAAAACTTCCCTATCAAATTAAAAGAACTAAGTTTAAACTAACAATTAAACTAATATAATTATTAAACTAGAATTCAAAAGAAGCCTGATGAAACAGACAGCAGTCTGAGAAACGCGTTGTTTTCTGTGATTTTAATTATCAGAGTCATATGGTTGACATCTGTATTTTATCTATACCATTAAATTGTGTAGTTTTTAACTTTTTCTGAGAGTCTGAGCTTATTCTACCCATTGAGGACACCGGGTTTTCATGCTGTGCCAGTGAGCTGGCACACTGCAAGTTCCCAATCTGTCTGATTTAGCACAATTGGGTGCTGCTCCACTTGTGAGTATTCATTTGGCATACATATAATCCATTTGTCTAAACTATATCACACTAAGAGGCGCCTTTGTTTTGTGATTTTTGTTCACAGTGAAAGTTTGTATCCAGATCGTTGACCTGGCAAAGAGCTGACTCCACATTGGATGTGACCAACATATGATACATCATCTGAATAATACAGGGGGAATACCAACATCAAAAGGACATTTGTACCTTTGGATTCACCTAAGGACTGACATCTTGTACAGATAAGAGTCAATAGGACCCATTGTGCTTTTGCTTATTCAATATGTTTATGTTTAATTACATTTAATACTGGGATACCACTGTATTAGTTCTATAGCCATTGGTGTGTGTATATATATCATTACACTTATTTGAGTTAGTGGGTTGCACCAAGGATTCCC
Source organism: Bombina bombina (assembly GCF_027579735.1). Lineage (NCBI taxonomy): Eukaryota > Metazoa > Chordata > Amphibia > Anura > Bombinatoridae > Bombina > Bombina bombina. Next base: position 95,514,031 of record NC_069501.1, read on the forward strand.
TAAATCCCCATATCTGTACTTGCACCCCATAGAGTTGCAACCTAGTGTATGCAACAGGATTATCAAAATTAAACTAAAATTAAACTAACTACCAATTAAATTAAACTAAAATGCACATACAAAAATCCTAACACTACTCTAAAAATTACAAAGTATCTAATTACAAAAAATAAAAAAGACTGAATTACAAAAAAATAACAAACGCTAAATTACGAAAAATAACAAATGAAGTTATCCAAAATAAAAAAGAATTACACCTAATCTAATAGCCCTTTCAAAATAAAAAAGCCCACCCAAAATAAAAAAACTAGCCTACAATAAACTAACAATTGCCCTTAAAAGGGCCTTTTGTGGGACATTGCCCCAAAGATATCAGCTCTTTTCCCTGAAAAAAAATACAAAGACCCCCCCAACAGTAAAACCACCCAACCAACCCCCCAAAATAAAAAACCTAATTCTAAAAACCCTAATCTACCCACTGCCCTGAAAAGGGCATTTGTATGGGCACTGCCCTTAAAAGGGCATTTAGCTCTTTTGCTGCCCAAACCCTAATCTAAAAAAAAAAACACCCCAAAAACCCTTAAAAAAGTCCAGCTGGAACGATCTTCATCCAGGCAGTGAGAAGTCTTCATCCAGGCAGCCTCTTCTATCTTCATCCAGGCTGTGACGTCCTCATCCAGGCGGCGAGAAGTCTTCATCCAGGTGGCCTCTTCTATCTTCATCCAGACGGCATCTTCTATCTTGATCTTAGTGGCGCAGAGAGAGTCCATCCTGAAGACATCTGGCGTGGAGCATCCTCTTCATACGGTCGCTGCAGTACACTGAATCTTCAATGCAAGGGAGCCGTTTTGAAATTTGAATCAGCCAATAAGAATTAGAGCTGCTAAAATCATATTGGCTGTTCAAATCAGCCAATAGGATTTAAGCAGCTCTCATTCTATTGGATGATTCATCAGCTGATTTGAACAGCCAATAGGATTTTAGCAGCTCTAATAGGAATGCAAGGGACGACATTTTGAAATGGCTCCCTTGCATAGAAGATTCAGTGTATGGCGGCAACCATATGAAGAGGATGCTCCGCGCCGGATGTCTTCAGGAAAGACCTGCTCCACGCCACCGGGATCAATATAGAGGATGCCTCCTGGATGAAGATAGAAGAGGCCGTCTGGATGAAGATTTCTCCACGCCTGGATGAGGACTTTGCTGCCTGGATGAAGATAGAGGCCGTCTGGATGAAGATTGTTCAAGCAGGACTTCAAAACGTCTGGATGAAGATTGTTCAAGCAGGACTTCAAAAACTGTAAATGGATCATTGGGGGTTAGTGTTAGGTTTTTTTAAGGGTTTTTTGGATGTATTTATTTTCAGATTAGGTTTTGGGCAACAAAAGAGCTAAATGCCCTTTTAAGGGCAATGACCATATAAATGCCCTTTTTAGGGCAATGGGTAGATTAGGTTTTTTAGGTAGTTTTTTTTTTATTTTGTGAGTTTGGAGGGTGGGGGTTTGTAATGTTAGTGGGTCTTTGTAATTTATTTTCAGGTAAAAGAGCTGTTTAACTTAGGGCAATGCCCTATAAAAGGCCCCTTTAAGGGCTATTGGTAGTTTATTCTAGATTAAGTTTTTTATTTTCGGGTGATTTTTTTTTTTTATAGGTATTAGAATAGGAACAATTTTTATTATTTTGGATAATTTGTTTGTTATTTTGTGTAATTTATTTTTTTCATTTTGGGGTGGGTTTTTATTTTTAGATTAGGGCTTGGGCAGCAAAATAGCTAAATTCCCTTTTAAGGGCAATGCCCATACAAATGCCCTTTTCAGGGCAATGGGTAGATTAGGTTTTACTTTATTTTTATTTTGTGGGTTTAGGGGTGGGAGTTTGTATACTGTTAGGGGGTGTTTGTTTTGTTTTGTAGCAAAAGAGATGTTAACTTTAGGGCAATGCCCTACAAAAGGCCATTTTAAGGGCCCCCAAAAGGCTCCTTAAAGGGCCCTTGGTAGTTTTTTATTATTTTGGGGTGTTTTTTTTTTTTTTTCAAAGGTATTAGAGTAGGAATAATTTTTATTGTTTTGTATAATTGTTTGTAATGTTAGGTTTTAGTGTAAGGTAGCTTTGGTTTTATTTCACAAATAAGTTTGTATTTATTTTAGTTAGATAGTTAGTAAATAGTTAATAACTATTTACTAACTAGTCTACCTAGTTAAAATAAATACAAACTTACCTCTGAAATAAAAATAAAACCTAAGCTAGCTACAATATAACTATTATTTATTTTGTAGCTAGCTTAGGTTTTATTTCACAGGTAAGTATGAATTTAGTTTTAAATAGGTATTATTTAGTTAATAATTGTAACTTTAGTTTAGCTCTTTTTAAATTAAGTTAAAGTTAGGGGGTGTTAAGGTTAGGTTAAGCGTTACGTTAGGGTTAGGTTTAGGGGTTAATATTAGTTTAATTTAGGTTGTTGCGATGTGGGGGGCTGGCAGTTTAGGGGTTAATAGGTTTATTTAGTGGTAGTGATGTGGGAGGCCAGAGGTTTAGGGGTTAATACCTTTATTTAGTGTCGGCGATGTCGGAGAGCTGTGGAATAGGGGTTAATAACTTTAATATAGTGGCGGCGATGTTGGGTGCATCGGAATAGGGGTTAATAACTTTAATATAGTGGCAGCGATATGGGGAGCGGCAGATTATGGGTTAATAACTTTATTTAGGTGGCGTGATATTGGGAGCGGCAGATTAGGGGTTAATAACTGCAGGTAGGTGTCGGTGATGTTAGGGGCAGCAGATTAGGGGTGTTTAGACCTGGGGTTTATTTTAGGGTGTTTGGTTTAAACATAACTCCCCCCCCCATAGACATCAATGAGGCTGCGTTATGGAGCTTTTGATTCCGTGATCGCAGGTGTTAGGCATTTTTTTTGCCCGCTCTCCCCATTGATGTCTATGGGGAAAGCGTGCACGAGCACATCAAAACAGCACTTGGATTGTGTGTGTTATGGAACTCAACGCAACCATATCACACGTACAAGCTGGCTGTTTCATAACTTGTAATGGCTGTGCTATAGGGGGTTAAATAACGCACCTTTTGTTGTGTTCATTAATTTCCCTATAGCACGAATAACTCGTAATCTAGGTGTATGACTTTACTGTCCCTTTAAGTAAAGTAGAATTGCATAATCAAAAAATGCATAATTAAAAGACAATGCAAATTTCAAATGAGCAGTAGATTTATTATTTATTTGGTAACTTATTAAGTTACTACCATTTTCCTTCCACCTGTATCATGTGACAGCCATCAGCCAATCACAACATGCATATATGTATATACTGTGAACTCATACATGCTCAGTAGGAACTGGTGCCTCAGAAAGTGTGCGTATTATAAAAATGGGAGAGAATTGCAAAGTTGCTGTTTTTTTAATTGTATGCTCTATCTGAATCATGATGTTTAATTTTGACTTTAGTATAATTTTAAAGTGATAGTAACCTATAGTGTGTGAAAGCTGATGTTTATTAAATCACATATAGCATAGTGGCATACTACAAAACAAAGTATTAACATCATAAACAAATATGTTTATGTTCCTTTTCAGTTGCAAGCTCTTTGAAAATTGTGTGGGGCACTTTGTAGTAGAACAATCTAGTAAGATGGCTACACCTTGAGGGCAATTATATAATGCGACAGAAGACAAAGGGGCCAATTTATGAAGATGCGGGCGGACATGATCCGCTGTAGCGGATCATGTCCACCCAACATCAATAAATGCTGACAGCATACGCTGTAGACATTTATCATTGCACAAGCATTTTATGTGAAATGCTTGTGCAATGCCGCCCCCCTGCACATAAGCAGCCAATAGGACGCTAGCAGGGGGTGTCAATCATCCCGATCGTAACCTAAATCTAGAACTCTCCTAAGAATATTGGGAAATTTGGCAACTATTTGGGATGTGATAACACCCTACATCTTGCATGTGCCATTCCAACAGTGATTTTCCACTACTTCAGAAAACACTTTTTTTCAAGCAGATTTTCTAAGAATATTTAGATTTTTCTAATTCAACAGGTTTCACCTCCTAAAACACATTTTGACACATTTTAAGCAGCATATTTTGGATGTTAAAAATATTAAATGCAAAATTACATGAAATTTTGAAAACCTCTTTAAAATACCCTTTAAAAAGTCTGTTTCCTATAGTGATTTATGTGTTTCGCTAGGTTATAACTTTAGGTTATTTGAGTTTTAACATGTTTGAATAAAATACATTGCTAGAGCTGGGAAGTATTCTTTCAGTAAAAAGCTTTAATTATTTTGCCTTGTTTAAAAACTGAGATGAGTCAGACGAGAGTCATTTGAAACAACAGTGAGGTACCCACTATGAAGATGCCGCTTGCAGAGATGGAGGATAAACTGGTGACTAGTGGCTATGAAGGCGAGATGGTCCGGACCGTTAAAGAAAGCTTACTAAGTGCCCCAGTGGGGAGGAACCTCACAAAATCTAGTGAAGGCACCCAACAATTGAATCTTGTCACCACATATACCCTTATGTGTGGAGTGTTAAGGAATCCAATCCATCCCTACCATTTCAACGGATGAATCCACCAAGTATGGTATACTGGAGAGTGAATAATCTGAGGGATTTATTGGTGAAAACTGATCCCACCCAGTGTTACCAAAAGGACACTTGGTTGAAAACCTCAAAGAAGAGATGCTTTACTTGCGGAAGTTGTGTGACTTGCAATAGCATGTTGAGGGGTCAGTCATTTTTAAAATCCTCATAACAATAAGCGATATACAATCCGCCACAGACTCACATGCACAAGCACGCATGTTATATACATGCTTATGTGCCCGTGTTCCTTGGTGTATATTGGAAAGACGGTTACGAGCTTTAGGGATAGGATGGATAATCATTGGTGTCACGAATACCTCATAATTTAGCTGCTAAGGGGTTAATTCTCTTTAGCCTGTGAGCTAAAAAATATTTGTTTTTTCAAGAAGAACTGTGTCCTGTGTTTATGTTTGTTTTTTGTGATAAAACCAGACCCCATTATAAATTGTTTCAGAGTTCCGTTGAATAAATGTTATCATATAGGCATTGGTGCATTCAGGCTGTAAAAGTGTCGGTTTTAGAGACACAGAACAGTGCCTCTTCACAGTAACTGATAAGGTCAATAAAGGGACATGGGTATAAGGTAGATATGTGTTTAAAACATGTTATGACATTAGATGAAGGTAAATATGACAACCATGTCATATTTGGTATCAAATTGATTATCACGATGCAACTAAGAGATTGCCTTTCTGCTTATATGAAAATGGATGCATCTAGCAGAAATTATAATGTGTTCTATAATTTCAGCCAAATACTTCTATTGATGGTTGTAAAAGGATAAGGGTCTTCTCAGCCCTGCAAAAGAGGGTTGGGCAAGCAACCTGATCTTTAACATGTAAAGTTGTCATTCTTACAAGGGAGGCTGTGACAAAGAGTAAGGACCCATTGCTTCATGTCATCTCTCTGGCAACAGATTCCAAAGACTAGTACAGTATATGGTTTCTATTTTCTTCTTTTTATTTTAACCTGTTTGCTGTGTGTAATTTTACTTGTAACAACTTTTTATTAATAATGCATTGTGCCTAATATTTTTGGCATAATAAATAATTCATTTATTAAGCTTTGGCCTTTGTCTAATAATTGAACCATGTTACCGAAAGAGACTGGAGTATTAGAACTGTATATTTTAGGTTATTTTCTGCTAAATTGTATTCAGAGAGTTAATGTGTAAGTCTGGGTTTTTCCTTAGGATTTTCCCTTTAATAAATCATAAGTGGTGGCAGCATAGTTAGTTTAGTGTGGGTGGCATTAAAGGTGAGTTTTGGGCATTTCTTTTATGGCTAGTACAGACTAAAGAGTGTTGTTCACCCTTGCACCTGCTGAACTAAATCACAAGCTTGCCTGGTGTGGCTAGATTGTGACATATTAGTGACAGTAGAAGGGGTCTGATAACCCTTTCTGTGCCAAACAAGTGACTGGCGCAGGGTTGGATAACCCTGGTCGTCACAATTGGTGTGCCACTCCTGAGGCCTTAATAAAGGGGGACTCGGAACAACCAGTGGCACGCTACTTTGGCAGACATAACCATAGTGTATCCAACCTTAGGTCAATGTTGATTAATCATGTTCCTCCTCTAGTTAGAGGTGGTAATAGAGCTAAGAAATTACTACAAATGGAGACAAAACGGATTCACATACTGGACACTCTAGTACCGAGGGGGCTGAATACCTTTCTTGATTTCGGACCATTCTACACCAAGTAATCAATACTGGACTGACATAAACCATCATCCGGAAGGGTGAACAACACGTTACAGATCCACATGAATATTCGTTCTAGTGGGTACCCATGGGTTTCTACTAACTTGAGGCATGAAGTAAGTATAATTTGATATACATATGGGGGTAGGTGCGAGTTCCCTATAGTCAATGTGTGTGATAAAAACAATAAATGTATATACATATTTTTTAGAATTGTATATAATAGGGATAGCGATTTTTTTGTATGGCCTGATATCCTTTTGTGTATGGGTTGATATCTTTGTGTCCTAAGTAATTAATAACAAGTGACATGACGAATGGCTGTCTGATAATGATATGACATGATAAATGACTGATAATGATCTATTGGCGTTATTCACCGTTTGATAGGTTATACTGGCATACTGATTCTAGTAAAATAAAGTAAGTGGACACCCAAAAGGGGATTAATGAAGAGGATTCACATATAAGAATACATCTATACATGTGTATCTAGAGAACGTATATAGCTGCTTTTAGCATTAACATAAAACTATTGTGATTGCGCTTCTTTAATTATCCTTTATGTATGTTATGTAATTGAAACTGTACGTTTTGGATGTACTAATGTTGTACTTGTCAATTTTTTCTTGAAAAATTCAATAAAAATTAAAGTAAAAAAAAACAAACATAAAACTATTGTGGGACTTTGCCTTATTATATATTTTTAGATTTAGTTTTTAGACATGTTCTAAATTGCATTTGCACATGCAAAGGTGACCAGCTCTATATGTGCGTTTGTGTTTTTTGTTGTTGTTTTTTTTTACCAGATATCTTACTCCAGCTAGATTATCTTGGGAATATTCTAGATCATTATTTTACTGCTGGAGAGGCTATAATTCAGCTAGATTACGAGTTTTTAGCGCTATAGAGATATTAACGAACGCCACAAAAGTTACGTTATTTAATTTCCTATAGCGCTGCTATTACAAGTTTACAAACATATGCCTTTTGCGTGCTATATGGTTGCATTGAGCTCCATTCTGCACCCAAAACAAGTGCTGTGTTTGACCTGCTCGTGCACGATTCCCCCATAGACATCAATGGGGAGAGCCAGCCAAAAAAAAGCCTAACACCTGTAATGCAGCCCCATTGATGTCTATGGGGAAATGAAAATACCGTTTAAACCTAATACCCTAACATAAACCCTACGTCTAAACACCCCTAATCTGCTGCCCCTGTCATCACTGACACCTACCTACAGTTATTAACCCCTAATCTGTTGCTCCCGATATCACCACTACCTAAATAAAATTATTAACCCCTAATCTGCCCAGGGCCGTCTTTAATATTGACTGGGCCCTGAGCAAAAATGTTCTTGTCCCCCCCCCCAAAAAAAACAACTAAATCAATTTATTTTATAAAAAAAAATTAAATTATTAGCCCAGCAGTGGATCATCCACTACTGGGCTAATCATTTAAAAAAAAAAAAATGAAATAAATTGCAATATGTGAAACTGGACCTAAGCAGTGCTAATAAGTAAATACATATATAAATGTCTCCACTGTGGATTCATTTAATATGCTTTTGAATGTGATTATGGTGTGAGGTAAGCTGGTTAAAGAGATTTAAGGCAGCCAACAGGGGCAAAGCAAGGTAAAGACTGAGGAGGAAGCATGGAGGTGCAGACAAATATAAGTTTACTGACTGGAACAGTAGAACTACTAAGGGAAGCTGTAAATTCTGAGACAGAGAGAAAACAAAAACTATAAAAATAAATCTTACATTAATGTGTGAAGTATCAGCATGGCACTATACATCAGCCACAGCAGCACATGTCTCTTCTCTGCTAGGAACAAGTTCCCTCTCAACCTGTACTAGACAATGCTGCATGGGGAGGGGCATGTGTTCTTCCCACTGACACCTTTCTTCATTGCACTGTTCCCCTAACAAACTTCAGTTAGTTGATCTTAGGGCCATAGCAGAAAGAGCAGGGCTAAGGGGACCAGCAGACTGGATGCTGTCTGCTCAAGGCTGCATGGATACAGTGTGAGACAAGTCACACAGCCTCAAGACTGAAGAGAGCAGTGTGTGCAGCTGCACAGATGCTCAAATCCTCACGTGCCTGCCACTCCAGCTTTCTGCTGCATGCGCCTACAGTCAGCCCTACCCAGAAACAATCCCAACCATCAGAGCAGTTACCTGGTAACAGGCGGTAACCCCAGCGGGACCTTTTCTGATGCAGTGTGAATGGCTGGATGCCGAGTTAGGGCTTAGCATTCAGTGCTGCACAGTGCACATGGCAATAGCTTGGCATGTCACATGACACCGGTACGGTCTGGCACAGTTTCTCACAAATAAATATAAGCAGAGAACTTTTGACTGTGACAGTATTAGGACTGACTGTGTGTTTTTTTTTTTTTTTTAGGACCCTTGGGCCCCTCAACAAAGACTGGGCCCTGACAGTGGAGGCTCCTCTATAGGAGCGCTTGAGCACGTGAACCTCACCCCTGATGAACAAAAAAAAATTAATTTAAAAAAAAGAGTGAGAAATAAAAAAAACTAATTACATTTTTATTAGTTGTGGACTAAATAAAAAAAAATCCCCAGGCTCCAATGCAGTTTTGTCTATAAAACATTAACATTGCAGTTTTAGGCTGAAGTGTGGAATGGGCTTTTGCCTAATACTTCTATCTATCGCACATGCTGTGCAGTGCGATAGATAGAAGTATAGGCAAAAGCCCTTTCCACTTTAAAACTGCATTGACTGCAGCGCCACCTACAGGCCAGCCCATATCCTTCTTAATCACACAGCTCTTAGTGTGCGAGAGCCAGCTGTGCTGTCACGTGACACTCACACACTTTCTATATTTTCCTGCCGTGATCATGATGGATGATCATTTCATTGTCCAATTATTTATTGTGTGTTAGGATGGAAGTATTGTGCTGTTTTATCATCTCTTTGATTTATGTCTGCTAGTATATTGGGTACTTCCTTTTAGTGTTGTTCGGTATTTACTGTTCATATTTTTTTTTACTATTGTACATATATTTTTTATTGTATCAGACTATGAGATCATTTATTTGTAGAAAACGGTGTGGGGCCACTGTTGTAGATAAAAAATCCTTTATTGGTGCTACGTCTCCTTTCAATATGGGATAAGTCCAAATAATAATTTTAACATTGTTGTAACAATAAAGGATTTTTTATCTACAACAGTGGCTCCACTCCATTTTTCTACTTGATCTCCACCAGTTTCATGAGCCGCTGTTTCCCCAATTTGGGTCCGGTTATATATCTAGAACTTGAAGGCGTAAGCGGTAACCATCTATGTGCTTAGCCACTCCCCCCGTCTAGCGTCACACGTGATCATGATGTCACAGTTACGGATCATCCGGATACAGTTCAGAATGTGGAGGAGCTCATGCCGGGCCATCAGGGGATACAGCACACCAGGTAAGCTCTCGGATGGTCCGTTTGTTACACGGATTGGCCCCTGGTTTATGGCATTAGCCTAGCCTCCTGTCTACCTGCAACAGTTTCTGGAGACCTCAGCTCTAAAAGACTTCATATAAGGTACTCCCTTTACACACTTTTGTAAGTGTTGATACTTTGCACTTTATTGGAAAGTAACAGGAAGAAGAAGGGGAGAGGGAGTGCACACGTAAACCCTGGCTAGGATTTTAAATTCCATACATTATATTCATGCAGGTTGCACTTTACTTAGTTTCTTGCTCTGCAATCATTTATTTGTAGCCTCACTGGCTTCTGTTATATAAGCATTGCTTAATCTCTTTTGTACTGGCAAATCAGGCTTTATTAGCTCAATAGTTCACTCAGAAAATAAATTAGTGATTTATTTTCTGGGTGAACTATTGAGCTAATAATAAAGCCTGATTTGCCTGTCTGTCTGCTTTAGAAAAACAACCTTTTTATGGAGCCCATGAGTCGAAACTGCAGCTCAGTCAGGTTTAGAGGCATTGTTGCAGGATTGTCTAACCCATGTGGGCCACAATATTGTCCACTAAAGCATTTTGTTTTTTCCTTTACTTAACTAAAATTAATACTGTCTGTGTGTATGTGAACATGGAGCAATTGTTAGCACATTAATATTAGTAATATTTAAGCAGGACATATGTAGTGATAGAGATAAAAGGAAAATCATTACATAATGTTTACAAGACAGATACTGGCACATGTGCAAGCTATGACAGTGTGTGTGTGTATATATATATATATATATATATCTATATATACACACACACACTGTCATAGCTTGCACATGTGCCAGTATCTATATATACTATTTTACATAACTGGTCTGTGAACCCCCATTTGAATAACCCACGAGCCGCCACTGGGCCCTGGGCAGCTGCCCCTTTTGCCCTGTGTTAAAGATGGCCCTGAATCTGCCACTCCCGATATCGCCACCACTATACTACATTTATTAACCCCTAAACCACCAGCCCCCCACATCGCAACAAGCTAAATTAAATTATATTAACCCCTTAGGCTCCTAGGCCTAAACTAAACAAAAATACTTATTTTAGGCAAAGATTGCACTAACTTCATATATGGATAATTACTAACTAGTTCTTAATCGAAAGGTACCCTGCCTAAGTCGAATTATCTGAATAATTCAGGGATTAACAATTTCTACTGGAGGAAAAAACGTGGCACTATAGGCAGCGAGATCTCTAGGCCCACTCTGCCAGCTGCCGACTCGTATCCACTCGACGAAAACTGGGGCTACTATGGAAGAGAGTCCTGAGCTGCTATGCGCCTTATTGCAAGACTTAGACCGGCGGATGTCAGGATGCTACTCAGATCTATCAGACACGCTAACATCGGCGTTAAGAGGAACAGCCAACATGGCGACACCTACCAAAGAGCCAGAAATCATACTCACAGAACTGCCTAAGAAATACCCCCTCGTGAAGCTTCACCAACCCCCTCTTCAGAGCATTGATCATGAATATTGGGGAGTTGCTCGGTCGGGTTCCTGTGACCCGCTCCTCTTTGATCACTTGATAACTACAGGGACCATCACTTCAATACCGGAATGGTCCCCGCAGAATGTGGAGTCGAGACAGAGGCCTGATCCCACACAGTGCCGTATGATTAGGGAGGTGTATTGCTTACCTCTGACACCGGACCGAAGAGAGCTAACCGGGTGTCTCACCGGAAATATAGAGCCCAAGTTACATGCATATTCACGCAGCGAGGTCTGGATACCTGACATGAACTTACTAGCGTGCTCCACATGCTCAACTACGGTACAGGCTCTGGGATGCGTTCATACAGATGTGGGGGCCTCTGACCTAGAACTGTTAAGTATTAGACCACATAGACTGGGTATCGGCTAAAATGGGACTTCTGTAACTCCATATTTACCGTACTACCATTCACGGTAGTATATAGATCTTTCTTAGAACACGTTTATTGAACAGCAGCCCTTTTTCATCGGGCTTAATATAGGTACTGGTGTGGATTTCTGTATGGAGCTGATTTTGGACTATCTACATTTTGGTCCAAATAGAGACAATTCTTGTGTGCCATCGGAAGAGATTTCACAGGACACTTGCTGTTTAAAATATTCTTCATTGCTTGCATTTGGCTTGATTATCTGCAACGTTATCAGCTGAACTCCAGTATATTTCATTTTAGAGTTTTATTCACCTCCAGCATACACAGCACACTTAGGAAAACTAGGTTATCTGGCAGTGATGTAGGCTAAGAGATCAGCTACTCTGACAAGATGACACCTTTCAAGCCTGAGAATTACTGTTCAGCAATTGACATGTTATATTCTAAAGAAAAGTTTATCTTAAAGTTTACAGGGTATGTTGGACTCTACATTATGTATGCTATGGCTAACATTGACTCTATAGTTTGAAGTCCCCACAATTATACCAAGGAGGTCCTTTCTTGTATAGCCCCAGGTAATAAGATTGCAGTCTTTTCTGTAATGAAGTCCCTGAATGGACTGCACACTATGCTGTAATAGAGGATGTTATATTTCACACTCTACGGTTATATTACCTACTAGGCTTTAGGTCTGGTATGGCTTGCCCCTCGAATCTATGCCTATCCTTCTAAGGCACTTATATCCATTCCAAAGTATGTTTAAGCCTCCTTATTTATGGCCAACATCTTGCCAATGTTAACCTGTCTATGCTATAGCTACATTATTATGTTCATCTACTAACACCTTCACAGGAAGGCTCATAAGGATAACACTGTTGTTATTTAGTACATGCCTGCCTAATTTGTTTGTAATTTATTAATTAAGTTATGTACTCGTTAGATCTCTATGTATAGTTAACCTAACCTCACATAATGCTTATGATCTGGCTTGATGAGACTATTACTGCACACTTATATCGCAATAATGTCACAAACATTGATATATTTGGTGGTCACTTGCTTGAATCATAATTCTATCGTGGGATATTTGTACATATAGAGGTTATCTATCTTAGGCCTAGATTTAGAGTTCGGCGGTAAAAGGGCTGTTAACGCTCCGCGGGTTTTTTTCTGGCCGCACCATAAATTTAACTCTGGTATCGAGAGTTCAAACAAATGCTGCGTTAGGCTCCAAAAAAGGAGCGTAGAGCATTTTTACCGCAAATGCAACTCTCGATACCAGAGTTGCTTACGGACGCGGCCGGCATCAAAAACGTGCTCGTGCACGATTCTCCCATAGGAAACAATGGGGCTGTTTGAGCTGAAAAAAAACCTAACACCTGCAAAAAAGCAGCGTTCAGCTCCTAACGCAGCCCCATTGTTTCCTATGGGGAAACACCTCCTAAGTCTGCACCTAACACCCTAACATGTACCCCGAGTCTAAACACCCCTAACCTTACACTTATTAACCCCTAATCTGCCGCCCCCGCTATCGCTGACCCCTGCATTACACTTTTAACCCCTAATCTGCCGCTCCGTAAACCGCCGCCACCTACGTTATCCCTATGTACCCCTAATCTGCTGCCCTAACATCGCCGACCCCTATGTTATATTTATTAACCCCTAATCTGCCCCCCACAACGTCGCCGACACCTACCTACACTTATTAACCCCTAATCTGCCGAGCGGACCTGAGCGCTACTATAATAAAGTTATTAACCCCTAATCCGCCTCACTAACCCTATCATAAATAGTATTAACCCCTAATCTGCCCTCCCTAACATCGCCGACACCTACCTTCAATTATTAACCCCTAATCTGCCGACCGGAGCTCACCGCTATTCTAATAAATGTATTAACCCCTAAAGCTAAGTCTAACCCTAACACTAACACCCCCCTAAGTTAAATATAATTTTTATCTAACGAAATAAATTAACTCTTATTAAATAAATAATTCCTATTTAAAGCTAAATACTTACCTGTAAAATAAATCCTAATATAGCTACAATATAAATTATAATTATATTATAGCTATTTTAGGATTAATATTTATTTTACAGGCAACTTTGTAATTATTTTAACCAGGTACAATAGCTATTAAATAGTTAAGAACTATTTAATAGTTACCTAGTTAAAATAATTACAAATTTACCTGTAAAATAAATCCTAACCTAAGATATAATTAAACCTAACACTACCCTATCAATAAAATAATTAAATAAACTACCTACAATTACCTACAATTAACCTAACACTACACTATCAATAAATTAATTAAACACAATTGCTACAAATAAATAACATTAAATAAACTATCTAAAGTACAAAAAATAAAAAAGAACTAAGTTACAGAAAATAATAAAATATTTACAAACATAAGAAAAATATTACAACAATTTTAAACTAATTACACCTACTCTAAGCCCCCTAATAAAATAACAAAGCCCCCCAAAATAAAAAATTCCCTACCCTATTCTAAAATACAAATATTACAAGCTCTTTTACCTTACCAGCCCTGAACAGGGCCCTTTGCGGGGCATGCCCCAAGAATTTCAGCTCTTTTGCCTGTAAAAAAAAACATACTATACCCCCCCCCCAACATTACAACCCACCACCCACATACCCCTAATCTAACCCAAACCCCCCTTAAATAAACCTAACACTACCCCCCTGATGATCTTCCTACCTTGTCTTCACCATGCCAGGTTCACCGATCCGTCCTGGCTCCAAGATCTTCATCCAACCCAAGCGGGGGCTAGACATCCACTGAAGAAGTCCAGAAGAGGGTCCAAAGTCTTCCTCCTATCCGGCAAGAAGAGGACATCCGGACCGGCAAACATCTTCTCCAAGCGGCATCTTCTATCTTCTTCCATCCGATGACGACCGGCTCCATCTTGAAGACCTCCAGCGCGGATCCATCCTCTTCTTCCGACGACTAGACGACGAATGACGGTTCCTTTAAGGGACGTCATCCAAGATGGCGTCCCTCGAATTCCGATTGGCTGATAGGATTCTATCAGCCAATCGGAATTAAGGTAGGAATTTTCTGATTGGCTGATGGAATCAGCCAATCAGAATATAGTTCAATCCGATTGGCTGATCCAATCAGCCAATCAGATTGAGCTCGCATTCTATTGGCTGATCGGAACAGCCAATAGAATGCGAGCTCAATCTGATTGGCTGATTGGATCAGCCAATCGGATTGAACTATATTCTGATTGGCTGATTCCATCAGCCAATCAGAAAATTCCTACCTTAATTCCGATTGGCTGATAGAATCCTATCAGCCAATCGGAATTCGAGGGACGCCATCTTGGATGACGTCCCTTAAAGGAACCGTCATTCGTCGTCTAGTCGTCGGAAGAAGAGGATGGATCCGCGCTGGAGGTCTTCAAGATGGAGCCGGTCGTCATCGGATGGAAGAAGATAGAAGATGCCGCTTGGAGAAGATGTTTGCCGGTCCGGATGTCCTCTTCTTGCCGGATAGGAGGAAGACTTTGGACCCTCTTCTGGACTTCTTCAGTGGATGTCTAGCCCCCGCTTGGGTTGGATGAAGATCTTGGAGCCAGGACGGATCGGTGAACCTGGCATGGTGAAGACAAGGTAGGAAGATCATCAGGGGGGTAGTGTTAGGTTTATTTAAGGGGGGTTTGGGTTAGATTAGGGGTATGTGGGTGGTGGGTTGTAATGTTGGGGGGGGGGTATAGTATGTTTTTTTTTACAGGCAAAAGAGCTGAAATTCTTGGGGCATGCCCCGCAAAGGGCCCTGTTCAGGGCTGGTAAGGTAAAAGAGCTTGTAATATTTGTATTTTAGAATAGGGTAGGGAATTTTTTATTTTGGGGGGCTTTGTTATTTTATTAGGGGGCTTAGAGTAGGTGTAATTAGTTTAAAATTGTTGTAATATTTTTCTTATGTTTGTAAATATTTTATTATTTTCTGTAACTTAGTTCTTTTTTATTTTTTGTACTTTAGATAGTTTATTTAATGTTATTTATTTGTAGCAATTGTGTTTAATTAATTTATTGATAGTGTAGTGTTAGGTTAATTGTAGGTAATTGTAGGTAGTTTATTTAATTATTTTATTGATAGGGTAGTGTTAGGTTTAATTATATCTTAGGTTAGGATTTATTTTACAGGTAAATTTGTTATTATTTTAACTAGGTAACTATTAAATAGTTCTTAACTATTTAATAGCTATTGTACCTGGTTAAAATAATTACAAAGTTGCCTGTAAAATAAATATTAATCCTAAAATAGCTATAATATAATTATAATTTATATTGTAGCTATATTAGGATGTATTTTACAGGTAAGTATTTAGCTTTAAATAGGAATTATTTATTTAATAAGAGTTAATTTATTTCGTTAGATAAAAATTATATTTAACTTAGGGGGGTGTTAGTGTTAGGGTTAGACTTAGCTTTAGGGGTTAATACATTTATTAGAATAGCGGTGAGCTCCGGTCGGCAGATTAGGGGTTAATAATTGAAGGTAGGTGTCGGCGATGTTAGGGAGGGCAGATTAGGGGTTAATACTATTTATGATAGGGTTAGTGAGGCGGATTAGGGGTTAATAACTTTATTATAGTAGCGCTCAGGTCCGCTCGGCAGATTAGGGGTTAATAAGTGTAGGTAGGTGTCGGCGACGTTGTGGGGGGCAGATTAGGGGTTAATAAATATAACATAGGGGTCGGCGATGTTAGGGGTAGCAGATTAGGGGTACATAGGGATAACGTAGGTGGCGGCGATTTGCGGTCGGAAGATTAGGGGTTAATTATTTTAAGTAGCTTGCGGCGACGTTGTGGGGGGCAAGTTAGGGGTTAATAGATATAATACAGGGGTCGGCGGTGTTAGGGGCAGCAGATTAGGGGTACATAAGTATAACGTAGGTGGCGGTCGGCAGATTAGGGGTTAAAAATTTTAATCGAGTGGCGGCGATGTGGGGGGACCTCGGTTTAGGGGTACATAGGTAGTTTATGGGTGTTAGTGTACTTTAGGGTACAGTAGTTAAGAGCTTTATAAACCGGCGTTAGCCAGAAAGCTCTTAACTCCTGCTATTTTCAGGCGGCTGGAATCTTGTCGTTAGAGCTCTAACGCTCACTGCAGAAACGACTCTAAATACCAGCGTTAGAAAGATCCCATTGAAAAGATAGGCTACGCAAATGGCGTAGGGGGATCTGCGGTATGGAAAAGTCGCGGCTGAAAAGTGAGCGTTAGACCCTTTAATCACTGACTCCAAATACCAGCGGGCGCCCAAAACCAGCGTTAGGAGCCTCTAACGCTGGTTTTGACGGCTACCGCCGAACTCTAAATCTAGGCCTTAGTTTTTCCCCAATGCTATAGAACAACTCCCCAACTAGTGTTTTTAAATATATACTCTCAAAAGAAGTAAGTTCAACATATGTCCAACAATTATTGCTATTATGCTTGTACTTGACAATGGGCACTTCTATCATTTTTTTTTTAAGAATTGCAGCTGGATATTTCTAATATATTGAAATATATGGCACACTGCCTATGGAGTGCAATCATTTTACATGTGAACAGAATATCAATACTCTTGATTGTTCTTTTTCTTGCTCATAGAAGTTCAAATAAGTTATATACCCATTTATGCTAGAACTGCAATTTACTACGCAAATTTACTATAAACGAATTCATTCCATGGACCTAACTAACACCCATGTTTTGTGTACTATGCCTGATTTTAGTTATATGTTACCTGTTGTTAAGCATATAACAAGATGGTTAATTGCAGAATGCTTTTATTAGTCAAGTAGAGGCTTCCAATTATTATGCATATGCCACATGTTATTAGTGGCTACTATGATTTCAGTATTATACATGGCCCATAACAAATAGATAATTGAGTTCCATAGCTAATAGTTATATTGTAGCTAGCTTAGGTTTTATTTTTATTTCACATGTAAATTTGTATTTATTTTAACTAGGTAGACTAGTTAGTAAATAGTTATTACCTATTTACTAACACCTAGTTAAAATAAATACAAACTTACCTGTGAAATAAAACCTAACTTGCCTTACACTAAAACCTAACATTACCAAAAATTAAAAAACCTACCATTACAAAAAAAACCAATGAAATTATCAAAAAAATAAAGATTAATCCTATTCTAATACCCTTAAAAAAACACCCCAAAATAAAAAACCCTACTCTAGAATAAATTACCAAGGGCACTTAAAAGGGCCTTTTGTAGGGCATGGCCCTGAGATAACCAGCTCTTTTACGTTAAAAAAAAACAAAAAAACTAAAAATATACATTACACAAAATAACAAACAAATTATCAAAAATAAAATAGAATTATGCCTAATCTAATAGCCCTATCAAAATAAAAAAGCCCACCCAAAATAAAAAAAACCCTAGCCTACAATAAACTACCAATGGCCCTTAAAAGGGCCTTTTGTGGGGCATTGCAGCAAAGATATCAGCTCTTTTACCTGTAAAAAAATACAACCCCCCAACAGTAAAACCCACCACTCCCACAACCAACCCCCCCAAATAAAGACCCTAACTCTAATATAACCTAAGCTAACCATTGCCCTGAAAGGGGCATTTGTATGGGCATTGTCCTTAAAAGGGCATTTAGCTCTTTTACTGCCCAGACCCTAAACTAAAAAAAACCCCATCCAAAAATCCCATAAAAAAACTTAACACTAACCCCAAGACGATCCACTTACAGTTGTTGAAGTCCCGCTTGAAGGATCCATCCAGCCGGTCAAGTCCCCATCCTCTCGGCAAGAAGTCTTCATCCAGGTGGCCTCTTCTATCTTCATCCTGCCAGCGAAGTCCTCATCCATGCGGCAAGAAGTCTTCATTAATTAATTAGCCAATAGAATGAGAGCTTCTTAAATCCTATTGGCTGATTTGAATAGCCAAAAGGATTTTAGCAGCCCTAATTCCTATTGGCTGATTCAAATCTTTCAGCCAATAGGAATGCAAGGGACATCACTTGCATTGAAGATTCAGTTTACGGCGGCAACCGTAAGAAGAGGAACTCCGCTTTGGATGTCTTCAGGATGGACCCGCTCCACGCCGGCTGGATGAAGATAGAAGAGGCCGTCTGGATGAAGACTTCGCCTGCTGGATAAAGATAGAAGAGGCCGCCTGGATGAAGACTTCTTGGCGCAAGGATGAGGACTTCGCCAGCTGGATGGATCCTTCAAGCGGGACTTCACTAACAGTAAGTGGATCGTCTTGGGGTTAGGTTTGTTTAAGGGTTTTTGGGGTGTGTTTTTTTTAGTTTAGGGTCTGGGCAGTAAAAGAGCTAAATGCCCTTTTAAGGGCAATGCCCATATAAATTACCTTTTCAGGGCAATCGTTAGCTTAGGTTATTTTAGAGTTAGGGATTTTTTTTGGGTGGGTTGGCTGTGGGGGTGGTGGGTTTTACTGTTGGGGGGGTGTTTGTATTTTTTCTACAGGTAAAATAGCTGATATCTTTGGGGCAATGCCCCACAAAAGGCCCTTTTAAGGGCCATTGGTAGTTTTTTGTAGGCTAGGTTTTTTAATTTTATTTTGGATGGGCTTTTTTATTTTGATAGGGCTATTAGATTAGGTGTAATTATTTTTTTATGGGAGAATATGGTTTCCTTAAAAAAGGGACACTCAAGTCAAAATTAAACTTTCATGATTCAGATAAAGCAGCAATTTTAAACAACTTTCCAATTTACTTCCATTAACAAAATGTGCACAGTCTTTTTATATATACACTTTTTGAGTCACCTGTTCCTACTGAGCATGTGCAAGAATTACTAAACTATACATATATGCATTTGGAATTGGCTGATGGCTGTCACATGCTACAGGAGGAGTGGAAAAAGACATAACTGAAATTTGTCAGGAAACTCTACCACTCATTTGAATTTCAGACTAAGTGCTATTGCATTGTCTATTTATCATTCATTTGTTGATTAAGCAAATCTACTGTATTTACTGGTCTTGTGCCAAAGTCACTTGTATATATCTATGTATCTCTTTTGCCTTTAGGATGCAGTGCAATGTTTGGTTTTAGACCAGCGGTATCAAACTCATTGTATCTGGGGGCCACTGGCCAAGTGTTCTTCCCCCATGGGGGCCACTAGAACAGAGTGAGTGCTCTGGAACTGGATATACTAGGAACTGTGACTAAAATTTACCCAAGTAGTAGTGCATGGTAGTAGCTGTAATCCAAGATAGACATATACAGTGTATATTTATCTTGTGAGTGCCAAGTGAAGGGATCATTCTGAAAATTAGAAAAGTGCCATTTATCCAAGTAGTGCATAATGAGAACCTACACTGGACAATGCATAATTATCTTTATATTTATCTTGTGAGTATCTATATAGAACATCAACTTTGTTACACCTCTTAAAACCCTAAAAAAAATGATGGGGTCAAATTAATAATTGACCTATTTAACAAGGGAGGGCCAGATTAAACTATCTTGAGTGTCACATTTGGCCCCAGTGCTGGTACATTGAGACCACTGGTTTAGACTGTAGTGGAAAGAACATTGGGGGTATCATTTTATTCTCAGACCCAGGCAACACATTATCAGAGCAATTCCTTCAGCCAGCCCTGAACAAACCAGGCAAGTGATACAACTTTTAAAATACATTAACACCTTGCTTTCTGCAATTGTTTTATAATTGCCACACTCCCCCCAAGACCGATATGAAGGAGCCATTCTGGACATGTTTATGGAGTTTATGGTGCTAGCCACTTCCACTGAAACCAGGAGCTTGATCAGATGTGGGTACACTGCTGACAGGGGTTGCAGGGTCAAGGGGTCTGATTGTTGTGTACATTATGTATAATGGCACACTGTTCAACATTAAAGGGACAGTCAACACCTCAAGCTTTTAATATAAAATGTTTGCAATGTACTTTTATTATTTATTTGCCCATTTTTATTATGGATTTTCAGATTTTCAGACCTGGAAAAGCACCTTGCTGACTATTCAAGGCTGACCCTGCTACATACATATCTTTAATTGGCTTTAACAGATAGCAACTGTAAAACAATTCACAATGAAACTAAAAATATGGCTATGACTTGCCTTGTTGTCTGCAATAAATAAAGCATGCGGTGGGAGTTTGACTATAGAAAAACAAGAAGTTAATTTTTTTTTAAAAATGTTTATACTTGGCTATGTTATTTTACGCAGGTAGCAGACAATAAGTGCCATAGATACCTTGTGAGCAAAATCCAATATTTACCCCATTTTCTGTCAGCTCATCAGTTCTTATATATGAAGATCTGGGTCTTTGTTTATATGTAAGCTGGTATTACTAAATTAATCAAGAGTTTCCAATTTGAAGCTTTTAAAAAAAGAATACTAATTTGCAACTACAGTGACGTTTATTCATTAGCTCTGACAGTGGAACCCCCCTCCCCCAAAATGCTTGTGAATGAGTATGTCATTTTTAGCAATTCCATGCAAACATTTGAGCAAAGTAATCTATTTTCTAACAAACGTAAGGGAGCGCTCAGACACGGCAGCCATTCACTTTGTAAATTTTCTGCAGTGGCCTTCACGTAGATGATCCCTCCTCCAGTAGTGTCGTGATGACGAAGTTGCGTAACAGAGTCCCACAGCCGGTGCAAAGACAAGAGCGATACACCCCCGCTCCAACAGAATAAAACAGGCACAAGTAGTCAGCGCACCCAGCACATAGAGACGAGAGGCACACGGAACTTAGTAATGCAGTGAATTTAATGCAATGTATGCCAAAAACATTACATGGCAAATAGTGTATGGTGGCAGGCTCCACCGGTCAAAGGTTCAAACAGGTCAGACGCGTTTCCAAGCAAATAAATCACATATTCCTCAGTGACCATACTGCTTACCCACTGAAAAAAGCCTTATATCTATACAGGAAATACTCCCATTTAATTGCCTGTCCAATGAAAAAAGGACTTAGGAATGGCTTTAAAGAGTGGGTGTGCAGTAAAGAGGGATGTATTATAGCACATAACATTTCAAAAATATTGACAGGTATACAGGATACAAACATTAAAAATTTGTTTTGATGTAAGTGAACAAAAGAAACTACATTAATGTATAAAGTTAAATTACCAGTAACCTGTTCAATAAAAAATAATAAAAATAAAAAAATATAAAAGATGAAAAGAAAAAGATGAAAAAAAAAGGGGTTTGCCAACAAGATTTAAAGTGACAGTGTATTACTAAATGATAATAATAATATGTTAGATAGACACAGGTGTTAAATTATTATGGATATTATTACTGATCTACATACAATTTAACATCCCACTCTGAGTTTAACCCAGTGGGTAAACGGGTATCCAAATGAAAAATCCAAAACACCTCTCTTTTACTGAGGATTAGACCTCGATTACCTCCTCTTGGGTGTCTTGGAATCATTTGGATAGCCTGAAATGTCAACAATGAACTGTCAGAGTTATGATGTCTCTTGAAATGCAGGGATACTGGAGTAGTAGACTCCGGGTCTTCAATGGAGCGTAAATGCTCCAGAAAACGATCTTTCAAGGCACGGGTCGTTTGACCTACGTATTGCCTGAAACATCCCTTGCACGTCAGTAGATAAACAACATAACAAGAATTGCATGTCATGTGTTCTCTAATCTGAAAAGATTTGTTAGTATCAGTGGACACAAAAGTGGTTCCAAAAGTGGCATAGGAACAGGACTTACACCTCCTGCTGCCACATTTGAAAAATCCTGGTTTAATAGAAAGCCAGTTGGTTCTCAACGGTAATCTAGGCAACATGGATGGGGATAGTAAATTCCCCAAAGTTTGTGCCTTACGTGATACGAAAGACGTACCCTCCTCTAATATACTCTTAAGACTCTCATCAGTATTTAAAATAGGAAGAGCCTTACGCACGATATCGCATATTTTGCCATATTCAACACTGTATGCGGTAATAAATTTAAGTTTATTGGATCTACTCTGTCTTTTAGAAATATCAGACTGAAAATGATCTTTTCTTTCCACTTGATCAACCTCTTGTTTGATCTGTTCCAGAACTGTCTCAGAGTACCCTCTTTCAATTAATCGAACAGTTAAGTCATGAGAATGTTTTAGATAACTCTTAGAATTGCTGCAGTTTCGTTTAACCCTTATATACTGGCTCTTAGGAATAGAATTGATAGTGTGTTTAGGATGGCATGACCGGGCATCTAGAATGGTATTTCCTGCACTTGGCTTTCTGAACAATTCAATATCAATGCTCAAAGTCTCCAAGTTAGAACACAATTCGATATCCAAAAAAGAAATCGAAGATTTATTAGCCTCCATAGTAAATTGGAGGTTTAAAGAATTGTCTTGAAGATACAGAAGAAACTGTCCAAGAAGAGTTTCTGGACCCTTCCAAATTAATAAAACGTCGTCAATATAACGACCGTAATAATGAATGTATTGTCTGAAGGGGTTTCCATCTCCATAGACGTGGGACAGCTCCCACCAACCCATGTATAGGTTGGCATAAGAGGGGGCAAACTTAGCCCCCATCGCTGTCCCACGTCTCTGGAGATAGAAAGCCCCCTCGAACAAGAAAAAATTATGAGTGAGTAAATACTCCACAGAATTCTTAATGAACAGTTTCAATGCCTCATCATAATTGGAAAAACGATCCAAGAAAAATGTAATGGCCTGGATGCCCTTGTCATGAGGAATACAAGTATACAATGAGACCACGTCGATCGTGACAAAAGTATATTCCTCACGCCATTCAAGGCTTTCCAATTGTCTAATTACATCTGACGTGTCCCTTATGTAACCTGTTAGATTCAAAACAAATTGTTGAAGGTAACCATCAATCAGTTCTGAGAGAGGCTCATTCAAAGAGCCAATCCCTGCCACGATGGGTCTGCCAGGGGGGTTAGTGGCATGTTTGTGAACTTTCGGCAGATAATGAAATATGGCCATAACAGGATGCTCACTGTATAGAAACTCAAAATTGGATAGTTTTATCAATCCCTCTTGTAAAGCTCTCTCCAGTATTTTTCGCAATTCAGTTTTATAAAAGAAAACAGGGTTAGATTTGAGTTTCTCATACACAGTAACATCAAGCAGCTGCCTATATGCCTCTGTGAGATATGCCTCACGGTCCAACACAACCACTTTGCCCCCCTTATCAGAGTTCCGTATAACCAAATCATGATTTTCTCTTAGCTGTTTAATAGCTAGATGTTGTGCTTTAGATAGATTATCAAATTGAGAGGGGGAGTCTCTAACAGATAATTTTCTCAATCCCTGTTCAACTGTTTTTTGAAAAACTTCAATAGCACTTGATCTAGCCTGTACAGGATAAAATTTTGATTTTTTCTTTAGTTTCGTAATATCCTGTTTTTCCCCTAATACCTGAGGACTAAAATTAAGATTTTCTCTATCAAGTGCTAGAAGATCCAAAATTGAACATTCATCAGAAAAATCAAAAGCAAATTTTCTTTGGCCAGTAGTCGATGACCCTAAAAACAATGGACCTTACAAAACGATTCAGGTCTACAATGGTGTCAAATAACTTAAAGTGTGAGGTAGGAGAGAATCCTAAACCCAAGGACAATACTTCAATCGGTGTTGTTGTCAATTCAAAGGAAGAAAGATTAATCACATTACTAGTATTTAAGCATATTTTTGATATTGAGTGGCTTTCTTTCTCTGCGGATACCGCCGTGGTAGCGGTGTCAATTTTACTTTCTCTGGTTCTTGAGCCGGACCTTCCACGGCCCCCTCTGCGTATTTTTTTCGTCTTACATGAGACTTCTGGGGGCCCCACTCGTTTTTTGACTGTGACATAGTTAGAGTGGGCATATCATCCTGTGTGTCAAGAGAAAAAGAACCAGTTCCTACTGTAGGTACTGAGGCAGAACCCATAGCCTCTACATCAGAGGAGTCATAATCATATTCCGTATCAGTCTCTGCAAATCTTACTTGTTTATGTTCAGTGCTTTGGCTTTTATTGGTCTTTCTGTATCTCCTTCTAAAATCTGACACAGTCCATTTATAAACTTTATTAAGCTCATAGTCCTGCTTATCCCGTAGGATTTTCTGTTTCTTGAATTGCCAAAGATCCCTTTTAAATTCAGTAATGACTTTTCTAAGCTTAGTGTCATATTTAACAAAATCAGGATTTTCACTAAGTGGACGTAAGTAAGACTGTAATTTTAACTTGTCATTAGTCAGTTCTTGTCTTGATGCCTTTTTGTATTCAATGAGAAGATCAATAAGTGCTAAAGAGCATGTTGTTAAAATGTTATTCCATTTATCTATAAACACTTGGTTAGTCACCTGGAAGGAAGGGAACTTTCTAATTCGTAACCCACGTGGAATACGCTGTGCTTTCTGATACATTGTAAAACTTTTAATGTCCAATTCAATTCGAGTATCCTTCTTTAATAAAGCATCCATTCTAAAGAACAGGTTATCCAAATTAGAGTTTGCCTCCCGCTCCATAATATCTATATTAAACAGATCTTCACTGTCACTCATTTCATCAGCAAACTGCTGTAATACAAAACCCCCGGTCGCCATACCATACACTTAAATAAATGCCTTAATTACATATAATGTTCACTGTGCCTCAAAATAAACAAAGACTTGAATGCTTTGTGGGAAAACTACGGCTTACAGCACATGCAGAAATGTCACCATCAATATAAACAATGATATATGACAATGTCCGTGCAGCTTACCCTCAATGCGGTGGATACCAGAAGTCAAACAAACGTAAGGGAGCGCTCATACACGGCAGCCATTCACTTTATAAATTTTCTGCAGTGGCCTTCACGTAGATGATCCCTCCTCCAGTAGTGTCGTGATGACGAAGTTGCGTAACAGAGTCCCACAGCCAGTGCAAAGACAAGAGCGATCCACCCCCGCTCCAACAGAATAAAACAGGCGCAAGTAGTCAGCGAAACCCCTTCAGACAATACATTCATTATTACGGTCGTTATATTGATGACGTTTTATTAATTTGGAAGGGTCCAGAAACTCTTCTTGGACAGTTTCTTCTGTATCTTCAAGACAATTCTTTAAACCTCCAATTTACTATGGAGGCTAATAAATCTTCGATTTCTTTTTTGGATATCGAATTGTGTTCTAACTTGGAGACTTTGAGCATTGATATTGAATTGTTCAGAAAGCCAAGTGCAGGAAATACCATTCTAGATGCCCGGTCATGCTATCCTAAACACACTATCAATTCTATTCCTAAGAGCCAGTATATAAGGTTTAAACGAAACTGCAGCAATTCTAAGAGTTATCTAAAACATTCTCATGACTTAACTGTTCGATTAATTGAAAGAGGGTACTCTGAGACAGTTCTGGAACAGATCAAACAAGAGGTTGATCAAGTGGAAAGAAAAGATCATTTTCAGTCTGATATTTCTAAAAGACAGAGTAGATCCAATAAACTTAAATTTATTACCGCATACAGTGTTGAATATGGCAAAATATGCGATATCGTGAGTAAGGCTCTTCCTATTTTAAATACTGATGAGAGTCTTAAGAGTATATTAGAGGAGGGTACGTGTTTCGTATCACTTAAGGCACAAACTTTGGGGAATTTACTATCCCCATCCATGTTGCCTAGATTACCGTTGAGAACCAACTGGCTTTCTATTAAACCAGGATTTTTCAAATGTGGCAGCAGGAGGTGTAAGTCCTGTTCCTATGCCACTTTTGGAACCACTTTTGTGTCCACTGCTACTAACAAATCTTTTCAGATTAGAGAACATATGACACGCAATTCTTGTTATGTTGTTTATCTACTGACGTGCAAGGGATGTTTCAGGCAATACGTAGGTCAAACGACCCGTGCCATGAAAGATCGTTTTCTGGAGCATTTACGCTCCATTGAAGACCCGGAGTCTACTACTCCAGTATCCCTGCATTTCAAGAGACATCATAACTCTGACAGTTCATTGTTGACATTTCAGGCTATCCAAATGATTCCAAGACACCCAAGAGGAGGTAATCGAGGTCTAATCCTCAGTAAAAGAGAGGTGTTTTGGATTTTTCATTTGGATACCCGTTTACCCACTGAGTTAAACTCAGAGTGGGATGTTAAATTGTATGTAGATCAGTAATAATATCCATAATAATTTAACACCTGTGTCTATCTAACATATTATTATTATCATTTAGTAATACACTGTCACTTTAAATCTTGTTGGCAAACCCCTTTTTTTTCATTTTTTTCTTTTCATCTTTTATATTTTTTTATTTTTATTATTTTTTATTGAACAGGTTACTGGTAATTTAACTTTATACATTAATGTAGTGTCTTTTGTTCACTTACATCAAAACAAATTTTTAATGTTTGTATCCTGTATACCTGTCAATATTTTTGAAATGTGATGTGCTATAATACATCCCTCTTTACTGCACACCCACTCTTTAAAGCCATTCCTAAGTCCTTTTTTCATTGGACAGGCAATTAAATGGGAGTATTTCCTGTATAGATATAAGGCTTTTTTCAGTGGGTAAGCAGTATGGTCACTGAGGAATATGTGATTTATTTGCTTGGAAACGCGTCTGACCTGTTTGAACCTTTGACCGGTGGAGCCTGCCACCATACACTATTTGCCATGTAATGTTTTTGGAATACATTGAATTAAATTCACTGCATTACTAAGTTCCGTGTGCCTCTCGTCTCTATGTGCCGGGTGCGCTGACTACTTGTGCCTGTTTTAATCTATTTTCTAGTTAGTAATTTGTTAATGTTGATTGCATGGCCTAGTTAATTGCAAACACCTGCTTGATGATAATTTATTATAGATTGCATAGCATATACTTCTGCTTTAAATAACTTGCCATAGGTTAACCTAATGCATGTTTAATTTGATTGCTTCTGTTGGAAAACAACTAGAGTGCACCTAAGAGAAATAATTAACAAGAAATATGTTTATGTGCAACATTTTTCCTGTGCCCCAAAACTTGAAATGTATATATATATATACACAACAACATTTAAAATTAGGGGGAGGTAAAAGGTGAGTTTAAAATCCTCCACTACGCACAAAATATAGAGAAAATAACTCATTGTGTAGCTTATTAACAAATCTAGACAGGCCAGAAGGCTTGTTTTTCCCACAGAAAACCTCTAGAATACATTGTTTCCAATGCAGCAAAGGATTCTGGGTAAAATATGCAAATTAGGTTCCCAATGACACACCTTTTTACTTCAAGTCTGCTTTTCAGCAGATTCCCTTAACGCCAAAGCATCGCTGTTCACACAGCTTATAAACTTAGCTAGGGTTAGTGCAGTGATTCATAACCATCCCAGGACAGAGGGTTTCATAGTTATTGCTACTTATCAGCTGGGAGGAGGTTTGAATCACTGCTGGGGGAAGTTGATTCCAGGCAAAATACAACAACTTTTAAAATTAGGGGGAGGTAAAACGTGAGTTTAAAATCCTCCACTACGCACAAAATATAGAGAAAATAACTCACTGTTCATTAACAAATCTAGACAGACCAGAAGGCTTGTTTTTCCCACAGAAAACCTCTGGAATACATATATATAGGGGACACACAGATATGTTTTTATGCTAGGGGACACACAGATATGTTTTTATGCACTTCACTTACTTTGAAAGTAGGAGGATTCACATGCTACTCTCCTTATTTTTAACCTAGTAATACGATATGGTTTCACTATATTTGTTTGTCCTGTTCACTATATATGGTTATATGTATAGATTGCTTTACAATATAAGTTTGTTCACATGTGTTTTGATATGATGCCTAGTATGATTTTTAATATGTCTCTTATATATATGAATGTGGATATTACATAGGCTGTTTAATAATAATGAGTAACACTCATCACATGATTAGAATGTTGTTGAGGATCACTATGGTAACCGTTTTGGCACAATTTTCACTGGGAGGGGTTTGTTTGGCTTTATATGTTCAGTCACTTGTAGTTTGGTTTTGTCTGAGGAAGGGGAGTGTGTCCCCGAAACATCACGCTTATTAAAAGTTTTCTTTTGAATTAAAGACCAGTGAGTGCCTTCCTTCACCGTGTATGTTTAACTGCTGGCACCCTGGCATCAGGATTTGTAAGTGAGAGTGCTCTCTATCTACATATATATATATATATATATATATATATATATATATATATATATATATAAATATTTATTTCACCAGGCTATTGAAGAGATGTATCCCTGATCTTTGATCTTGATTTGCAAAACATTGAAAATTGTGCTTACAAAATGTCAGTAAACTATTACCCTAACACTGCGCTAACTGAACCACCACTGCAGGGATTGATTTCCACTTTAAATATCTGGCTGTACCCTGCACCCCTGACTTTATACAAATATATAAAAACAATATTTACAGTGATATACAGTCAGGATGAGCTATACATTAAGCACTCCTTATCATATAGGCATATTCACTTAATGTGCTTTATAATGATATCAGTAATATCAATTTACAAATACACATATACTTCAGACGAAAAATCTTTAAACAAAACTTTATAATGAACAATACTAAAAATGCTAACACAAATTGGCTCAAATAAAATTACATTAAGTTTTGCTAATGATCTCACCTCGATGTCCCTAGGAGTATGGTGAAAGTTATTGTGTCTTTAGATTCTTGAATGTAAATCCTCCTGTCTCTATGAATGAGAGCGGTGCTGCTTCACTGATCGCAGGACACTGAAGAGCGCCCAAACAACTGGTAACTGTGAACACAAAAGAAGAACAGAGCGCAACCGCAACTCAAGGTAAAAGTTTTATTGATTCTTTGAGCGCTAAAAACAAATTGCACTTACAAGATATTGGAAATATTTAGGCCTTTTGGTTTACAAGTTCACTGGACCGCAATCACGCTGACAGCTCTCCACGCTGAAAACCGGTATGGCGTCTCTGTGAAGTCCACAGGCACAGGTGTCGATGACCAGGTTGTGATGATACTTGCAACTGCAATTGATATAAATGTCTGCAACAATGTCCCTTTGTTTTACATAGGTCTACGCGTTTCGTCCTTTTCAACAGGACTTTTTCAAGACTCAGGGCTTATAGTTCAAATTCGCGGGGATCCTTTCTTTAAAGCACCAGCTCCAATTCTATAGGCTGGCCCTCAGACCAATCCACAGGGCGGATCAGACACACCTACTCCCAGTCTAATTTTTGCTACTGCGGTGTGTTTGACTGGAGCTGCCGGTCTCTGCACTAACAATTCCAATAGATACAACTCTGATCCAATTCATATAAAATCAAGTTAAACAATATTAGTGATACTTAAATAAATACATAAATGAAATCACACTATAACTTAAAATACAGAGTGTTAGTGCTTGGCAATTTAAAAGTTACTATTGAGAGAAAATTTGCTAAAAGTTCTGCTAAAAGTTCTTAAAGGGATATTTTCCCTACCTTCCCACTCTAATACCTAATCTTGCTCAAAAAACTATTAAATACTTAGCTTTGCTAAAAATAATAATTAATTATTAATTAACTATTTATTTAAACTGTACCAACACCAATCGTGATTACTCTTAGCACAATATATAAATACCTAAAAGATCAGTTAAAAAATTATTTTAAAAATTATTTTAAGAAAATTAATTACAACTTGAGAAAATCTATTAAAATGGCAAATTCATTATACAGAATAAATGTGTTCATTACTAAAAAGGATTTATTTTCTTTTTATTTTATTTTACTTTATATTTTATTTTATTTTATTATGTGGATGTGGATTAGTGCTCACAGGTACTGTTTCTAAGATACTGATTCTTAGGCTACTAGGATCATTCTTGTGAAATATTCGAAAGTGGTCAGATACGCTGTGTGTCTTGAGGCCTTGTTCTATGTTATAAATGTGTTCATAGCATCTACGCTTCACTTTTCTTTTTGTCCTGCCCACATAGATACACCCACATTTACAAGTTAAACTATACACAACATATGTGGATTGACAGGTACCTCGAGATTTAATTGGAAACGATTTTGATTGACTTGTATCCATGATAGAGTCCCTATTCCAAATTAGGGGACACATGCAACAGTTCTTACGGCCACACTTAAAGGTCCCTGGTTTCCCTTTGGCCCAATGATCTAACGTTCCATTGCCTCGTTGTTTATTACTTTCTAACATTGGTAATTTAGAAGGGGCAAGAATATTCTTAAGGTTCCTATTCTTCTTATATACAATATTGGGTTTGTCTTTGATTACACCCCTAAGTAAGGGGTCTGCCTGCAGAATCCCCCAATGCTTGTTTAAGATCTTTTTAAAAAAAACAGCACCTTCATTAAAAGTGGTTATGAATTATTAGATCCTTATCATACTCTTTCTCCAAGAATTTCTTTTCCAAAACTTCAGCTTCCTTAATAAAATCCTCTATTCTAGTACAATTTCTACGCACCCTACGGAATTGCCCATAAGGAATATTTTGAATCCATGATCTTTTATGGCCACTATTGGCATTTAAGAATCCGTTGCTATCAGTGGGTTTGCGGTAATTTTTCACCATTATTGTATTTGGAGTACCCTCACTAAAAAATTCCACATCTAAGAATTCTATACTAACTTTTGACATTTTACTGGTAAACAATAAATTATAAGTATTATTGTTCATATAATCAATAAATTCATTAGCCAATATTTCATCTCCTTGCCATATAATGATGATATTGTCAATGTATCTTAGATACCTGACGACATTATTGAAAAATGGATTACTATTCCATATTTTCATTTCCTCGAACTGAGCCATATAGATATTGGCATACGAGGGTGCCATTGGAGTACCCATGGCAGTCCCTTGGGTCTGCCTGTAAAAATTACCATGAAAGTTGAAATAATTCTTACTTAATATAAAATCTATTACTTTAATTAAAAACTCCAAATGTTTGCTTGATATACCACTATTGGCTCCAACGATATTAAAGGCTTCAATTCCTTTATTGTGAGGAATACTAGTGTACAATGATGATACATCGCACGTTATCCACATATAATCCTCTTTCCATATTAAACCTTCTAACTGTGTGATAACGTCCAACGTATCCTTGATATAGGATTTAATCCTTTTAACAATAGGCTGCATAAAGAAATCGATGTAAGTCGATAAATTGCTAGTAATAGACTCTACCCCTGAAATAATGGGACGACCAGGGGGATTACAGGGGTCCTTGTGCATCTTGGGAATATGATAAAAGATTGGTATTTTAGGGTGGGGATTATATATAAATCCGAATTCATCATTATTTAGGATTGATTCATTTTTTGCTTCTATTAGGATGTTTAGAAGCTGTTTATTGTATTCAACAGTGGGATCTTTAGTTAGTTTTTCATATGTTTGTGTATCTCCCAATAGTTGAAATGCCTCTTTCAAATAATCACCCCTATTTTGGACGATGATCCCCCCACCCTTATCTGCCTGTCTAATGACCAACTGTTTATCATTCTTCAATTTATTAAGGGATAATCTTTCCTGCAGATTTAAGTTGTCTTTGAATTTAAATTTATTTTTAAAGGTACCTGAATCAAAATATTTATTTAATTCTTCAGTCATTAACGTATTGAACACTGGAATATATTCCCCTTGTGTAGACGTTGGATTAAAAGACGACGTGCGTTTAAAATTACTATGTTTAATTTCAACCTCAGAGTCATGTAAACTCAATTCTAGCAAATCATCCAATTCCAGGTTCACATTATTCTCTATGTCTTCTACTGGATCTTTTAACTCATTTAATGTTCTTAAAGTTTCAACGTCTTTTTGGTCCCATAAATTCTCTGTATGATCTTTCATATTTACCACTTTATATGTCGTGTTGGTCTTAGCATAATACCTCTTTAGATTTAATTTGCGTACAAATTTTTGAAGATCAATATATGTCTCAAATTTATTTGGGAGTTGTTTGGGGGCAAATTTAAGCCCTTTATTTAACAACAGTAAATCTGAATTAGTTAATTCGGTATTGGATAAATTATAAATATTTTCTTTAGCTTTCTCTAAACATTGTTCCTTTCTCTCTGTTTCTTTGGTTCTTTTGCCACTTCGTTTTCCTCGTTTAGTTGCCAATCTCTTCCCTCTCTTGGCCTTTTCCTGTTCTCCCTGTTCTCCATTAAGGGTTCTCCCCAACTGTCTGTTTGTGACCATGGGGGATGTGGACCCTGACCCTGCTCTAAAAAATGTGGTCCCCTCCATTCCAGATTCTGTATTGCTGGGGCATTGGTTTCTTTATTGTGATTGTATTGATAATTATGGTTTTTATAAGGCCCTGAGCGACTACTTGGGGAATCTCTATAGTACACTTCATTGACCTGATTATGATTCCTCCTGCTATCAGGTGGGGGTAGATTTTTGTTGGAATTTTGGTAGCCTGGATTCTTATTCTGGTGAGCTATAGATTCTTTAGGTCTGGCACCATACGTTGTATTTTTATTTTTATATTCTCTGTTGGTGTCATGACCATTAGGTTGGTCATTATGATTCCTTTCACTTGCTGCATTGTCCCTAATGTTTCATTGATCAGATTGTTTATTAGTATACTGGCCATTTTTGTTGGCTTTATATGGACCTCTTTGATGTGTATACGTATGATTTGGATTGGTGTTGGTACCCTGTCCTAGATTGTTCATTTTATGTTGACTAACATGTCCTCTTCCTTTGTTATAATTATAAACTCTATCATTTTTATAATCATC
This sequence comes from Bombina bombina, assembly GCF_027579735.1. NCBI lineage: Eukaryota > Metazoa > Chordata > Amphibia > Anura > Bombinatoridae > Bombina > Bombina bombina. Next base: position 95,547,398 of record NC_069501.1, read on the forward strand.
TAAACCTCGTTTAAGTTGATTCATTTTAGCAATAAGGAGTTCTTCTTCAATTTTTTGGACTCTCAGCTTGATATCCTCTCTAATTTTCTTCCATTTCTCTATATTCTCAAAAGGAGTTACTTTTTTCAATGTGTCTTGTATCTCTACTTTAAGTTTTTGTAGTTTATTTTCTCTATATTTGATTAAAATTTTGATTAACGTTACTGAACAATTATGTAACGCACTATCCCATTCAGATGTAAATTCAACTTCATCCAACTGAAAGGCTAGGAATTTTTAAATACGTAATCCTTTTGGGATTACGTTGTGCATAACATAATTGTCCAGCAAAATCAAATCGTGCCAATCTTTGGCATCTGCCACAAGTAATTTTTCTAATGAAATAAACAAATCGTGAGGATCCCCATTAGATTCATTTGGAACTGTTGACTCTAATAAGTTAATGGCCCTATTGCGATTGAAATACGAGTTGGAAACATCATTAGGTGAGCTAGTGCTATCCTTGATGTGCATAAGAGGGTACACATATGTATAGATATAATAAAATAAAATATAAAGTAAAATAAAATGAAAAGAAAATAAATCCTTTTTAGTAATGAACACATTTATTCTGTATAATGAATTTGCCATTTTAATAGATTTTCTCAAGTTGTAATTAATTTTCTTAAAATAATTTTTAAAATAATTTTTTAACTGATCTTTTAGGTATCTATATATTGTGCTAAGAGTAATCACGATTGGTGTTGGTACAGTTTAAATAAATATTTAATTAATAATTAATTATTATTTTTAGCAAAGCTAAGTATTTAATAGTTTTTGAGCAAGATTAGGTATTAGAGTGGGAAGGTAGGGAAAATATCCCTTTAAGAACTTTTAGCAGAACTTTTAGCAAATTTTCTCTCAATAGTAACTTTTAAATTGCCAAGCACTAACACTCTGTATTTTAAGTTATAGTGTGATTTCATTTATGTATTTATTTATTTAAGTATTACTAATATTGTTTAACTTGATTTTATATGAATTGGATCAGAGTTGTATCTATTGGAATTGTTAGTGCAGAGACCGGCAGCTCCAGTCAAACACACCGCAGTAGCAAAAATTAGACTGGGAGTAGGTGTGTCTGATCCGCCCTGTGGATTGGTCTGAGGGCCAGCCTATAGAATTGGAGCTGGTGCTTTAAAGAAAGGATCCCCGCGAATTTGAACTATAAGCCCTGAGTCTTGAAAAAGTCCTGTTGAAAAGGACGAAACGCGTAGACCTATGTAAAACAAAGGGACATTGTTGCAGACATTTATATCAATTGCAGTTGCAAGTATCATCACAACCTGGTCATCGACACCTGTGCCTGTGGACTTCACAGAGACGCCATACCGGTTTTCAGCGTGGAGAGCTGTCAGCGTGATTGCGGTCCAGTGAACTTGTAAACCAAAAGGCCTAAATATTTCCAATATCTTGTAAGTGCAATTTGTTTTTAGCGCTCGAAGAATCAATAAAACTTTTACCTTGAGTTGCGGTTGCGCTCTGTTCTTCTTTTGTGTTTACAAAATGTCAGTGTTACATGTTTTAAAATAAATTATTTGACAATGTAGCTATTAATTGTGGATTTATACTATGAGTTAAATTCCCCTTTCAAGTGACCATAAACACCTTAAGATTTAATATAAAATATTTAGTTCTGCAATATATTTCAGCATTTATTTTACCCCCTTTCATGTAACTTATCTCTGAAAATTATGGCTTTTCTAGTTCAGACCTGAAAAAACATCCTGTTGACTTCCCAAGGCTAACCCTGTTACATATATTTCCCTATTTGGCGTTAACAGATAACATGTGCAAAGCAATGAAGTTTATACTAACAATATGGCCGTGGTTAGCCTTGTCAGCTGCAGAACTCCTGATTGACTCCTCCAAATAAAGGTGAGGTTTGGCTATTGAAAAAAATTGTAGTAAACATGATGTTAATTTGTTTTAAAATGTTTAGACTTGAATAATATGTTATTGTAACAGAAATGTCTAGCAATTACAAGGCATTTACTGTCCCTTTAAATCAAATTTGGACTGCACCTGGGTAGCGCTTGCTGATTGGTGACTACATTTAGCCACCAATTAGCAAGCGCTACTCAGGTGCTTAACCAAAAATGGGCTGGCTCCTAAGCTTACATTCCTGCTTTTCAAATAAAGATACCATGAGAATGAAGAAAATGTGATAATAGGAGTAAATTAGAAAGTTGATTAAAATGAAATGTTCTATCTGAATCATGATAGAAACAAATTGAGTTTCATATCCCATATTCATATTTAAGACTCTTTAATTAACCATGAGTACACAAGTATAAAGGACTTACATGTAATCTTCTTTAGTTTGATTTCAGCAAAATGTCACTAAATTGGCAGAAATTTGCATATACAAGTTGGTTGTCAGTGTATATTACCCCTCCCCACAGGTTTTCTGAATTAGCTGCTCAGTACTTGCTATCATTTCACCTATTCTCATCCAAAGTCTTCCTAAAAATCAGTCCTGGATCCTGAGAACTGAAGCTGGAAAACCTTGACTCAAAACAATGTCACACATACCTTAAAACGTGTCTGTGAACCTAATTAAGTGCAGAACAACCTTGTCCCAACATTGCATAAATCACAAACTATTGTACCCACCCCTTGTCACATACACTGACTGCAATTGACTCACCATTAACAAACACTGTATCCATCTTCTCACCTCTAAACCACAGTACAGGATACCAGTGTCACAAAATGCCTTCAAAACGGAACAAAACAAACAAATATAAATTACCCCCCCCCCATAAAAAAAATCCTTAATAACATAAAATGAAAACTTAAAAAAAAAATGTAGGTGACAAGAAGTTTCATAAGGCCAATTTAAAGACTATTAAATAAAATAGAATTGCATAATCTACACATGCACAATAAAAAGACAATGCAATAGCACTTACTCTGATTTTCAAATTATTAGTAGAATTTTTTTTCTGAGAAATTTCAAAAATTAATTACAAAATTCTCTGCCTACTGTATCATGTGACAACCATAAGCCAATTACAGACTCCTATACTTATACATCTGGTCATATGCTCAGTAGTAGCTGGTGCATATAAAAACTCTAATAAAAAATGATAAATTAAAGTAAATTTGATAGTTTAAAACTGTATGATCTATTTGACTCATTAAAGTTTAATTTTGACTTTACTGTCACTTTAAATAATTCCACATGATTGGAGTTAGTGCAATTGAAAAATGCTGTCCACACCCCCTGAAAATCCCAGAATACCCACAGCCAGCCTCTTGTTCATGTCTCTGAATCCTCCAGGACACCTTCCATTCTATCCAGTGAGACTACTTTCCCATAACAAAAGATGCGTGAGAATCACCAAAACTAGGCCCAGGCATTTAAGGAAGTTAGACCTCTGTCAGTTAGGTAGCTATATTAGACCAGAACTTTCATCCTGCAGCACCTCTGCTTAACAGCCTCACAGAAAATTTAGTGTCTGTTTTACAATATAGGCAACTTTTCTATTGTTACCCATATTAAGAGAGGGCGGGGCTTCTATATAGCTGCAAGGCCCAAATAAGAACCCGGCCCACTGGGCATTTTCCCTGATTTCCGGGCCTGTCCCTTAATATTATTTAATTGGGGCATAACATGGTAATTATAACAGGTATTTTAATAACTGGAAAGGGAATTGAAGGTGCTACAAAACAATAAATAAAACAATAATTGCAGGAAGCTCCATACCTCCCCTGGCTGTTTTATGTATTTAAAGCTGGTGGGATTAACAATAATCTGTAACCTGGAAAACGTAGTGTTAAACTTTATAGAAAGTAGGCATGCCTCTAATTGTCTGGAACACATTCATTTGATTGGTTCTGTTTTAGCCATTCAAGGGCAATCAGGAACTGCTGCAGTGCTTACCTTTTAGAGAATTTATGGCTATCATTGGCACCCCTGATGTTTCTGAACTACATTTCCCATGATGCTCAACTTGACTGCAGAGAGCATAATTCATTAATATTTTAAAGGGACATAAAACAGGTTGAGATCTGTGCATATCCTAAAAGGGCTAATTAATTAAAAATAGTTTGCATAAAAAAATGTTTAAAAATTGCTGGCAAGTATTTTAATTTTTTTTTAAAAAATAAGCAAAATGAATTACATAGCTAAGCTGCCTGGAGCAGCCATCTCCACCCCTCTTATCAGAGTTTAGACACAGGCATTGTATTTCAACTGAGTTCACAGCTTCTAGGTATGCTCCAGCAGATAATCCGTATGCATTTTTGCATTCTACCAAAAGAACTATAGACTGGAAAAGAGTAGTGTTATCCAGAATAGACCCACAGGACCTGAGACGATTAAATGAGCCTATATCTCTAGGTGAGATCTCAGATGCCATTAAACAGGCTAAGTCAAACAAGACGCCAGGTCCGGATGCTCTTCCATCAGAGTTTTATAAACTCTTACATGATCAAATTCTACCTATACTAGCAACACTTTTTAATGAGTATTATATTAAAAATCACATGCAGTCGAGGTTCTTCTCAGCGTCGAATGTGACACTGATCTTGAAAAAAGATAAAAATCCAGAAATTATGTCTTCTTACAGGCCTATATCACTGTTAAATCAGGATTATAAGATGCTAACTGCTATTATTGCATTTAGACTTAAGAAGATTCTTGAGCCATTAATACATCCGGCCCCAACATCTGCTATTATTGTTAATGGGGAAGTATCTAAGAGTTTTACTCTCCAACGTGGTACGCGTCAGGGGTGCCCCCTTTCCCCTTTGCTTTTTATCATTAGAGCCACTAGCCATTCTATTAAGAAAAGAGTTAAAGGGAATTAAGTTAGGGGATAAAAATCTGGTGACATCGCTATTTGCTGATGATATTTTACTTTTTCTAAGCAATATTAATCAATCCATACCCCAATTGCTAAAGATTATAGAAATTTTTATCTCAATTTCGGGCTATAAAATTAATTGGGGGAAATCGGAATTGATGTGGATTTATAAACCTAAGTCCCCTGTTCTTCATACTTTCAAAGAAGTACAGTAAATTAAGTACCTGGGTATTATTCTAAGTAAGAATCCTTCGTGCTGGTATGAATTAAATTTTCGGAAATGTATTGAGATGTTTAAGCAGAAACTATTAGCATGGCACAATTTAGCCATTTCACTCTCTGCCAGAGTAATGCTAGTTAAAGCAATTTTATTCCCAAAATTATTGTACTTGGTACAGAATCTTCCGTTGCTAATTATTAAAAAGGACTTAAAATTAGTGCAAAGTTTGTTCAGTAGATTTATATGACATGGGAAGAAACCTAGGATTTCTTTATTTAAATTATCATATTTCAAAGTACATGGCGGCTTAGCACTTCCGAATATTTAGTTTTACAATTATGTCTCATTGGTTAAATTTGTATTAGATTGGATATTAGAAAAAGAACATGTTTCTTTTTTTGGATTAGAAACACACTTGGTAGGCCCATTTGCCTTGAAAGCGCTGATCCATATTCCCTTTGTGAAACTACCAGCAAATGTGGCACATATGTATACTTTTAAATACATAATTTTGGCATGGCAAAAAGTATGCTCGGAATTACATATTAATTTTCGTAGATCTGCATTTCTTCCCTTAGTAGGGAATCCGGATTTTACGCCGGGATGCACATATAAAATTTTCTCTACATGGGCTAGCAATGGCCTTAAAAATATAAAAGATATGTGTGTAAATGAGTCACTAGTGATTAAGACATTCGCAGAGCTAAGGGCTAATTTCAATTTACCAAAAACTTCTTTCTATGCTTATCTCCAGGCACAACACTGGATTGTGTCTTTACGAACAGAGGCTGAAAATTCTACGTCACTGGGAGATTTAGATGATGTAATTAAACTATATCAAGCTGGGAAAAGCTCCATTTCAATTTTATACAATCTACTTATTAAACATAGTGGGCTGTTGCATATTGAGGATTTAGAGAGGAAATGGAATAAGTTCCTTCCAAATGTTAACAAGGATCATATTTTACAAAGCTTTAGATTAATTGATCAAACTCAAGTTTTTATAGACTGGAAGGAATCACATTTCAAGTTAATAAATTTAGCATATGTTACACCAGCCAAGATGTCAAAATGGTATAAGACAGAAGTCAATTGCCCTAAATGTAATGCTAAAGATGCAGATGAAATACACTGTTTTTGGAATTGCCCTAAAGCGTCCCAGTTTTGGAGCAAAGTGTGTTTTTAGGTGAACAAGGTAAATCCTTGCAATTTCAGCTTTGAGTCAAGACATATTTTTTTCCTCATAGGGCAGGAGGAACCTTATGCAAATACTAGGCTCATAAATACATCGATTTTAGTAGGACGTAATGTTTTGCTTAGGAATTGGAAATCCCCACGTGAACCTAAATTCAAGGAGTTTGTAAATAAAGTTTACAATCAGATTACAATGGAACAATTTCATTTGAGAGATGCCAACGACAAGTCAATAGAAAGATTCTTTTCTAAATGGGAAAAGGTTATATTAACCTTACCTATAGTTGCTCAATTACAGTTAGTTGCCCCATTTAGGGACTCCAGTTGGTTTGTACAGCAACTAGAGCTTGGTTTATTTTCTCCCGAGTGGAAGGTTTAATTATCCTATAAGGGGACCTTTAAAGGGGGTTTTTGTGTTTGCTTTTTGCTTCCCCTTCCATTCTGGGGTCGGGCCGACTGATCAGCTTAGGAAGACTTAGGCAGTTTACTAGTTGTAAATTCTTAGAAGTCATTTTGTTTCTGTATATATTTAAGTTCTTGTCGTATGAGGTGTAATAATTGATAACTCATTTTTGTTATTGAAGAAATGTTCTATCCCCTATTATGTAATCAAGTGATCATAACTGATATCCTAATTTTTTTTTCTGTACCCCCGAATGATATTTCAAATAAAAAATTACACACAAAAAAAAAAAAAAAAGAACTATAGATATAGATACAGTCATAGAAGGAAATGTGTGGATGGAGTTAGAGCTTTACAATTCAGAAACTAAAATGAAAGGGTTAATGGTGAGGCACTGCAGTATAAATTTGCAGGTAACGTAATTAAAGCACATATTATATTTTGTCTCTATCCCAACTTGTTTTATGTCCCTTTAAGCTCGGACTCACGAACCCTATTAATATATTTTTTTTTTTATTCAATATTTGTATTGAGGTGTTAAAGGAAGTATAGACAATAAATACACAGGCATCTCACAGTACAATATTCTAACAAAAAGAAAGAGAATATCATAAGTATGGCGAAATACAATGCTCTGCTCAAGAAAAAAAATAAAGAGTCGTGACCGAACAAAATGATGTGCCCAAAAATGAAAATGTCTCAAAATATGATGGTCTGAGTAAAACTCTAGCTAAAATAGAGTATTATCATTAAAGGGACATGAAACCCAATTTTTTTCTTTCATGATTTAGAAAGAGCATACAATTATAAACTTTCTAATTACTTCTATTATCTATTTTGCTTCATCCTCTTGATATTATTTGCTGAAAAGCATATCTAGATTTGCTTAGTAGCTGCTGATTGGTAGCTGTACATAGATGCCTCCTGTGATTGGTTCACCGTGTGCATTGCTATTTCTTCATTAAAGTGTATCTAAAGAATGAAGAAAATTAGATAATAGAAGTAAATTGGAATGTTGTTTAAAATTGTATTCTCTACCTTAATCATGAAAGAAAATGTTTGGGTATAGTGTCCCTTTAATACTATAAATTGGAATATCATAGTTAGTGTAGACTGTATAAATAAAAAGCAAATATAGTAGATATAAGCAGGACCTCTGCAGTATAACAACAACAAAGTATTAAAGACAATCGGCTAGATTACGAGTTTTGCGTTAGAGGCTATGCGTTGCTAACGAGCAGTTTATGCTCACCACTCACTTTCATACAGCGCTGGTATTACGGGTTTTTACAAACCCGGGGTTAACAGACAAAAAGTGAGCATTGAGCAAAATTTTGCTCCACATCTCACTCCAATAACAGCGCTGCTTACGTTAGCGGTGAGCTGGTTGTGCGTGCTCGTGCACTATTTCCCCATAGGAATCAACGAGGAGAGCCGGCTGAAAAAAAGTCTAACACCTGCAACAAAGCAGCGTAAAGCTCCCTAACGCAGCCCCATTGATTCCTATGGGGAAATAAAATTTAGGTTTATACCTAACAACCTAACATGAACCCCAAGTCTAAACACCCCTAATCTTACACTTATTAACCCCTAATCTGCCGCCCTCGACATTGCCGACACCTACATTATAACTATTAACCCCTAATCTGCCGCTCCGGACATCGCCGCCACTTACATTATACTTATTACACCCTAATCTGCTGCCCCCAACATCGCCGACACCTACATTAAATTTATTAACTCCTAATCTGCTGTCCCCAACGTCACCGCCACTATTCTAAATTTATTAACCCCTAAACCTAAGTATAACCCTACACCCCCTAATTTAAATATAATGTAAATGAATCTAAATAAAATTCCTATCATTAACTAAATTATTCAAATTTAAAACTAAATACGTACCTATAAAATAAACCCTAAGCTAGCTACAATATAACTAATAGTTACATTGTAGCTAGCTTAGGATTTATTTATATTTTATAGGCAAGCTTGTATTTATTTTAACTAGGTAGACTAGTTAGTAAATAGTTATTAACTAATTAATAACTACCTAGCTAAAATAAATACAAATTGACTTGTAAAATAAAACCTAACCTAAGTTACACTAACACCTAACACTACACTATAATTAAATTAATTCCCTAAATTAAATTCAATTAAATAAAATTAGCTAAAGTACAAAAAAAAAACAAATTTAGTGTAGAGTAGGGCTTTTTTTATTACCCACGCAACCAACCCTACTCTAAAACCCACCCAATCCCCCCTTAAAAAAAAAACTAACACTACCCCCCTGAAGATCTCCATACCTTGAGCCGTCTTCACCCAGCCGGGCACAAGTGGACCTCCAGAGGGGCAGAAGTCTTCATCCGATCCGGCCAGAAGAGGTCCTCCAAGCGGCAGAGGTCTTCATCCAAGCGGCATCTTCTATATTCATCCATCCGAACGACGTCAGCCAATAGGATTTTTCCTACCTTAATTCTGATTGGCTGATAGAATCCAATCAGCCAATCGGAATTCAAGGGAGGCCATCTTGGATGAGGATTAATTTAGTTAATGATAGTAATTTTTATTTAGATTTCTTTTAATTATATTTAAGTTAGGGGGTGTTAGGAATCTAAATAAAATTCCTATCATTAACTAAATTATTCAAATTTAAAACTAAATACGTACCTATAAAATAAACCCTAAGCTAGCTACAATATAACTAATAGTTACATTGTAGCTAGCTTAGGATTTATTTATATTTTATAGGCAAGCTTGTATTTATTTTAACTAGGTAGACTAGTTAGTAAATAGTTATTAACTAATTAATAACTACCTAGCTAAAATAAATACAAATTGACTTGTAAAATAAAACCTAACCTAAGTTACACTAACACCTAACACTACACTATAATTAAATTAATTCCCTAAATTAAATTCAATTAAATAAAATTAGCTAAAGTACAAAAAAAAAACAAATTTAGTGTAGAGTAGGGCTTTTTTTATTTTGGGGGGCTTTTTTATTTTGTTAGTGGGATTAGATTAGGTGTAATTAGTTTAAAAATCATGTAATTTGTTTATTATTTTCTGTAATTTAGTGGGGGGGTTTTGTACTTTAGCTAATTTTATTTAATTGTATTTAATTGTATTTAATTTAGGGAATTAATTTAATTATAGTGTAGTGTTAGGTGTTAGTGTAACTTAGGTTAGGTTTTATTTTACAGGTCAATTTTACGGGTTTTTGTCGGTAAGGCTTGCGGGGCTAACAAGCCTTTTTTTTCCCACCGCTCCCTTAAGACAACGCTGGTATTACAGGTTTTTTTTAAACCCGGCGTCAGCCACAAAAAGGTGAGCGTAGAGCAAAATTTAGCTCCACATCTCACCTCAATACCAGCGTTGCTTACACTAGCGGTAAGCTGGCTAAACGTGCTTGTGCACGATTTTCCCATAGGAAACAATGGGGCTGAGCTGGCTGAAAAAAAACCTAACACCTGCAAAAAAGCAGCGTCCAGCTTTTAACACAGCCCCATTGTTTCCTATGGGGAAAATAAATCTATGTCTACACCTAACACCCTAACATGAACCCCAAGTCTAAACACCCCTAATCTTACACTTATTAACCCCTAATCTGCTGCCCCCGCTATCGCTGACACCTACATTATATTATTAACCCCTAATCTGCTGCTCCGGACACCGCCGCCACCTACATAATCCCTATGAACCCCTAATAAAACAAAATAAATTTACTATAATTAAATAAATTAATCCTATTTAAAACTAAATACTTACCTAAATTACAATTACACCTAACACTACACTATCATTAAATAAATTACCTAAACTACCTACAATTAAATACAATTAAATTAAATAAACTAAATTGCAGAAAAAAACACTAAATTACAGAAAAAAAAAAAGAATTACAAGAATTTTAAACTAATTACACCTAATCTAATCCCCCTAAAAAATAAAAAATCCCACCAAAATAATAAAATTCCCTACCGTATACTAAATTACAAATAGCCCTTAAAACGGCCGTTTGCGGGGCATTGCCCCAAAGTAATCAGCTCTTTTACCTGTAAAAAAAATACAATATCCCCCCATCATTAAAACCCACCACCCACGCAACCAACCCTACTCTAAAACCCACCCAATCCCCCCTTAAAAAAAAAACTAACACTACCCCCCTGAAGATCTCCATACCTTGAGCCGTCTTCACCCAGCCGGGCACAAGTGGACCTCCAGAGGGGCAGAAGTCTTCATCCGATCCGGCCAGAAGAGGTCCTCCAAGCGGCAGAGGTCTTCATCCAAGCGGCATCTTCTATCTTCATCCATCCGAACGACGTCCTAACACTGAATGAAGGTTCCTTTAAATGACATCATCCAAGATGGCGTCCCTTGAATTCCGATTGGCTGATAGGATTCTAACAGCCAATCGGAATTAAGGTAGGAAAAATCCTATTGGCTGATCCAATCAGCCAATAGGATTGAGCTCGCATTCTATTGGCTGATTGGAACAGCCAATAGAATGTGAGCTCAATCCTATTGGCTGATCCAATCAGCCAATAGGATTGAACTTCAATCCTATTGGCTGATTGGATCAGCCAATAGGATTTTTCCTACCTTAATTCTGATTGGCTGATAGAATCCAATCAGCCAATCGGAATTCAAGGGAGGCCATCTTGGATGAGGATTAATTTAGTTAATGATAGTAATTTTTATTTAGATTTCTTTTAATTATATTTAAGTTAGGGGGTGTTAGGGTTAGGGTTAGACTTAGATTTAGGGGTTAATAACTTTAGTATAGTGGCGGCGACGTTGGGGCGGCAGATTAGGGGTTAATAAATGTAGGTAGGTGTCGGCGATGTTAGGGGTTAATAATATTTAACTAATGTTTGTGAGGCAGGAGTGCGGCGGTTTAGGGGTTAATATATTTTATAGTGGCGGTGAAGTCCGGTTCGGCAGATTAGGGGTTACATTTTTTTTTTAAACATTTGCGATGCGGGAGGGCCTTGGTTTAGGGGTTAATAGGTAGTTTATGGGTGTTAGTGTACTTTTTAGCACTTTAGTTAAGAGTTTTATGGTACGGCGTTGTAGTGTAAAACTCTTAACTACTGACTTTAAAATGCGGTACCAGTCTTGACAGGAGATGGTCTACAGCTCACTTTTTGGCAGACTCGTAATACCGGCGCTATGCAAGTCCCATTGAAAAAAGAGGATACGCAATTTACGTAAGTGGATTTGCGGTATTTCCAAGTCTGGCCAAAAAAGTGAGCGGTGAGCCTGTACCTTCAAGACTCGTAATACCAGCAGGCATTTAAAAAGCAGCGTTAGGACTGGCTATACATGCTTTTTAAGCCTAACACAAATTTCGTAATCTAGCCAAATATTTATCAATCTATTATCCTAAGAATCACCACATTCAATTAGCTCTTTAGTTTTTGAGCTGTAACATGTAAAAGGATTATACCTATACAACAGAAGATTATGGGGCCTATCTATCAAGCTCCGGATAGAGCTTGAGGCCCCGTGTTTCTAAAGACCGCTGCTACATAACTTGTCTGTCTGCTCTGAGCAGGCGGGCAGACATCGCCGCAATTCAACCTGATCGAGTATGATCGGGTTGATTGACACCCCCTGCTGGCGGACGATTGGCCGCGATTCTGCAGGGGGCGGCGTTGCACCAGCAGCTCTTGTGAGCTGCTGGTGCAATGCTGAATACGGAGAGCGTATTGCTCTCCGTATTCAGCGAGGTCCGCCAGACTTTGATAAATAGAGGCCAAAGTCTAAATAAAGATAGCTCTTCAACTTGCTATGTGTTATTTCACCTAGCTAGACTGGGGTTACTCTCAAATATTAAAGGGACAGTCTACAATATAATTGTTATTGTTTTAAAAGATAGATAATCCCTTTATTACCCATTCCCCAGTTTTGTATAACCAACACAGTTATATTAATATACTTTTTACCTCTGTGATTACCTTGTATCTAAGCATCTTCTGACAGCTCCCTGATCACATGACTGTGACTATTTATTATCTATTGACTTGCATTTAGTGCTGTGTTGTGCTAACTCTTAAATAACTTTCTGGGCGTGTTCTCTATATGGCCCACATGAACTATCAGTCTCCTGTTGTGAAGAGCGAATACAAAAGCATGTGATTAAGAGGCTGTCTATGGAGCCTTTGAAACAGGCAGAGATTTAGAGGTTTAAATGTTATAAAGTATATTAATATAACAATGTTGGTTGTACAAAGCTGGGGAATGGGTGGTAAAGGCGTTATCTATCTTTTTAAACAATAACAATTTTTGTGTAGACTGTCCCTTTAAGTAAATACATACAGGTACTGATGTTAGTGTCTATCAAACATGCACAAATAGAAATATATGCTGGGCCTCTGCAATGTAATACTATGCAGCTCTATATGGGGAATAAACAAGACATTAAATGAAACATTTCTACCTATACTCCTACAGTTCTATGGCCACTAATAAACCCATAAATGGACATATATTCTATTTGTGAGCTTCCAAACCATGATTTAAGGGATTAGTTAGTTAATACAAAGTAAGAAAGTGGAAGTAATAGTTGTGTAGACTCTACCCCAACTATAGTATCTTATATAGAAGGTAGAAACAATTACATATAAACCTACTTCCAGGTTAGAGCTGCTTTTGATGCTATAGGTAAATAAAGCCAGACTGTAGGGTTTACACAGTAAATAGCCTTATCCTGTATAACAGAACTATAAAAATAAGTCACATTTCAAGCAATAACAAACTTTGTTATCTACAGTAAAGGAGTATGAAGGAACACAGGACGTCAAATAAAGATCCAAGCACATGGCTATCATAAAGGCTGATATTTTGTCACAAACATCTAACTTATCATACTAGGTCAGTAAGTCCGGCTTTCATAATTCCCTCTTATATAATAGCCAAGAACTTAGTAATATGAGGCATCACCCCACACCAGTCCGAAAGTATGTGGCGTCCTCTGTGCGCGTGTGTAGGAGAGACTAGCAGTAGACCATCGGAAGCCGGTCCAGCTTCCACTGAAAGCAGGGAGCCACAGGGTTTGAACATAATCTCCTTGGACAGTACAATGTAGGTATAAGGAGTAACCAAAAGAAAGCTTGATTTTTGCACTTCTCCGCAAACCATGAGACACAACAGGTGGATCCTCTGTAGGTTGCTCTTCATAGATATCCAGGACCTGCTTAATATTTGATGGTAACTTAGCAACAGGAATATGTAAATAGGCACATAATTAATGCAAAAGAAGGAAAAGCAATTATTTAAAAATTTACGAAAACCACACACAAGTAAACTCATTCTGTCTTGGATTATGACAATTTCTTAGAGAGCATAATCCATTAAGGCTAACAAATCCAGATAAATGTTAAGTCTTAAATTAATATATTCCAAGACAGAATGAGTGTGTTTTCGTAAATTTTTAAATACACGTAATTGCTTTTCATTCTTTCGTATTTATTTTAAAATTCTGTATTATTTTTTACTTACTACATGTGTAGCATGTAAGGAATAAATCAATATCATTTTAAATTGCTCACTGAAAACCTGGACGCCTGGATAAGTATTGATCTTAAGACATTTCGTATAGAATATAAATATATACCTTTTTAAAATGCCTTTATGAATAGGTATAGGATAGGGTAAGAGATTGTAACAAATATTCCCTTTCAGTCATCTCTGATTGTATGTCTTTAAGCTACAGCTAGTCTCACCTGTCCATAAAAGGCACATCCCACACATACTATGTTGCTTGGTATTGAAGTAGTGATTTTGCTTTAGTTCCTGAGTACTTCCTACTGACAATTTACCTCCAAGCCTGTTGTCAGTATGTCAGGTGCTGTGTCGTGTGGAACTGTGAACAGTGAATCTCAACTGCAGACCAGATATGAGAATACAGTTAAAGTATTAAGTGTGACTCCTGTTATCTTGTTACAGGAGATGGTTATCAGACAGTCAGGCTGCAGTTAGCAGGAGAGCAGCAGTTAAGAGGTTAAATGCAATGTGAAGGGTTTGCCTTTCCCTGAGCAGTTGGCTCACACAGCTTATGAAAAGTTCAGAGGCTAGACGCCTAATTAAACTCCTAGGGGGAGACTGAAGACTCACTGAGAAGGCTGGTATAGGTCTTGGACAAGACACTAGTGACAGTGAATACACAAGAGAGTCCGTTGTAACTGACAGGAAGGAGTGGTGCTTGGAGCTGCAGCGGCAGCGTCTGTGAGAGAGGAGAGGTGCTTGGAGCTGCAGCGGCAGCGTCTGTGGAGGGTGTGTACGATCTGACCAATCAGATCGCTGGAACTGCTGACAGGCTGTGTGCACGATGAGCGCACTGAGAGCGAACGGCTGGAAGCCGCGAAAGGCAGTGAGAGGCTGGAAGCAGAGTAGCCGGCATTCAATTCCCAGTTCGTAAGAAACTCAACTTCTTTGACAACGGATGAGTTGTAGTTATGGTGAGGTGATGGCTGATGAATCCTCTGAGGTGGAAGTACAGGGAATGGAATAGGTTATAATCCCCAGATAGTAGGCAGTCCGTTAGCAACCCCTACCGAACAGATGGTTGAAATGGGGTGTAAAGCATTTAGCGAGTACACAGTAAAATAACCTTGAAGCTTGATAGTAATTTATCTTTGCAGAGCGTCAGCAGAGTCTGCATGCAGGTAGCTTGTTCAGTAACACAACCAAATTAATTGGCAGGTGGTAGGGGGAGGAGTAGCCTTATGTAGAGTTTGTTTAAAGGTACATACACTCCAACAGATACCTGACAGATCCCCCCGTCAAAGGTGCTGCACTGCAGTACCAACATTTGGGTTGTCAGGATGATCCCTGTGGAATCGAGCAATCAGGCGAGTGGCGTTAACATTAGTAGCAGGTTCCCAGGAATCCTCCTCGGCAGTGTAACCTTTCCATCGGATTAAATACTGCAGCTGACCATGGTGTATCCTGGAGTTGAGTATAGCTGAGATCTCATATACACTTTCATCGACGACCACCGGAGGGGTCGGCTGCTCGGATATCTGTTGTCTGGTAGGGACATAGGGCTTCAAAAGAGAAACATGGAATGTGGGATGCACAGGTATCTCAGGAGGAAGGGCCAATGTGACGGCATTTTCGTTTATTATTTTAGTTATCTCGTAAGGTCCTATGTAGAGTTGGGAGAATTTCTTTGATGGAGTCTTCAGTTTTAAGTATTTCGTTGAGAGCCATACCTTATCCCCTATAAGGTAGGAAGGGGTTTTATGTCTCTTTGAGTCATAATACCGTTTATGGTTTTGCTGAGCCAGCTTGATATTATCCTTGAGGAATACGACGATGTCCGATAAGGTTCTGGAGGTATCGTCCACATGTGGAGATGTGATGTTGAGATGCGGGTAGAGATGGAATGTCGGATGATAACCGTAGTTTGCGTAAAATGGTGAGCACTTTATGGAAGAGTTTAAGGTGTTGTTGTACGCAAACTCTGCCATAGGTATGTTACTTTCCCAAGCATCTTGTTGGTGGGAGCAGTAACAACGTACATACTGCTCTATCCATTGGTTGTCTCCGTTTGGCCGTTTGTTTGTGGATGGAAAGCTGTGCTATATCGGTGGTCTATTTTTAAAACAGAGCACAAGTGTCTCCAACATCTGGAAGTGAATTGTGAGCCCCTGTCAGAAACTATGATCGAAGGCAAGCCATGGAGACGTACAACATGTTTTAGGAAGAGAGCTGCGGTTTCTGTAGCTGTGGGTAGTTTGTGGTGAGGAATAAAGTGTGCCATCTTCGTGAGGAAGTCCACCACTACCATGATGGTGTTGGAATGATTAGACTCTGGTAGCTCCACAATGAAATCCAAACCGACTGTGTGCCAAGGCCTTTCGGGTATCGGCAGTGGTTGGAGCTCGCCAAAAGGTTTGGATCTGTCAGACTTGGATACTGCACAAATTTGACAAGACTTGATGAATGAATCCACAGTTCGCTGGAGGTTCGGCCACCAGAAGTTTCTTGTAATGAGTTCGCTGGTTTTGCGAATGCCTGAGTGACCCGCGAGCGGAGAGTCATGGTGTTCTTGGAGAATTTCCTGTCTCAATGTAGGGGGAACATATATTTTGCCATTCACATGATTGATACCTCTTGAATCAGGATGCTGTAGGGTTTTTGATAGAGTGCTGTCAGCTTTTTGGTGAGCACGTAGGGTAGAGGAAGCAAGACTGGAGAACCCCAGAAAGTGATGGGGATTTAGGAGTGCTGGGTAGAGTAGCTTGGATGCTGTAAGTATCTGGATAGTGAATCTGCCTTCCCGTTTTTGCTACCAGGCCGGTAGGTGATCTGAAAATTAAACCTTGTAAAAAACAAACTCCAACGTGCCTGTCGGGCCAAGAGCGTTTTACAAGTCTGAAGGTACTCCAAATTCCTATGGTCAGTGTAGATGAGAATCGGAAGGATAGTTCCTTCCAATAGGTGCCTCCAATGTTCTAGAGCTGACTTGATAACCAGAAGTTCCTTCTCCCCGATAGCATAATTGTGTTCAGCAGGCATCATTAGCCTAGAGTAGAAAGCTACAGGATGTATGGGTTCTGTAGGGGAATTACGCTGTGATAGAATTGCCCCGAGAGCATACTCCGAAGCGTCAACCTCTAGAATGAACTGGAGTTTTGTATCCGGGAACCGAAGAATGGGAGCCGTGGTGAAACTTTGTTTGAGAGAAGAAAAGGCCTTCTCCGACTCTAGATCCCAGATAAACTGCTTATGGGAACCAGTAAGAGTACTGAGGGGTTTTGCGATCTTGGAGAAATTTTTGATAAACTTTCGATAGAAGTTAGCGAAGCCGAGGAACCGTTGAACATCCTTTTTACAGCGAGGTGTAGGCCACTTGAGTATAGCTTCAATCTTATCGTCTTCCATCTTAACACCTGATGAAGAAATGTTATAACCTAGGAAAGTTACTTCATTGGAATGGAATGAACACTTCTCCAACTTGGCATATAAGTGGTGAGTCCTAAGTCTGCCCAAAACCCAACGGACATGCTTTTTATGTTCTTCTATGGAGTTAGAGTAGATAAGGATATCATCCAAATAAATGACTACACATACGTCCAATAAATCCCTGAAGACATCATTGATGAAGTATTGGAACGTAGCAGGGGCGTTGCACAGCCCGAATGGCATCACTAAATACTCATAAAGTCCGTATCTTGTGCGGAAAGCGGTGAGCCACTCATCCCCTTGCCTGATCCTAATCAGGTGGTACGCCCCTCTAAGATCTAGCTTGGTGTAAACGGTAGCCTTACTGAGGCGTTCCACCAGTTCAGAGATCAAGGGAAGAGGGTACCTGTTCTTTTTGGTCCTTCTATTCAACTCACGGTAGTCGATTATGGGGCGTAAAGAATTGTCTTTGTTTTTCACAAAAAACATCCCAGCTCCTGCCGGGGATGTAGAGGGACGGATGAAACCCTTCTTCAAATTTTCATCCAAGTAACCCTTTAAATGATCCAGTTCAGGTTGTGAGAGCGGATATATGTGCCCATAGGGGATGTTTGATCCAGGTAGCAATTCAATAGGACAGTCATATATCCGGTGTGGGGGCAGAGATTCTGCCTGTTTTTTGTCAAAAACATCCTGGAAATCCTGATATTCAACGGGGATCGTTGGGTTTGATACATGTAGTATATTCTGTTGAGGGTAACAGGTCTCAATGCAGTAAGTAGAATTCAAGTCCACTTGTAGGGACTGCCAGCAGATCGAGGGCTGATGTTGTTGCAACCAGGACAACCCCAACACTATAGGGAATAAAGGGGAAGGAATGACATCAAAGCATAACAATTCAGTGTGCCCCTTACCTATAGTGACCCTAAGAGGAACGGTGTGATGTGTGATGGGACCAGAGCTCACCATAGAACCATCAATAACACGTAGAGACACGGGTACTGCTTTCACACACAAGGGAATTTTATTTTTATTTACAAGGGATAAGTCTATGAAGTTTGCATAGGCTCCAGAATCAATGATTGCTTCCGCCTGAAGGGCCTGGAGGTCCCACTGTAAGGATAAGGGGAGAGTACAGTAAGCAACATCAGACAGCTTGTTTGTTAAACAATTCCTAGTGACTGTCAACTTACTTCTTTTCTGACGTTGGAGCAGAGGGCAGTTCTTTACTGGATGAGCAGGGGATGCGCAATACATACAGAGGTCCTTCTGCTGTCTGCGGTGTCTTTCTTCTAGTGTGAGTGGGCCTTTTGTGAAGCCAATCTCCATGGGAACAGTGGAATCCTTTGTACCGTGGGGAGTTGAGGTCATTCTTAGTGGAGTTTCTGACTGTTGTCTTTCGGAACGTCTCTCTGTGATTCTGCAATCTATCTGTATGGAGAGGTTCATGATACCTTCCAGAGTATTGGGCAGTTCAGTACGGGCTATTTCATCCTTGAGGATATCAGATAGTCCCAAACGATACTGATTCCGTAGCGCAACCTCACTCCATTCAGAGTCTTTGATGTACAGTTTGAATTCTGAGAGATATTCCTCCACTGGACATCTGCCCTGTCTGAGGGAACGCATCTTGGCTTCCGCCGTGAGCTGTTTTTGAGTATCTTCGTAAAGTAAGCTCATTTGTGTGAAGAAATCAGTCAAAGAAGTGAGTGACGGATCATTATTTTCGAATAGATTATCGGCCCAAATCCTGGCTTCACCAGACAGAAAGGAAATCACTGTCATAACCTTTAGCCTCTCTGTTTGATATGTCCTTGGGCGCATCTGAAACAAAAGGTAGCAGGCATTCCTGAATTGCCTGAAATTCTTCCTGTCACCTGAGAATCTTTCAGGTAAGCAGACTTGTGGTTCTGGTGTATTATCCCTTAAAGCTGCCCTCAAGTTGTCATTTTGCAATTGGAGCTCTCTGAAGGCCTGTGAGAGTTGATCCACACGTTGTGTGAGGTTATACACGACGTTGGGGAGGTCTGCTGGATCCATTATTAAGGCCAATTAATATGTCAGTATGTCAGGTGCTGTGTCGTGTGGAACTGTGAACAGTGAATCTCAACTGCAGACCAGATATGAGAATACAGTTAAAGTATTAAGTGTGACTCCTGTTATCTTGTTACAGGAGATGGTTATCAGACAGTCAGGCTGCAGTTAGCAGGAGAGCAGCAGTTAAGAGGTTAAATGCAATGTGAAGGGTTTGCCTTTCCCTGAGCAGTTGGCTCACACAGCTTATGAAAAGTTCAGAGGCTAGACGCCTAATTAAACTCCTAGGGGGAGACTGAAGACTCACTGAGAAGGCTGGTATAGGTCTTGGACAAGACACTAGTGACAGTGAATACACAAGAGAGTCCGTTGTAACTGACAGGAAGGAGTGGTGCTTGGAGCTGCAGCGGCAGCGTCTGTGAGAGAGGAGAGGTGCTTGGAGCTGCAGCGGAAGCGTCTGTGAGAGAGGAGAGGTGCTTGGAGCTGCAGCGGCAGCGTCTGTGGAGGGTGTGTACGATCTGACCAATCAGATCGCTGGAACTGCTGACAGGCTGTGTGCACGATGAGCGCACTGAGAGCGAACGGCTGGAAGCCGCGAAAGGCAGTGAGAGGCTGGAAGCAGAGTAGCCGGCATTCAATTCCCAGTTCGTAAGAAACTCAGCTTCTTTGACAACGGATGAGTTGTAGTTATGGTGAGGTGATGGCTGATGAATCCTCTGAGGTGGAAGTACAGGGAATGGAATAGGTTATAATCCCCAGATAGTAGGCAGTCCGTTAGCAACCCCTACCGAACAGATGGTTGAAATGGGGTGTAAAGCATTTAGCGAGTACACAGTAAAATAACCTTGAAGCTTGATAGTAATTTATCTTTGCAGAGCGTCAGCAGAGTCTGCATGCAGGTAGCTTGTTCAGTAACACAACCAAATTAATTGGCAGGTGGTAGGGGGAGGAGTAGCCTTATGTAGAGTTTGTTTAAAGGTACATACACTCCAACAGATACCTGACACCTGTCTACTACTTTCCTGGATTCAAGTTCGGACTCCTTACAATTTGTTATCCTATTCCTATTCTACGTTCTATCCAGCATCATGTTCCGCTTGCATTCCTATACAAATGTCTGCAGCACTGGATCCTTATCAAAAGCTCATCATTCCTCATAATCACTACTGGTGCTGCAACACCTTAAAGACCAGTAATAGTGTTTGTGATGATATTAGATCCATATATTACCTGCTTGTATTATAAAATATATTAAGATATAAAAACTCCCCCATATGTTTCAAAATATAGCAACAAAACCATAGTAAAGTATAATATGTTCTTAACTCTAAAAACAAATACTCTATCTATGTGTTGATTATAAACTACTGATGCATTTAACTCACTTTAAACTAAGTAATCAGTAGATTGGTGAATAACTGAGATATATCTCAGATTAGTGGTCTGTTTAAAACACTGATCACATACACCAAGGGGAATTCCCATAGGAGTCAATACGATGATGTAAACAGTGACGTATAGGATGGGCGGTACAAGTGACATCCTATATCAGACCCCCAGGTAAGTCAGACAACTATCCACAGAATTGTACCTCTTAATAAAGTCCGCCTGTGACTGGATGAAATGCGTAGAGGTTGGAGGATAGTTACAAGTGTTTTCTAATTGTGAATTTTACGTTGGCATATCGTCCCGTCTGTGCTACTGCTGTAGCCATTTTATCCTCTCCCTTTAACAAACGCTGGTATAGCTGCGGGTCAGCTCCTGTCATGCCGGACCGAAAGTGAGGGATATCCACTCCAGCATAAATGAAAGGGGCTTTTTATGTGAATCATTAGTTTTTTTTAACACATCCTGTGAGTGCATTTTGTAGCGTCTTAATCTGGTGAAATAAATATCCCTATGAGTCGTAGATGCGCTTTTTGTCTTTTTTAGATTATTCACTACTCTATTGGATCAACGACTGGTTTATTTCAAACATTCAGCTGCTCTACGGACTAGGAGGTTTAACTACTGACGATTTAGATCCCATCAGAAAGATGGAGGAGAAGACGTGGGCATTTAAACTTGAAGTGTGCTTCCAGTTAACATCATTAAAGTTGAGAGACTCATTTAAGCTAAATGCTTCACTAAGAGACATTTTACTGTAAACTGCATTTTTTTGTTGGGGACTAATTGTTACAAGATCTTTTGTTTATTATTTAATATAGCGTTGGTCTGGGGTATCATTTTGGTTGTGTGCTAAGATTTTGCTGGTGGTCCTTTGATAGCAACAATTTAATTTATACCAACATTTAGGATTCCAACCAAGGGAAATACCTAGATAGTTAATCTGCTGTACCTCTCGGAAAGGATGTATACCACAGCTATCATGGGTCTCCTTCAACCATAGGATTTTGGATTTCCCTTGGTTCACCCTGGATCCTGAGAAAGATCAATATATTACAATAATAATATCTAGTAGGAGGAGGATACTACGGCTTGTATTGCTCATAAAGAGCAGTAAGTCATCTGCATATAACAAGAGACCCACATCTTGTCCACCCAATCTATTGCCTTCTAATACCTTCCTCAGGTTTAGCCGGGAAGTTATGCCACCCACATTCCATGATAATAGTTTTAGCTTATTTGCCATAATAGTTTAATAGAACTCCTTCAATACATATATATTTTTATATTTATAGTTTTCCCTTTTATAACCTTTAAATTTTTAGGATTTGACAATAAAAGTAACTTTCTAATAGTAGAGACGGGGAAAAACTCTCTCTATTTCTTTTGGTTAGATTCAAATAAGTTTTGTGTTAATTCCTAACACAGCTATAGACTTCCATAAAAGGATACAGCAAGTTTAGTTAGCAATGCATTTTATTTCTGGTATAAATCTTGCTTTTAGCAAGTTCCTAGTTCCTGCTAACACAGTTGCAAAATTATATAATACATGTGAAGAGTGTTTTATAAATGAAATAAATACATTTTAAGAGGCAGTTAAACTCACGGCTTACGCAAAAGGTTTCCCAGTGCCAGTGAGGTCATATCTTTCCAGTAAACATTTAGAAACTCAAACTACAATTCATGTTCCAACTCATGAAAATATTTAGAAGCCCTTAGGCTGTGTGACTTTGGTACGTGACCTAGCAACACCAGTCTTTTACCTGTAATTATTTAAAGGGAAATAAAACACTAAGAAATGCTAGACATAGCAATATATGCAAAGTAAAGATTTAAAGGGACACTCAAGTCAAAATTAAACTTTCATGATTCAGATAGAGCATGCAATTTTAAACAACTTTCCAATTTACATCCATTAACAAAATGTGCACAGTCTTTATATATTTACACTTTTTGAGTCACCAGCTCCTACTGAGCATGTGCAAGAATTCACAGAATATATGTTTATGCATTTAGGATTGGCTGATGGCTGTCACATGATACAGGATGAGTGGAAACAGACTACTCATTCAAAGTTTAGACTAAGTGCTATTGCATTGTCTTTTTATAATTCATTTGTTGATTATGCAAATCTACTATATTTACATGTTCTTTAACTGAGAATAATATGCAGATGTATTTTTTATATAAATATATCTGTTGTTTAAATATATAACATATAAGTATAAAGTTTTAGTCTCCATACGTAATAGGTGCCATCTTGTTGTAACATAGGTTTATCTCTATTTATGGAAAGTTATAAATTAATTACTATAGCGATTAAACAGTGGTTGGGTTGAATATAATAATGTTAGGCTCGGTATTAGTTACAGCATGTAATTTTATCATTATCGACCTTGCAAATCTATGTGTTTACCCTGTAGAAAGTTCTGGTCTCGAGCACCCAATGCCCAGCACAAGTTGCACAACCCAGCTGAGCAACTACAATTAACATGGAGGACATCTAGCTCAACTATGCATGAAAAAACATTCTACTGGAATATGAAGGTATTGAAAATGTTGTGATGAAAGGAAAAAAAATAAAGTCACTTCTAACCACATAAGTACTTAAAGGGACAGTCTACACCAGAATTGGTATTGTTTAAAAAGATAGATAACGCCTTTACTACCCATTCCTCAGCTTTGCACAACCAAAATTGTTATATTAATATACTTAAACCTCTAAATGTCTGCCTGTTTCTAAGCCACTAAAGACAGCCTCTTATCACATGTTTTTTTATTTGCTTTTCACAACAGGGGACTGCTAGTTTATGTGATCCATATAGATAACATTGTTCTAACGTCCATGGGTTGTGGCAAACACAGCACTAATTGGATCAAATGCAAGTCAATAGATAATAAAGAAATAGTCATGTGATCAGGGGGCTGTCAGAAGATGCTTAGATACAAGGTAATCACAGAGGTAAAAGTGTATTAATATAACCATGTTGGTTATGCAAAACTGGGGAATGAGTAATAAAGGCATATCTATCTTTTAAAACAATAAACATTTTTGGATTTGATTGTCCCTTTAAAGGGACACTATACTTCAATTTTCTTTTCTTTTTTTTTTATTTTATTTTTATACCAACATTAGGTACAAAGCATATACATGTCTATAATTGCGCCACGCAGGGCTTTATAATAATACAGAATAAAGCTTAAAAGGAAAAATTATACAAATTCCAATATATAACAATAATTTATCATCCTTATTGCTATGTAGGTACCATAGATACTCAATGTTGGAATCCTATCAGCCAATCTGAATTGAAGGGACGCCATCTTGGATGACGTCACTTAAAGGTACCGTCATTCGTCGTTAGTCGTCGGGAAGAAGAGGATGGCTCTGCGTCGGCTCGTCTGAAGATGGCTCCGCTCCGGATGGATGAAGATTGAAGACGCCGCTTGGATGAAGACTTCAATCGGATGGAAGACCTCTTCAGTGCCGCCTGGATGTTGACTTCAATCGGATGGAAGACCTCTTCAGCGCCCCTTGGATGATGACTTCTGCCGCTCCGGATCTCCTCTTCGGTTCCATCGGTGGTCGGCTGGCTGAAGACGGCTCAAGGTAGTTTTTTTTTTTTTTTTGTACTTTAGTTAGTTTATTTAATTGAATTTAATTGTAGTTAATTGTAGCTAATTTATTTAACTAATTTAATGATAGTGTAGTGTTAGGTTTAATTGTAACTTAGGTTAGGATTTATTTTACAGGTAATTTTGTATTTCTTTTAGCTAGGTAGTTATTAAATAGTTAATAACTATTTAATAACTATTCTAACTAGCTAAAATAAATACATATACAAAGTTACCGGTAAAATAAATATAAATCCTAAAATAGCTACAATGTAATTATTAATTACATTGTAGCTATCTTAGGGTTTATTTTACAGGTAAGAATTAAGTTTTAAATAGGAATAATTTATTTAATGATAGTGTAGTGTTAGGTGTAATTGTAACTTAGGTTAGTTTTTATTTTACAGGTAATTTTCTCTTTATTTTAACTAGGTAGCTATTAAATAGTTAATAACTAATAGCTATTGTACCTAGTTAAAATAAATTGAAAGATGCCTGTAAAATAAAAATAAATCCTAAGATAGCTACAATATAATTATTATTTATATTGTAGCTATATTAGGGTTTATTTTAAAGGTAAGTATTTAGTTTTAAATAGGATTAATTTAGTTAATAAGAGTTAAATTTATTTAGATGTATTTAATTAATATTTAAGTTAGGGGGGTGTTAGGGTTAGGGTTAGACTTAGGTTTAGGGGTTAATAAATGTATTATAGTTGCGGCGGTGTAGGGGGGGCAGGATAGGTTGTAATACATTTATTATAGGTGGCGACGGTGTACGGGGGCAGATTAGGGGTTAATAAGTTTAATATAGGTTGCGGTTCGGTCCGGGAGCGGCGGTTTAGGGGTTAAACTATTTATTTAGTTGCAGCGGGGTCCGGGATCGGCAGGATAGGGGTTAATAACTTTATTATAGGTGGTGACGGTGTAGGGGGGCAGGATAGGGGTTAATAGGTCTTATGTAGGTGGCGGCGGGGTCCGGGAGCAGCGGTTTAGGGGTTAACATATATATTATAGTGGCGGCGGGGTCCAGGAGCGGCGGTTTAGGGGTTAATACATATATTATAGTTGCAGCGGGGTCCGGGAGCTGCGGTTTAGGGGGTAATACATTTATTTAGTTGCGGCGGTGTAGGGGGGGACAGATTAGGGGTGTTTAGACTCGGGGAACATGTTAGGGTGTTAGGTGTAGACAGCTCCCATAGGAATCAATGGGATGTCTGGCAGCAGCGAACATGAACTTTCGCTATGGTCAGACTCCCATTGATTCCTATGGGATCCGCCGTCCAGGGCGGCAGTTTGAAAACCAGGTACACTGGGCCAGAAAAGTGCCGAGCGTACCTGCTAGTTTTTTGATAACTAGCAAAAGTAGTCAGATTGTGCCGAACTTGTGTGCGGAACATCTGTAGTGACGTAAGAATCGATCTGTGTCGGACTGGGTCCGGCGGATCGAAGCTTACGTCACTAAATTCTACTTTTGCCGGTGTCTAGGGCTTGATAACTAAGGCGAATCAGCCTCGCCACAAATACGCTGCGGAATTCCAGCGTATTTGAGGTTGACGGCTTGATAACTAGGGGCCTTAATCTGTAATTCTGCTTCAACCGCCGTATCGTATTGTTCCACTATTAGTTGCTGTTTAATTTTGTTGATACATTCAGACAAATTGGGACCTTTTTTTGCTTTCCATTGCTTCAAGATTAAAGATCTCCCGATCAATATAACTGTATTTATAAATTTAAAATTGACCTGTCGTCCAGGTGTTTGATACATAAAGATAATATCTTCTCTATCTAACTTGATCTCTTCTTGGTTAATTTTATTCAACCAATAGTTGAGTTTGCCCCAGAATTGTTTAATTTTTGGACACTCCCACATACAATGGTCTAAATCTGCCATTGACATACTACATTTCTCACATTTATTATTTGATTATTTGTCCCATTTTGACTTCATTGCTGGTGTAACTCTATTGATCAGCTTAATATGTGATTCTCTCCAAGCAATTGACAACGTTGCTTTATCTACAAGGTCAAAACTTTTTTGTAATCTCTCTATCGATTGGTACCAGCTAGTCGCAAGTGCTCTTACTCTTGTCACCTCTTGAAACTTTTTAATTGCTTAATAGCAAAAGGAGATGGAATGGTTGCCTTGTTTATACAAATTTATTACTCCCCTTAAATTTTCCCATTTATCCTCTCCCTCTTCTTTACTTATTCCATTAAAGACATGTCTTACTTGAAGATATGCATAAAATTCATTGTTGGGAATTCCAAATTCATTTTTTAAATCCTGAAACGATCTACATCCTTTGGTTCCATTGTCTTCTAATTGATATATAAATCTTAAGCCCTTAATTTCCCAGTTCTTAAATGTTTTAAACTCTAATGCCGGTATAAATTCTGGGTTCCCCCTTATTGTAAGATATTTTGAGTATCTGTAGTTAATTTTAAATATTTTTAATAATTTATGCCATGCATATATCAAATTTTTTTATCGTTTTTAGATTTTTAATTTTCTCAGGGAGTTTTTCCCTACAATGAATAAGGGCTTTCAGAGTGTATGGGGCGACTAACTGTTCTTCTATTTCTATCAATGAGTTAAAGTTCACTTCCGTTAGCCATTCTAATACAATTTTCCCCATACATACTAAATTGTAAATTTCTAAAGCCTAGATTTAGAGTTCTGCGTTAACCGTCAACACCAGCGTTAGGGGGTCCTAAAGCTGGTTTTGACCGCCCGCTGGTATTTAGAGTCAGTCAGGAAAGGGTCTAACGCTCACTTTCCAGCCGCGACTTTTCCATACCGCAGATCCCCCTATGCCAATTGCGTAGCCTATCTTTTCAATGGGATCTTTCTAACGCCGGTATTTAGAGTCTTGGCTGAAGTGAGCGTTAGAAATCTAACGACAAAACTCCAGCCGCAGAAAAAAGCCAGGAGTTAAGAGCTTTCTGGGCTAACGCCGGCTCATAAAGCTCTTAACTACTGTGCTCTAAAGTACACTAACACCCATAAACTACCGCTTGGATGATGGACCTCTTCAGCCCCCGCTTGGATGAAGATTTCAGCCAGATGAAGGACCTCTTCAGCCATCGCTTGGATGAAGACATCGCCCGGATAGGAGGAAGACTTCGGACCCTCTTCTGGACGGATCGGTGATACCCGGCGTGGTGAAGACAAGGTAGGAAGATCTTCAGGGGCTTAGTGTTAGGTTTATTTAAGGGGGGTTAGGGTTAGATTAGGGGTATGTGGGTGGTGGGTTGTAATGTTGGGGGGGGGATTGTATGTTTTTTTTACAGGCAAAAGAGCAGAATTCTTTGGGGAATGCCCCGCAAAAGGCCCTTTTAAGGGCTGGTAAGGTAAAAGAGCTTTTCAATTTTTATTTTAGAATAGGGTAGGGCATTTTTTTATTTTGGGGTCTTTGTTATTTTATTAGGGGGCTTAGAGTAGGTGTAATTAGCTTAAAATTGTTGTAATATTTTTTGTAATAATTTTATAATGTATATTTGTAGGTATTTGTATGTAATTAATTTATTGATAGTGTAGTGTTAGGTTCAATTGCGACTTAGGTTAGGATTTATTTTACAGGTAATTTTGTAATTATTTTAACTAGGTAGCTATTAAATAGTTATTAACTATTTAATAGCTATTGTACCTGGTTAAAATAAATACAAAGTTGCCTGTAAAATAAATATTAATCCTAAAATAGCTACAATATAATTATTATTTATATTGTAGCTATATTAGGGTTTATTTTACAGGTAAGTATTTAGCTTTAAATAGGATTAATTTATTTAATAAGATTTATTTTATTTTGTTAGATAAAAATTATATTTAATTTAGGGGGGTGTTAGGGTTAGGGTTAGACTTAGCTTTAGGGGTTAATACATTTATTAGAGTAGTGGCGAGGTCCGGTCGGCAGATTAGGGGTTAATACTTGAAGTTAGGTGTCGGTGGTGTTAGGGAGGGCATATTAGGGGTTAATACTATTTATTATAGGGTTTTTGAGGCGGGAGTGAGGCAGATTAGGGGTTAATAACTTTATTATAGTAGCGGTGAGGTCCGGTCGGCAGATTAGGGGTTAATAATTGTAGGTAGGTGGCGGCGACATTGGGGGCGGCAGATTAGGGGTTAATAAATATAATACAGGGGTCAGCAGTGTTAGGGGCAGCAGATTAGGGGTACATAGGGATAACGTAGGTCGCGGCGGTGTACGGAGCGGCAGATTAGGGGTTAATAATAAAATGCAGGGGTCAGCGATAGCGGGGGTGGCAG
Organism: Bombina bombina; assembly: GCF_027579735.1. Taxonomy (NCBI): domain Eukaryota; kingdom Metazoa; phylum Chordata; class Amphibia; order Anura; family Bombinatoridae; genus Bombina; species Bombina bombina. The sequence goes on from NC_069501.1 coordinate 95,576,289, forward strand.
ATTAGGGGTTAATAAGTGTAAGGTTAGGGGTGTTTAGACTCGGGGTACATGTTAGGGTGTTAGGTGCAGACTTAGGAAGTGTTTCCCCATAGGAAACAATGGGGCTGCGTTAGGAGCTGAACGCTGCTTTTTTGCAGGTGTTAGGTTTTTTTCAGCTCAAACGGCCCCATTGTTTCCTATGGGGGAATCGTGCACGAGCACGTTTTTGAAGCTGGCCGCGTCTGTAAGCACTGCTGGTATTTAGAGTTGATGTGGCTGTAAATATGCTCTACGCTCCCTTTTTGGAGCCTAACGCAGCCCTTCTGTGAACTCTAAATACCAGAGGTATTTAAAAGGTGCAGGGGAAAAAAAGCAGACGTAGCTAACTCACCCCTTTGGCCGCAGAACTCTAAATCTAGCCGAATATCTGGGAATGCTAGCCCTCCTCCTGTTTTTAACAGCATCAGATTTTGAATAGATAAGGCTCTACGTTTTTTCCCCCCATAGAAATTTTATACAGTTACCTTTGAACATTTTAAGATCCCTAGATTTGAGCATAATTGGTACATTTTGGAGAAGATATAAAATTTTAGGAAATAATATCATTTTAATTAAATTGATTTTGCCTGATAGATTTAATGGGAACTTTGCCCATCTTATCAGTTCTTCATTCATCTTCCTCCACACTTGAGGATAATTTAATATATACCACTTATTTGGATCTCTGGCTAGTACAATCCCTAAATATTTCAATTTTTCTTTTGCTTCTTTAAACGAGGGGTTATTGCAGCTATGTTTTCGTTTATATAGCCAGTGAATCTCTGACTTATTTATATTCACTTTATATCCTGAAAAACTACTAAATGTTTCTAATATCTGAATTAACATCGGAATACCTTTCTTTGTATCTTTTATTATAAAGACAAGCAGGTCATCTGCATATAATAACAATGTAACTCTTCTTTTCCCTAACCAGACCCCCTCCATTTCCACTATACTTCAATTTTCATATAACTGAATGTAATAGACACTACTATAAAGAAGAAGATGCACAGATACTGATCTAAAAATCCAGTATAAAACTTTTTAAAAGCTTAATTCGAAGCTCCCTGTTTAGCACAGTTGAAAAGGTTAGGCTGGGACACCCACTGAAATAGACAGGAAAGCAAAAAGAGCAGACAATCCCCCACTCCACCCTCCCTTTCATATGAAAATGCCCTTTCCACAAACAGGAGCAATCTGGAATAGGTAGACATCAGTCTACTTATAAAACTTTGGGGCTTGGTTAGGAGTCTAAAAATCAGCACAATGTTATTTAAAAAAAACAAACAAAAAATATACATTTTGATAAATTAAAAAAATGTATGGGCTATTTAAATGGATCATATACAAAACATTTATGCAAGGAAAAAACAAGTGTCTCTTTAAAAGACAAGTAAATACAATAGATTTGCATTATCAACAAATGCATGATAAAAAGACAATGCAATAGCAATAGCACTTAGTCTGAACTTCAAATGAGAAGTAGCTTTTTGTTCTAACAAATTTAGTCATTGAGAAAAAATGGTGAAATCTCTAGTGCAAAAATCTTTACAGAATAACACTAGGATTACAGAGGCAATTTCATATATGCCCATGGAATGCAATGCACTATAATTTCTCTCCAAACTAGAAAATCTTTGCTTATTGGGCCCATGGAAAGTATGGAAGCTCTCTATGAAACTGAAGCTGTCAGTGTTTCAGTTTTATTTTAAAAGAAGAAATACAAAATGCAATGTAATTTGTGAAAGATACACAAATATACTAAGTATGATCCTAATTTGTTAAAGTTATACAGAAGCTGTGAAAGCATAATCAGAATTTGTAAAATCACAATCCTAAATACACTGCTTTGTACAAAATAAAATACAAAATATAGCTGCAAGCAGCAATAGAGGTGGCCAAGTGCATCACCTTTGCAATGGCATACAAACAGCTAAGTCACAGCTCTTACATAAGCAGATGGAAAGAAAACATATTTTAATTTTTTTTGCGTTTTCAAGATGGCTGCCACACTATATCACTAATACTTTCAACATTAACAGATGTAACTCTAGGTCACAATTTATGGTTAAACAGCAAATTATACAGCTTTAACATAAGCTGTTACAAAGAAAACACATTTTTGAAAATTTGCGTTTTTCAAGATGGCTGCCACACCATATGACCAATACTTTCAACATGAACAGATGTAACTAGGGTTGCCACCTCAGCCATGTTTTCCTGGACACTTATGAGTTACACATGCTGCAGGGTGTGCAGGGAGGAACGTGTATTGTGTTTCTGGACAGCACTATTCATATTCCTCCTTGCACACCCTGCAGCATGTGTAACTTATAAGTGTTCTGTATTTCAACCCTAGATGTAACTCTAGGTCACAATATATGGTTATACAGCAAATTTCACAGCTTTAACATTAGTGGTTGCAAAGAAAACACATTTTTTAAATGTTTGCCTAAACCAATATGGCTGCCACAGCTTGTGACCAATTCCTCCAACATGGACAACTTGCAAAGTGCATTTTATTAGCTTTTCCAGCCAGGCACTGCTAGTTCATTTGTGCCATATTATAGATAACATTGTGCTCACTCCTGTGGAGTTATGCAGGAACCAGCCCTAGTTGACTAAACTGCAAGTTTTTAAAAAGCACGGAGATAAGGGAATAATCTTCAGAGGAATTAGATACATGGTAATCACAGAGGTAAAAAGTATATTAATATAACAGTGTTGTACATTGTTGTTTATGCAAAACTGGGAAATGGGTAACAAAGGGATTATTAAACAGACTGTCCCTTTAATCACAGTAGCCATCTTACTTTTTTCAATGTTATTTACTAAAATCTTAACAAAAATATATATATTTTTAAAAATTTTGTTGCAGCCTTCTTAAATGAAAGGAAATATAAATATAATAATGGTATATTCTGCTGAGCCTGCTGGAAAACCCCCCCAATATATCATTTGTGTTGGTCACTTACTGAAATATGTCTTATAATAGCGTTGAAAAGCTTAAATTCAGTTTAGCACAGGGGTGTGAAAAAGGCTTAGCAGCAAAGGGGTTAAGTGTAGCGCTTAATTTAGAAATGTAAGGATAGATCAGAAGCATCTTTTTTTTTATGTCTGTTGATGTTTTCATTTGGGTAAACATAGTTTCCTTTTTATCCCTTTTAAGGCAGACACAAACAGTGCACTTACAGGAATGCAGTATATGGTGTGCACAAAACGACTCATGTTTTCCTTATCACTCATTTGTCAATTTAAGCAGCACTCCTAGTGACTCATTCATGTTTCATTAACAAACACCTGGGTGCTGCTCAGCTAACAAAACCCAAAGCCTAAATAAGTTAGCAAGGTGGTGCAAGGTAAACACACAGGGTATTGATTTATACAATCTTTTTTTTTGTAAAGCTGCCAATTAAAGGTACATTCAACTGCTTTTCCCAGTCACAATAGCTTTATTACTACCCACCGTGTTATTGTTTTACATTGAATTACAGTGTTGTGTGTACAAATAGAGGCTTTACTAGAAGTTGTGCAGCATTAAAGGGACAATCTAGACCAGAATTTTTATTGTTTAAAAAAATATAGATAATCCCTTTATTACCCATTCCCCAGATTTGCATAACCAACACGGTTATATTAATACACTTTTTACCTCTGTGATTACCTTGTGTCTAAGCCTCTGCAGACTGCCCCCTAATCTCAGTGCTTTTGACAGACATGCAGTTTAGCCAATCAGTGCAGTCTAGAGTTGCCACCTTTCTTGAAAGAAAATACCGGCCATGCTAATTAACATAAATTTGCATAAATAATTAAACAGCATAACTCAAAAACTAAAGCTGATAGGACTGATTTCAAATGCTCATTTGTTTATAACTTGTATTCATCACACTCAGAAGTTTCATTTTGAAAGGGGCTTTCTTTCAATATTTATTTTCTACATTGACATGAACCTTAAAAATACTGGTCGTGTCGGTAAAATACTGGCTGGGTGGCAACCCTAGTGCAGACTCCTAAATAACTCCACGGGAGTGGGCACAGTGTTATCTATAGGACACACATGAACTAGGACTGTCTAACTGTGAAACACTTTCAAAATGCTCTGAGCTAAGAGGCGGTTTTTAACGGTTTAGAAATTGGTTTGAGCCTAACAAGTCAATTGGAAACTTGTTTAAAATTGCATGCCCTATCTGAATAATAAAAGTTTAATTTTGACTAGACTGTCCCTTTAATGCCATTAAATCTGTAATTTTGTGCAGGGTTTTACTGATCTAAATGTTCTGGGAGAGGAAATTTAAGATAATTAAATATATTGCTCCATGAAGTATCTGATCAACTATTAAACAATACATACAGCCAGATTACAAGTGGAGTACTAATTAACTCTCCCGCTCGAGCGTTAACTGCGCTAGAAGTTTGGATTTTTGCGCTCGCCTGGTTGCGCTTGTATTATGAGTTGAAATTAAACTGTTTTCACTTGCACACTACCCCACAAGCGCAAAAAGCCGATCTTAGAATATTGTTTGCGCATTCACTTTTATGCCAATATAATTCAATGGAGCAAAAAAGTGGGGGGAAAAACAGCCCACTCTCGCGCAAACCCGACTATTTTCATGTGCGCTAACCCGACATGAAAATATGAATATTTCACATTCCAATGTTCTTCACATAATAGAATATGTTCTATTTATTCAGAAATATATTCAGAAATATATATTTCTATCTATATCTGATGGTTTTGTGGTACAACATATATATATATATATATATATATATATATATATATATATATATATATATAATTATTTATGGGTACAGATATATACAGATATATAGAGGAATATCTATTTAAAAATACTTAGAACATTCTGCTATGTGCAGAACATTGGAATATGAAATATTTACAGTACATATGCAGTATAACATTTTATTAAATATAAATATTGCATACATATGCTTTGACATGTTTTCCGCTACCTAACTGCAAAACGGTCTGATGCACTTCTATATATGTCAATGTATGTGGACATATTTATTTATGTGTTTGTATGTATGTGTATATACTGTATGTTAGTAAATACCTATATACACACATTAATACTAGACATGTGCAATTCGGTTCGGTTCGATTCGGAAATTCGGCAAATTCGGAGATTCGGATCGAACCGAATTTCCGAATTAAAATACTGCCGAATTTACCGAATAAATCCGAATTAGTTCAGATTTATTCAGTAAATTCGGATGGACATGGATTACACTAGTATTGTACAGTATATTAGGTTATATCACTCTGCTATGGGTTACACCTAATATACAGTACATAATACTAGTCTAATACACAGCACACATACCGAAATTCCGAATTTCCGAACCGAATCCAGCCGAATTTTTTCGAATCCGAATGAATCCGAAACGAATCCGAAACAAATTCATTCAAATGTTTCCGAATTCGAATCGATCCGAAACGAAATTCGAAAACCTCCGAATCGATCCGAACCGAAACTAATTTTTCAATCATGCACATATCTAATTAATACATAAATACGTATGTACACATGTAAAGACACACACACACATATATATATTCTTGTGAACTGCTGGTGCAATGCCGACCCCTGCAGATTTGCGGCCAATCCGCTGTCAGCTAGGGGTGTCAATCAACCCGATAGTATAAGATCGGGTTGATTTCTGTCCGCGGCCTCAGAGCAGACAGACAAGTTATGGAGCTTGATAAATTGGCCGCCCTGCCTGCCTTTTTTTTCTTATACCTGAGATCTCATATCTTTGCGCCCTTATATTTTTTGTGCGCAATCTTTTTTTTAATAATTGTTATTAGACAGTGTTGTTATCCGTGTAAGTGTTTTCTGTAATGTATTTTTGATGTGTTTGTGACACTTTTTTGTTTCACAAAACAGTTAACCAGAGCTCTGAGGATGCGATTTTCCTTCTAGCGTAAATTGGGCTCAAGAGATCGCATTTACTTTCAACTCCTAATACCAGCAGTAAGCATGACAAGCGCAAACACCTGCGATAAACCACTTATGACTTGCGTGCAAACGTTTGCGCTCCCCTCAACTGGCCTACAATGTTAAAAAGTTTAGTAAAGTCAAAATCAGACTTTCATGATTCAGATAGAGCATACAATAGAAAACATAGGTTTTGATGGCAGATAAGAACCATAGGCCCCCACTATGTTTGTCATTACGACCTCTTGTATAAACAATCTTAAACAACTTCATAACTTACTTCTGTTATTTGCTTTGTTTTCTTGGTGTTCTTTGTTGAAATGGATACCTAGGTAGGCTCATGAGCAGCAAGGCACTACTGGGAGCTAGCTGGTAATTTGTGCCTGCACATATATATCCGTTGTCATTAGCTCACCTGATGTATTCAGCTAGCTCCCTGTAGTTCACTGCTGCTCATTGAACAAATGATACCAAGAGAATGATGCAAATTTGATAATAGAAGTACATTGAAAAGGTTTTTACAACTTTATGCTCTATCTTAATTATGAAAGAAAACATTTGAGCTGTATGTCCCTTTAACTTAAAGGGTTATGGGATTATGCACTCATTTATTCTGCCATGTTGGGGTGTCTGCAATATACTTAGGTACAATGACATTAAATCACCCTATAAAGCCGTTCACAAAGCCCTAAATGTACAAACTCCGATGAGATTGCCAAGAGCCTCGCTGTAAAGATGGGATCATGTTCTAAAATGATTGAACATCACATTTCTGGGTGTTCAGGGGTCACTTGATCTGGATTTCTCCCCTAAATCTGTCTTAAGTTTAGAACTCAAAAAGACTATTTTTCCCCTGTGAATGTCTAGTGGTTGAGCCTCATTATTTCAAGGCTGTTTGTTCATCCCCGCCCCCCATTTTCATGTACTTTTTACAAGTTTTTCTTCTTTTGTGCATATCGCAGGCCTTCCAACTATCCCAATTTGAGATGGATAATCCATCATTCTAAGCTCTGTCCTCTGTCCTACTGAGCACTAATTTGTGCTAATTTGCTGGATTTCCCTTAGCTATGCCCACACACCACCTAGACACACCCACATAGTTCAGGCACACCCGTCAGCTGCCCAGACATGCCCACAGCCCCACCCACTATCCGCCTGTGACTCTGTTCCTTTCCACCGTGGCCCTGGCCAACAAAATGGTAACTTTCCCTACACAATCTCCCGAGTCTTGGATAAACAGCCAAAAATGTTGTGGTTGTTATACATATATTAGAGTGTACCATATAAAGGCTGTATTTTGCCATTTTTTAATGCTTTTGGAAGGTATTGAGGACATTTTTGTAAGGCCAATATCCTTGACAGTGGAACTTACCATATGCTGGGAAAAGCAAACGAGATAGATGTATCTCCTTTGACTATAATGGGCTAGATTACAAGTGGATCGCTAATTTATTGCGCACACTAAAACTGGCAAATTCGCCCGTTAATGGACACGCAATAAATAACCAGCCATTACAAGTGGTTGGTTATTGCTACTGCGAGCTCGTGGTAGCAATTAGCTCTCCGAAAATTAAACAGAAATCAGATCTCTGGATAATTTTCCGAATATCCCCCAATTGCCCCCAAAATAAAGTATATTGTAGTTTTTTTTAGGGGTTAAAGTTGGCAGATGCGGGTTGTTAGAAAAAAAAAACGGCACTGAAAAGTGCCTTTATATTGCAGTCTATGGGGACTGTGTTATCCCTGTAAATATATATGTACAGTATATTCTTATATACATATATATGTTTATGTGTTAATATGTGTATATACACATATTAAAACATAAATATACAGTATATGTATATATTCATATACATATTTTTAAATATGCTGCACAACGCTGCGCAACTTACCCCCTTCCATTGTGAACACAAGGTCACGTTTGCATTGCACCAACCTTGTAATACCAGCATACATTTGCGTGCGCTGGTATTACTGAGTGGAGCGCAAATATCGCGATTGCTTAAGCGATATTTTGCACTGCACTCGTAATCAGGTCCAATATAGGTGAATCTGCAACTCGGAGCTGTAAAGAGGAGTGGGTATAAATCTCATTAAATCGTCTTAACATTGTAACTCAAATTGTTTTCCACCAGATATTAGTTTCACTAATGGGTTTTATTAAAGTGAGTCTAATGATTGCTTAGATCAGAGCCCAAGCTCATTTACCTCTGACCCCAGCAGAACAGATCAGGAGCTTAAATTCCACCAAGCTTTTCAAGGTGATGAATCTCTGAACTACTATTGATTTACAAACAAATTAGCAGAACTCAATTATTTTTAAAATGTTCTTTAGTATACAGCTTGCAATTGAATCTTTAAATGTAAAGCTGAATATATATGCACCAGACAGTAATCACTGCATTGCAAAAGATCTACATAAAAACAAATGTTTTAAAAGCATTGTTTTAGCGTAATGTGAGTGTTGTTTTACTTTGCAAAGTGCTGCTCTAGGACTCAGAGAGTATTTCCTCTGCCATTGCAGGTGCGTATTTATTAATAACAATACCTTACAAGTGTTATTTAAATGATGCTCCTTTATTGCTGTCACTAGAGATGAGATATAGAGGTTATAGCCCTGTGCATGTAGCAATAGAACCTCTAATATGCTTCAGGGCATTTTGCCTTAATAGCCCAGAGCACGTCCCTATTTCCTTTGATGTTATTATTCATATACATGGTAACATCACTGTGACTTTCTACTACAGCCAGCAAGGGGCAAGAGATTGTAACCTCCTTTCCAGGGGGCAGTGCAGAGGGGGCCCCAGGATCCCACTTTGAAAGGGAGCTCCCTGGATGACAAAACAAAGACATCTGAACTGAAGAACACAAATATAAACATAACAATTTATTATTAGCACAAATGGGCATTGGACATTTCTTTGATCATCTGTGTTCTTCTGATTACATTGCAACAATTTAATTTGTTAGCAAGAAATACACCATCCAAAAAAATAATAATAATACCTTAAGATCATATAAAGTAGAAGTAAATACAAATGTCTGCTCATTGTGTTAGTCTTTACTGCATATAGAAAAATAATATACAATAAAGTTTGTCATCTCCTCCAGGTGAGAATAGCAAGTTAATAAAACATTTATTTTATTGCTATGAGTGCTTTGTGTGTCTACGCTTCAGTTGTCCTAATAGATGACACATGTTTAAGGGTCACTTTAATGTTTTTGGTTCTCACAGGGATTTTTTAAGTCTTTTCAAGTACAAAGATGCTGTAAGTTCCATTAGCTCTTCGCATTATAGTGTGAAATGTATTTAGCTTTGTTTTTGCTTCTCTAACTTTCTTGTTAACTATCTGTTGAAACAATGGCTCACTGGAAGCCATATGTTCTACCATAATCAAACAACTTAATGATGTTTTCCCAGGGTTTATGATTATTTTCTGCTGAAACAGAATAAAGATAACATATTCAGCAAGAGACCTCAAACTAGGATATTTTCACACAAATGTTTAAGTAAAGTTATCACGTCGCCACTTAAATCTAATTTCAGATAACTGTTTAGTAAATCATGTATTCTCATTTTCTTATTTTAAAGTAATATTTGGACCTTACACCTGTACACGAGCAAAAGCTTGTTTCCAATGACTTGTTATACCTGCTGCAGGTATAAAATATAAGTTCAATTGCTCCTTTAGGTTTATTTTTCTGCATAAAATAGCTGTTTTTTCTAGTTGAAACCACAACCCATTGTAATGGCCTGAACTTTTAGAGAGATCAGATATCCGTATCTTATCTTTATCTCTATGCACAATGGCCTCATTATCTTATCTCCATATGTTTACAGAAAAGCAGGTACTTAGCACAATTGAAAATTCACTCCAAAGCCCAACTGGGAGTGTAATTTCTTTCACAGCTTTATGTTTACATAGCTTTTCTATAAAAAGTAGTTTTTCAGTAGGTGAGATAGAAATTTTCAGAATAGGTGGGATATAACTGGCCTAAAGTTTACTAGCTGCTGGTAAGGCATACCTAGCCTATGGGCATATATTCCCCTTACACTGGTGCATCTTGCGCTTAGGGGGTTGAGATCTGCATTTAAGCTGAGACACTGACTTTTTTGTTAAAGGGGTTTTGACCTGAGTGTGAGCCAGTGACAAGAAACCCTCATTGACTACCTATCCTGCACTTGCTACCTCTGGCTTATTCCTACCTGAGTTTCTGGGCAATATCTGGTGGAAGTGCTTTACAAGAATGAATATGGGGTATCTTGCTATCTGATATTACAGCATGACGGAGCTGGTTATACCTAGTGCTGCCCTTACTAATACATGAAAGTGAATCCTGGGATATAAGGAGAAACAGCATTCTACTTTACTTTTGCTTTGGTTTTGGTAACTTTGTTTTACTTGGTCCTGTCTGAGTCATCTGGAGGCCTTTTGTGCAGCGTACTAGTTGCAGGACTTTGGTATCCTTTGACTCTTTGTTCCCCATTTTACCTGTCCTGTGGATTGTATGTTTACTTGCAGACCAAGAGTAAGAAGAAGAAAGAGGAGACAGGAGGGGAGAGGCTGGAGAGGAGGAGAGGAGGAGAAAAAGATTTAATGTCTACCAAGGGACTGCTTAATGTTGGCTAATATAAATGGTTGTTTGCTTGTTTTTTTCAGTATAGATTTTCCTAGGGGTCCTTACTTCCCTTCTTGTCTAGATCAGTGTCTAGCTTGAGAGATAATACATTATTTTGTCAAAAATATATTGGTTAAAATTTCCTTAGAGAATTTACTACATGCTAATATCTATCTGCATACTATAATTATCTAATCACACAGGTGTTTGCTACCCATAACCATAATTGTTAAAGCCAATAGGCCTTAATATCACTGCTAATTTATTTCTCTACACATAGGTTAAAAAGCCACACAAAAAAAAAACACCTTCACAGTTGAAATTGCACTAATACTGGTTTTCCTTTTTATTTTTGCCTTCACCCAAAGAGTCATTAGTTCTCTTTGGATTTGAATACACAGAGTCTACACAGAGTTTTTTTTTTCTCTTTGGTTTTATTTCACGTGTTATTTCCTTTTTTCTTTCTTTCTCGCTGCATTTACAGCTTTGCACAGATTGTTTGTAATCACAGGGTATATGGAAAGATTTGTTATACATACGAAACAGAGTTCCCCCATAATGCCGCCAAAAAGTAAGGATAGAAAGGTTAGGAGTGCAGACACCTCATTGGACCCCTCTGTGGAGGGGGGTATGGCTCATTTAGACACAGGTAATTTAGTATCGCAACTAACCAATATATTCACTCCTCAGTTTGATATTATTAAGAAAGAGCTTAGCAGTATATCTACAGACATTGTTTCATTGTCAAATGAGGTCAAGCAATTTGCCTCAAGAATAGTGGAAGCAGAAAATAGGATCTCTGACTTGGAGGACCGGGTTAATATTCAAGATAAACTTACACAAGATCATGAAGCTAAAATTTCAAGTTTACAATTCCGTCTGGAGGATCTGGAGGATCGCTCCAGGCGGAATAACATTAGAATTATCGGACTCCCCGAATCCCCCGAGTATGAGGATCTCATTAAAGTTACCTCTTTATTACTCCCTAAGGCATTAGGTTTCCCTGAACAACAACTTCCTCTTGCAGTTGAAAGAGCCCATAGAGTTGGATATAGTAGAACAAGTTCATCTATGGGTAACAGAAGTAGAATGTCTATTTTCAAACTTCTCAGATATCAGGATAAGGTAGACTTATTAAAAGCATATAGAAAGATAGGGGAATTTGTATTTGAAGGAAACAAGTTATTGATGTTTCAAGATTTCTCAATAGAAACGTCCACTAAAAGGAAACAAATGATCCCGTAATGCACCAAGATTATTGATAAAGGGTTTAAAGCCTGGGTGGTATACCCTGCAAAGATTGTAATGGAAGAGAATGGTGTAAGGCGAGTTCTTAATAATCCCCAAGAGGCCCATGAGTTTATCAGTACCCTATAGCATCTTAGGGGAATTAATTTCTACCAGAATGAAAATTTGTTTTGAATAAGATTGATGTGTTATTTGATTGGTTATATTGTTTTAGTTACAGCTTGGTTGGATACATTGTTTATTAATATTTTTAAAAGGGGAAAAAATATATATATATTTTTTGAACTGAATGTTTTTTTATTCTAAGTTTAAATACCTCTTAGGTTTAGTATGTCGGTATAGGATGGCAGATTTTTCCTTTTTTTTAACTTATGTTGTGTTGTTTTTTATTTTGTTTTTTTTTTCTCTCCCTCCTCCTCCCGCCCCTGGTTATATGCCCAGCCTAAAAGATATGGAATATTATCTTATGATGAGGATTGATGGCATCCAAGATTAATATACTTTCTTGGAACGTGGGGGGCATCACGTCTCCTAGAAAACGTAAGTTAATTATCAAATATCTCGCTAAATTTAATCCTGATCTTGTGATGCTACAGGAAACACACCTTAATATGGCCGAAGCTGCCAAACTGAAGTGTAAATGGGTAGGCGAGTGCGTTGCAGCGTCAGGTGTTAAAAGAAAATCAGGAGTAGCAATATTGTTTCATTGGAACACATTAAAGGAGATACAAATTTACAGTACATTGTCCCTTTAATGGGATATAAAGCTGATGTAGGAAAATGTCTTATTCTGCTATTAAATTGCATATACCTTTATGTTTGACCACATCAGAGAATTTAAACAGCTAGAGTAAAAAAATGACATGCTGTGTTTTTTTCATGAGTATTTGCTTACAATTTGGGTCAGTGTGCTTTAAGCAATCTGCACATTTTTATGCTTTTTCAAAATGAAATATGTGTCCTGAAATTTAAACAAATAGATATCTATTACACTCTAATAGGAAATTCAGCACAGCTAGCGGAACTCATGCTACAGCTCATTATATTTGTTTTTTATGCTTGTAAACCTCATGAAAGTTTGTGTTTTGTCATTTAATCAGATTTAATAATAAAAATATGTGTACAAATGTGAAATTAATCCTTTCTGGCTTCAGTTATGCATAATTGCTGCTGCAGGGTGCTTAAATGAAGAATCAGTACCATAACACACATGTATATACTTTTTCTGTGTATCCTGCTGTGTCGCCTGTTTTTGTCATGTTACTTACAACAGAATTTGCCGGCAAGCAGATGGGGGACTTTGTAGCCTGATGTGATGCAAATTAGCCCAAGTTCGACAAATTTGCATGGCAATTTTACAATGCACTTAAAGGGACACTGTACCCAAAATTTTTCTTTCGTGATTCAGATTGAGCAGCAATTTTAAGTAACTTTCTAATTTACTCCTTTTATCCATTTTTCTTCCGAAACAAAACGAATACAGCTTTCTGCAGCCATATTTTGCCCATGATTAATTTTGAAGCTTCGCTTGATTTTGAATAGTGGATGCACACATTTCAAATAGATTTGAGAATACACTTGATTTTGAATTGCGCTGATAAGTGATAATGAACCTCATACCAGCAATGCACTACTGGTCCCCAGCTGAACAGAGCCAGTGAGCAAGAGGATGTAAGTAGCCTCCTGTATCTCAGTGTATAGCAGGTCTAAAGCGGATTTTAGCTACGGGTGCCACCTTTATTTGAAAAAATACTGGCTATGCTAATTAGTAAATATTTGCATAAATAATTATATTGAATAACTTAGGAGCTAAAGCTGCTAGTGGTGACACTTAGGGCTCCATGTACTAAAGCGTCAATTTTCTCGCCGACAACGTGTCTGGTCGACTCTCGAACTCGCAGCTAGCGAGATGCTGCCCGCCCACCATATGTACTAAAAAACATCCTAAAAAATCTTGCGTCTAATACTGTTTTGTGCAACATTTATGTTGAGCGAGTATTTTTTAGCAGTAGAATACAAGAGTTGCGGACAAGTTCACTCGACATTTGTAAATGTAAGTTTTTCACTGAATTCGGGGGCATAGTACTTTCCGTTATTGATCCGCACGCAGAAATTTAGAAGGAAATAGTCACGAAGACCTCGCAGACAGCTTAGTACATGGAGCCCTTAATGATAATTTGTTTATAATTAGATTACAACACACAAAGAACTGTCTCCGCAAGACCTCGCTGAATGCAGAGATCATTACGCTCTCCATATTCAGCATTGCACCAGCAGCTCACAAGAGCTGATGGTGCAACGCCGCACCCTGCAGATTCACGGCCAATCAGCTGCCAGCAGGGGGTGTCAATCAACCCGATCGTACTCAATTGGGTTGAATTCCTGCGATTCCTGTCCGCATCATCAGAGCAGGCGGACAGGGTTATAGAGCAGCAGTCTTTAGACCGCTGCTTCATAACTGCTGTTTCTGGCGAGTCTGCAGGCTCGCCAGAAACACAGGGCGTCAAGCTCCATTCGGAGCTTGATAGATAGGTCCCATGATCTGGCAATAACCCACATCGCAATAAACCTAATAAAACTATTAACCCCTAATCCGCCATTAAGCCACAACGCAATAAATCTAATAAAACTATTAACCCCTAAACCGCCAAACCCACACAATGCAATAATCCTAATAAAACTATTAAACCCTAAACCGCCAAACCCCTACAACGCAAATAACTAATTAATTTACTAAGACCCCTAACCTAACACCTTTAGGGGCAATGGGTAGTTTAAGATTTTTTTAGTGTTAGGTTTTTTTATTTTGGGGAGTTTGGTGGGTGGTTACTGTTAGAGGGGAGGGGGGGACTTTTTTTAAGATATTTTTTAAGGTAAAAAAGCTGGTTAACTTAGGGCAATGCCCTACAAAAAGTCATTTTAAGGGCTATTGGTAGTTTAGTATTATATTAGGGGGTGTTTTTATTTTGGGGGGCTTTTTTATTTTCATAGGGATTAGGTTTAATTTTTATTTTTGATAATTTGGTTTATTATTTTATGTAATGTTAGACTATTTTATTTTTTAATCTTAGATTAATTTAATTTTGTATTTTTTTATTTTTAAGTAATGTTAGCTTTTTATTTTAATTGTAACTTAGTATTTTTTAATTTAGGTAATTGGGGTTAATTTAGGGGGTGTTAGGTTAGGGGGCTTAGTAATTTAATTAGTTATTTGTGTTGTGGGGGTTTGGTGGATTAGGTATTAATAGATTTATTAGGTTTGTTGCGATGTGGGTTTGGCGGGTTAGGCGTTAATAGATTTATAAGGTTTGTTGCGATGCGGGTTAATGGCGGATTAGGGGTTAATAGTTTTAATAGATACTTTGCGTTGTGGGGGGTTGGCGGATTAGGGATTAATACTTTTATTAGGTAAATTGCGATGTGGGTGAATGGCGGATTAGGGGTTAATACATTTATTAGGTAGATTGTGATGTGGGTGACTGGCGGATTAGGGGTTAATACATTTATTAGATACAAAACAAATTGGGAACACACCCCAAAATAACTAGTAGCGCCAATACACCAATGTGATTGTCAATAACCAAACCAAAATACCAAAATCTACCTAAATAAATATAAATTCATATGAATATTAACGTAGTGTTTAAAACAACAAATATATGAAAAAAATACAATACAATTCTATATTAATGTAAGTCCATCATATTATAAGTGTCGAGCTCCACATAGCAGCTCCTCTTCCAACGATCAAACGTGATGCACCAATACAAGTGGGTAGATAAATCTGAAAAAGAAAAAAGAGGGCGCTCCAATGGTGAAGTACATCTCAGTAATCTTCCAAAAATAGCTAAAGTATAAACAGAATACTCACAAACATATCACACTCAATAGTGCAAATGGGGCAGGCTGAACTCTCAGAGTTGTCCAGCTAACTCACACTCCAGTAGACCACTCTCAGGTCGATCCAACACCTCCACCGGTTTTTGCACCTTTGTGATGCAACGGTACAGCTCCACAAACGAAATGTCGCACACAGCAACAACACAGCAACACTACCAGAGTGGCTCCAAGATCAGAGTGTGTAAGTTCGGGATAACCAGTGCACCTCCAGGTGCAGACAGAGGATCAACGAAGACTCACAGGAAAAGTACTTTAGATACTTTGCGTTGTGGGGGGTTGGCGGATTAGGGATTAATACTTTTATTAGGTAAATTGCGATGTGGGTGAATGGCGGATTAGGGGTTAATACATTTATTAGGTAGATTGTGATGTGGGTGACTGGCGGATTAGGGGTTAATACATTTATTAGATACAAAACAAATTGGGAACACACCCCAAAATAACTAGTAGCGCCAATACACCAATGTGATTGTCAATAACCAAACCAAAATACCAAAATCTACCTAAATAAATATAAATTCATATGAATATTAACGTAGTGTTTAAAACAACAAATATATGAAAAAAATACAATACAATTCTATATTAATGTAAGTCCATCATATTATAAGTGTCGAGCTCCACATAGCAGCTCCTCTTCCAACGATCAAACGTGATGCACCAATACAAGTGGGTAGATAAATCTGAAAAAGAAAAAAGAGGGCGCTCCAATGGTGAAGTACATCTCAGTAATCTTCCAAAAATAGCTAAAGTATAAACAGAATACTCACAAACATATCACACTCAATAGTGCAAATGGGGCAGGCTGAACTCTCAGAGTTGTCCAGCTAACTCACACTCCAGTAGACCACTCTCAGGTCGATCCAACACCTCCACCGGTTTTTGCACCTTTGTGATGCAACGGTACAGCTCCACAAACGAAATGTCGCACACAGCAACAACACAGCAACACTACCAGAGTGGCTCCAAGATCAGAGTGCGTAAGTTCGGGATAACCAGTGCACCTCCAGGTGCAGACAGAGGATCAACGAAAGCTCACAGGAAAAGTATTAAAAACGTTTTATTCCCAACGCGTTTCTCAGTACATAACTACATAGAGGTTAATACATATATTAGGTAGATTGCGATGTGGGTGAATGGTGGATTAGGGGTTAATAGTTTAATTAGGCATATTGCGTTGTGGGGTGTTGTCGGTTTAAGGGTTAATACATTTATTATTAGTTCCAATATGGGGGTGATGGCGGATATAGTGGTTTTATGTTCCTGGTTTATTTTTGGGAGGCTTGTTAGACTTTTACAGGAGATTTAACTTTTTTTTTTTCTTAGGCGCCGGCAGTTTCTAACATGCCGTAAGTCACTGGCGACTCCAGAAATTTGTGTCTCCGCACATTTCTGGAATTCACTAGTTTATACGATTTACGGCGTATATGTGATTCCCCGATGTGCGAGGTGAAATTACGGGGAAAGCGGGTTTCAGCAGTTACACTAAAGCCTGCACCGCATATGTAATCTCGCCCAGTGTTTTTATATTTCTTGTTAATTCCAATCATTCTTTACATGTACTGGGTATTTATATGGAATTATATAATTTTGAATGATTAAAAACACTTGAACCAAATGCCACACACTTGCAAAATGTGCAAACAGTTTGCACAATTATTATATTAAAGGGGCACTCTACTATAAAATTGGTTTCTCCTTGATGTGTTTCTATTGACTTTTTATACAAGCTGAAGAGTATATGATGTATGGAAATAGTTCCTTTAGGTTTTTTTTTGTATATGAAATAACATTGCTTGTGGAAACACAACTCATTGAAATGGTCTGAGCTTGCAGAAAGAACGAGCACCTAGATTACGAGTTTTGCGTTACAGTTTTAACGCTGAAAAAATTGCCATTGCAGCGTTAAAACTGTAATGCAGCCATTACGAGTCTTGTCGGTATAACTATACCGCGAGCATTTTAGCCTGTGATGCAACGTAAATCCTGCACTCAAAAAAATTACGTTTTTGCGTTGGATTTCAATAGCGCCGGTATTACAGGTTGTGCGGGGCTAAAATGCTTGCGTTCGAGCCTATACCAACACCATCCATTCCGCCATCTGAGACCAGTAGTTATGAGTTTTGCACAAAACTCATAACTAAAATGTTACAAAGTACACTAACACCCATAAACTACCTATTAACCCCTATTCCGCCACCCTCCCGCATCCCAAGCACTATGTTAAACTTTTTAACCCCTAATCTGCTGCTCCCGACATCACTGCCACTAATAAAAGTTGTTAACCCCTATTCCGCCGCTCCTTGACATCGCCACCACTATAATAAAGTTATTAACCCCTATTCCCCCACACCCCAACATTGCCACCACTATAATAAAGATATTAACCCCTATTCCGCCACTCCCCGACATCGCCGGCACTATATAAAGTTATTAACCCCTAAACCTCTGGTCTTTAGCTCTTTTGCATTGCCCTGAACACTTTATTATAGTGGTGGCGATGTAGGGGAGCGGCGGAATAGGGGTTAATAACTTTTATTAGTGGCGGCGATGTTGGGAGCGGCAGATTAGGGGGTTAATAACTTTATTTTGGTGTCTGTGTTGTTGGGTGCAGCAGATTAGGGGTGTTTAGACTTGGGGTTTATGTTAGCGTGTTAGGTTTAAACATAACTTTTTTTCCCCATAGACATCAATGGGGTTGCTTTACGGCGATCACCATTCCATGCTTCAGGTGTTAGTTTTTTTCTAACACCTTCTCCCCATTGATGTCTATGGGGAAAGCGTGCATTCTCAGCCCTTGGATTTTGTGCTGTATGGAGCTCATCGCCACCATATCACACACACAAGGAGGCTTTTTAGAAACTTGTAATGGCAGCGCTATGGTGGGTAAAATAAAGCAACTTTTTTTGCGTTCGTTTTGCACCCTCTATAGCGCAAAACTTGTAATCTAGGTGAGAGATCCTTATATTTCCAATTTATCTGTACACAAAGGGCCCTTTATCTTATATTTGTCAATACACAAAGACAGATACTTAGACAGATGAATATTTCATTACCCCTTAATGGGTTGCTGCTGGTTCTTTTTTTTTTTTTTTTCTTATACATGATTTTTAAAGGCAAAATCAGCTATTCCAAATGAAAACATAAAGGTAAAGGAGCTATTTCTAACAATTTGATACACCCCAGAAGGTAAAAGGTATAATTGCGAACACAATAAAAAGTAGAAAATTATTCAGTACAATGTTTATTTAATATTTTAAGTCATCAAAGTTAAAATAAGCAGAAAAGAAAGAGAAAATATTGCAATAAAAAACAAACAAAAACACATCAAAACTGACTTCTCTTGAAAGTTGTTTTCTGCGGCTGACTCTTTTTTTCTATGGCAAAAACAGTTATCTCAAATTACAAAATAAAGCCAAATTAGCTATTTCTAAACAAATTAATACATTAAGGGTTTGATTACAAGTGGTGGGCTATATTTTGTGCACAAGCGATATCTTTTTTTTTTTTTTTTTACATTTTGTGCGTGAGGGTAAGAGCTCTTGTATTACAAGTTGAAAGTAAACTTCAAATTGTGATAGCGTAATCATAATTTACACTCAGCGAGTTAGCGCATCTTCAAAGTTTGCGTAAAGGGTGTCGAGTTAAAAAAAAGTTGCATCAAACAAAACATAAGAAAATCTAATTTTACAGTTACACTCACATATATACTACCTGATAAAAATGATTAACATAAATATTAAAAAACTAAGGCCTAGATTTGGAGTTCGGCGGTAAAAGGGCTTTTAACGCTCCGCGGGCTTTTTTCTGGCCGCACCATAAAATTAACTCTGGTATCGAGAGTTCAAACAAATGCTGCGTTAGGCTCCAAAAAAGGAGCGTAGAGCATTTTTACCGCAAATGCAACTCTCGATACCAGAGTTGCTTACGGACGCGGCCGGCATCAAAAACGTGCTCGTGCACGATTCCCCCATAGGAAACAATGGGGCAGTTTGAGCTGAAAAAAAACCTAACACCTGCAAAAAAGCAGCGTTCAGCTCCTAATGCAGCCCCATTGTTTCCTATGGGGAAACACTTCCTACGTCTGCACCTAACACTCTAACATGTACCCCGAGTCTAAACACCCCTAACCTTACACTTATTAACCCCTATTCTGCCGCCCCCGCTATCGCTGACCCCTGCATTACACTTTTAACCCCTAATCTGCTGCTCCGTAAACCGCCGCAACCTACGTTATCCCTATGTACCCCTAATCTGCTGCCCTAACATCGCCGACCCCTATGTTATATTTATTAACCCCTAATCTGCCCCCCACAACGTCGCCGACACCTACCTACACTTATTAACCCCTAATCTGCCGAGCGGACCTGAGCGCTACTATAATAAAGTTATTAACCCCTAATCCGCCTCACTAACCCTATCATAAATGGTATTAACCCCTAATCTGCCCTCCCTAACATCGCCGACACCTACCTTCAATTATTAACCCCTAATCTTCCGATCGGAGCTCACCGCTATTCTAATAAATGTATTAACCCCTAAAGCTAAGTCTAACCCTAACACTAACACCCCCCTAACTTAAATATAATTTACATCTAACGAAATAAATTAACTCTTATTAAATAAATTAATCCTATTTAAAGCTAAATACTTACCTGTAAAATAAACCCTAATATAGCTACAATATAAATTATAATTATATTATAGCTATTTTAGGATTAATATTTATTTTACAGGCAACTTGGTATTTATTTTAACTAGGTACAATAGCTATTAAATAGTTAAGAACTATTTAATAGTTACCTAGTTAAAATAATTACAAAATTACCTGTAAAATAAATCCTAACCTAAGATATAATTAAACCTAACACTACCCTATCAATAAAATAATTAAATAAACTACCTACTATTACCTACAATTAACCTAACACTACACTATCAATAAATTAATTAAACACAATACCTACAAATAACTACAATTAAATAAACTAGCTAAAGTACAAAAAATAAAAAAGAACTAAGTTACAGAAAATAAAAAAATATTTACAAACATAAGAAAAATATTACAACAATTTTAAACTAATTACACTTACTCTAAGCCCCCTAATAAAATAACAAAGCCCCCCAAAATAAAAAATTCCCTATCCTATTCTAAATTAAAAAAGTTACAAGCTCTTTTACCTTACCAGCCCTGAACAGGGCCCTTTGCGGGGCATGCCCCAAGAAGTTCAGCTCTTTTGCCTGTAAAAAAAAAACATACAATACCCCCCCCCCAACATTACAACCCACCACCCACATACCCCTAATCTAACCCAAACCCCCCTTAAATAAACCTAACACTAATCCCCTGAAGATCTTCCTACCTTGTCTTCACCATCCAGGTATCACCGATCGGTCCTGGCTCCGATATCTTCATCCAACCCAAGCGGGGGCTAGACATCCACTGAAGAAGTCCAGAAGAGGGTCCAAAGTCTTCCTCCTATCCGGCAAGAAGAGGACATCCGGACCGGCAAACATCTTCTCCAAGCGGCATCTTCGATCTTCTTCCATCCGGAGCGAAGCGGCAGGATCCTGAAGACCTCCAGCGCGGAACATCCATCCGGCCCGACGACTGATCGACGAATGACTGTTCCTTTAAGGGACGTCATCCAAGATGGCGTCCCTCGAATTCCGATTGGCTGATAGGATTCTATCAGCCAATCGGAATTAAGGTATGAATTTTCTGATTGGCTGATGGAATCAGCCAATCAGAATCAAGTTCAATCCGATTGGCTGATCCAATCAGCCAATCAGATTGAGCTCGCATTCTATTGGCTGTTCCGATCAGCCAATAGAATGCGAGCTCAATCTGATTGGCTGATTGGATCAGCCAATCGGATTGAACTAGATTCTGATTGGCTGATTCCATCAGCCAATCAGAAAATTCATACCTTAATTCCGATTGGCTGATAGAATCCTATCAGCCAATCGGAATTCGAGGGACGCCATCTTGGATGACGTCCCTTAAAGGAACAGTCATTCGTCGATCAGTCGTCGGGCCGGATGGATGTTCCGCGCTGGAGGTCTTCAGGATCCTGCCGCTTCGCTCCGGATGGAAGAAGATCGAAGATGCCGCTTGGAGAAGAAGTTTGCCGGTCCGGATGTCCTCTTCTTGCCGGATAGGAGGAAGACTTTGGACCCTCTTCTGGACTTCTTCAGTGGATGTCTAGCCCCCGCTTGGGTTGGATGAAGATATCGGAGCCAGGACCGATCGGTGATACCTGGATGGTGAAGACAAGGTAGGAAGATCTTCAGGGGATTAGTGTTAGGTTTATTTAAGGGGGGTTTGGGTTAGATTAGGGGTATGTGGGTGGTGGGTTGTAATGTTGGGGGGGGGTATTGTATGTTTTTTTTTTACAGGCAAAAGAGCTGAACTTCTTGGGGCATGCCCCGCAAAGGGCCCTGTTTAGGGCTGGTAAGGTAAAAGAGCTTGTAACTTTTTTAATTTAGAATAGGGTAGGGAATTTTTTATTTTGGGGGGCTTTGTTATTTTATTAGGGGGCTTAGAGTAAGTGTAATTAGTTTAAAATTGTTGTAATATTTTTCTTATGTTTGTAAATATTTTTTTATTTTCTGTAACTTAGTTCTTTTTTATTTTTTGTACTTTAGCTAGTTTATTTAATTGTAGTTATTTGTAGGTATTGTGTTTAATTAATTTATTGATAGTGTAGTGTTAGGTTAATTGTAGGTAATTGTAGGTAGTTTATTTAATTATTTTATTGATAGGGTAGTGTTAGGTTTAATTATATCTTAGGTTAGGATTTATTTTACAGGTAATTTTGTAATTATTTTAACTAGGTAACTATTAAATAGTTCTTAACTATTTAATAGCTATTGTACCTAGTTAAAATAAATACCAAGTTGCCTGTAAAATAAATATTAATCCTAAAATAGCTATAATATAATTATAATTTATATTGTAGCTATATTAGGGTTTATTTTACAGGTAAGTATTTAGCTTTAAATAGGATTAATTTATTTAATAAGAGTTAATTTATTTCGTTAGATGTAAATTATATTTAAGTTAGGGGGGTGTTAGTGTTAGGGTTAGACTTAGCTTTAGGGGTTAATACATTTATTAGAATAGCGGTGAGCTCCGATCGGAAGATTAGGGGTTAATAATTGAAGGTAGGTGTCGGCGATGTTAGGGAGGGCAGATTAGGGGTTAATACTATTTATTATAGGGTTAGTGAGGCGGATTAGGGGCTAATAACTTTATTATAGTAGCGCTCAGGTCCGCTCGGCAGATTAGGAGTTAATAAGTGTAGGTAGGTGTCGGCGACGTTGAGGGGGGCAGATTAGGGGTTAATAAATATAATATAGGGGTCGGCGGTGTTAGGGGCAGCAGATTAGGGGTACATAGGGATAACGTAGGTGGCGGCGCTTTGCGGTCGGAAGATTAGGGGTTAATTATTTTAAGTAGCTGGCGGCGATGTTGTGGGGGGCAGGTTAGGGGTTAATAAATATAATACAGGGGTCGGCGGGGTTAGGGGCAGCAGATTAGGGGTACATAAGTATAACGTAGGTGGCGGTCGGCAGATTAGGGGTTAAAATTTTTAATCGAGTGGCGGCGATGTGGGGGGAGCTCGGTTTAGGGGTACATAGGTAGTTTATGGGTGTTAGTGTACTTTAGGGTACAGTAGTTAAGAGCTTTATAAACCGGCGTTAGCCAGAAAGCTCTTAACTCCTGCTATTTTCAGGCGGCTGGAATTTTGTCGTTAGAGCTCTAACGCTCACTGCAGAAACGACTCTAAATACCGGCATTAGAAAGATCCCATTGAAAAGATAGGCTACGCAAATGGCGTAGGGGGATCTGCGGTATGGAAAAGTTGCGGCTGTAAAGTGAGCGTTAGACCCTTTAATCACTGACTCCAAATACCAGCGGGCGGCCAAAACCAGCGTTAGGAGCCTCTAACGCTGGTTTTGACGGCTACCGCCGAACTCCAAATCTAGGCCTAAGTTATAAGGGTTCAAAGGTATATAGTGTATGACAAGGTGTTTAAATATGTGTATGTATGTATATACTGCATATGGAACAAAAAAAAAGGTTATCCAGCGCAATAAACCTAAAACAAAATGCACTCCAATGAAAGGCAAATGGTGGACTCCTATAGTCAATAATACCACATAAAACAATATATAATATATGTGTCCTTCCTACCTACACACAGGAGAATCTAAAACAAATACCAATACAAAACAGCACACAAAAAAATAAAATGTCAGTGTAAAGTAAAAATATAGAAATAAAAAAAGCCAAACATAAGAATCCAAAAAAGCCAGTGAGTTCTTGAAGGTATGTACAGCGAGAAAATTGCCAAATGCCAACTTACAGCATTTAACCTCAATTCTATGAGGTAAGTTTAGCGCAGGAAGGCGAGTAAACATTGCTCACTGTCTGCTATGTTGTCTGGTCCATTTCTTGCGTAACCGCTGTGACTGAAGTGCTGGATCTCCGAGTTCACAAAGTCGACACAATGGTGTAGAAAAATTTAATACAAACACCAGAATAAACACACTTACAAAAAATATCCTCAATCAAATATGAGGCAAGAAATCAGATAAAAGCAAAGGTTGTCACTACAGCTGGGAGGCTCTATATATGTGTGTACATATGTATTTCTATGTGTATATATGTATATACATACAGTTATACATAAATATATATACACATATATACATATGTATATTTATATATATAACTATATATAACTATATATAAATATACACCCACACCCACACATGTGCACACACACATTAGAATCATTTGTAGTACCTGAAAACATGAATAATCATATTTATTTAATATTTAATCATGTATTTTACAGTGTATTTACTGTACATATTTCACATTCCAATGCTCTTCACATATAAAAATGTTTTTATTTTATTTTAAATACATATTTATAGATATATCTGTATATACCTATACCTATATATTGATATAGATTTATAGGTATAGATATATATTTTTTCTATGTGAAGAATATTGGAATGTAAAATATGTGTAACGTGCTTCAGGTTTCAAGCTTTAGGTCTAAAGCGGTGTTAGGGCACATGAAGAATTTGTTATTTTAAGGTTTATTATGGAAATATTAAATGTAAAAGATTAAATAATAATAATAATTATTAATAATTATTATAGATGTACTAAAAATTCTAACTAATACGTAGAATATATATATATATATATATATATATATATATATATATATCTTACAGTTTCTATAATAATTATTAATAATTATGAATATTTTTAATATTTAATATATCCATAACGCGCCTTAAGATAATTTTTCAAGTGCGCTAACCCGACATTGCAATAGACCTAAAGCGTGAAAGCTGAAGCACGTTACGCATATTTTACATTCTAATGTTCTTCACGTAGAAAAAGATGATTTTTTTTGTAATTTTTATTATTAAATATATTTCTATATATAGGATATGTAAATATATATATTTATAACTATATGTCTATAGGAATAGATATGTAGATATAGGTATTTACAGATGTATAGAGAAATATTTATTTACAATAAAAATAAAATTTTCCTGTATGTGATATATTAAAAACTCCTGTCAGGTTAGCGCACGAGCAATAAGTGTTAGGTTTTTCTCTTCGCAGTTGTGATATCCGAGGTCCTGAAGTGAGCGTGCTTTGGGTTTCGCTCACATGCAAACTTTTTACTTTCAAGTTGTAATATGTGTTGTACCTGACGCGCACAAAAAATGTACTTCTAGCAAAGTTTATGCTGAAGTGGTACCGCTAAATATTGTGCTGCTTGTAATCTATTATAATTATAATTAATTAGGAACATATTAAAGAGGAAAATATTTTACAGTACAATGACCCTTTAAGTACAGCAGCTGCTTTCATCATTACTCAGTTATGTGTTAGTCATTTCTCCTCCTTCTTTAGTAGTTGTTCCAGGCTAGCCTTAGTGAGTGACTCTACAGTCTATGTATTAACACTCACTGAACACCAACAATGCTGTATTGTAGGGTGCCAAGAATTTAAACTCTCATAAATTGAAAAAAAAATTCACAAGTACCATCCACTATTGCAAAACACCTCTGATGTTCTGGAATGTTTACTTTACGACCTGCTGCATTATTGGTTTGGAAACTGTCAGGTAACGAGAGTCACAAGTTAAGCCAAAACATAGAAGTGTCAAGAATTTGGATTAATAGGATATTATGGAATGAGAAACTGTAAAAGAGGAGAAGGTAACATAACTACTTTAAGGGGCATCAAAGTCATTATTATTATTATTTTAATACATTTATAAAAAAGGGGAACAATTAATTGGACAGTAAATTAATTTAATAACTTTACATAATACATATAGTATGTCTCCAGTAAAAAGTTGCTATAGATCACTAGAAGGGATAGGACAGTCAAAATGAAACTTGCATGATTCAGATAGAGCAGGTCATTTTAAGACACTTTAAACTTCACTTCTTTTTTAAAATGTGCTTCTTTCTCTTGGTATCCCTTGTTGAAGAAGAATACGCACACATCCTACACTAGTGGGAGCGAGCTGCTGATTGGTGCCTGCACACATTTGTCTCTTGTGATTGGCTAACTAGATGTGTTCAGCTAGCTACCAGTAATGCAATGCTGTTCCTTCAGCAAAGGATAACAAGATAATGAAGTAAATTTGATTATAGATGTAAATTAGAAAGTTGTTTGAAATTGTATGTTCTATCCAAATCATGAAAGAAAATTTGGGGGTTTTCTGTCCCTTTAAAAATTATATACCCCAATATATTGGCCCTAAAACTGCTGCCCTCTTGGTAGCCGGTCCAACTGTAAAAATACTTATTTTCTACGGGTGTCATAGGGCTTTGCAGGTAGTCAGCGGTCATATAGCTTGCGCCATTCACTTTAAATTGACAGTCAACACCAGAATTTGAAAGAAATATAATCCATTTATTACCCATTCCCTAGTTTTGCACAACTAACACTGTTATAGAAACACACTTTTTACATCTCTGATTACCTTGTATCTATGCTTCTGCAAACTGCCCCTTATTTCGGTTCTTTTGACAGACTTGCATTTTAGCCAATCAGTGTTCACTCCAGGGTAACTTCACGTGCATGAGCTCAATGTTATCTATATGAAACATATGAACTAATACCCTCTAGTGGTCAAAATGCATTCAGATTAGAGGCAGTCTTCAAGGTCTAAGAATTAGCATATGAACCTCCTAGGTTTAGCTTTCAACTAAGAATACCAAGAGAACAAAGCAAAATTGGTGATAAAAGTAAATCATGAAAGTTTTTTTTGGACTTAACTGTCCCTTTAAGTTGCTAATTCTTGCGTAGGATCAAGGCATTTGCCGCATAGAAGAGATGGTTGCGCTATGCATGCTCAGCCTTTTTTCATATATAGCCTATGCAGGGGCGTATTTTGGCCTAGGCAAAGAGGCACTTGCCTAGTGCAGCAGATGGGGGGCAGCACTTTTTGAGTCTGATATATTTCCTGAGCATGCGCTATTTATATTGAAGGATGGAGTGGTATGGCCTCTGGTATGGTCACCCTATGATTTGCCCTTAGAAGAAAAAAAAAAGTGCTTTTACTGCAGGCTATTAAGTTTTAATGGGGGAATTTGGAGGGCAAATATATGGCGGAACTATAACTTTATAAAAGGTGCATTGCAAATGATCTGCAAAAAAAGATTTTAGCAAAATGATCATTGTTTGCAGAACAGGGACATCTCAGCTATGAAGACTCAAGGAAAAAAATATAACTGAAGTTCTGTACTAAGTGTGCAATCAATATGCAGAATGTAGCAGGGTCCAAGTCCTCAAGTCTGGAGCACGTGCTTTATACTCTAGTATGAATTGAAAAAACACAATTGTCCGTGTTAAATTAGAGCATAAATGGGCAAAATAAAGCATGAAAGTACATTACAGAGTATTTTACTAGACATGAGTAATCATTTTGGGACAAATAAAACGTGTAGCACATAAATTAAAGTGTTATGGTGCGATTACATCTTCGTGCCACATTTCATACTATTTACATTTCTTCTCTGGTTATTATATTGTGGGTGGTAGCATATTATGTGCCACAATATTTATGTCACACAGCACAGATGCGCTCTTTTCCGCAGATAATAGATTTCTATAAGGTCCGACACTGGATAACGCTTGAGCGCAAAAATTAGGCTAAATATTGGAGTTTTTTATTACGTTTTCTGCTATGCACTCTCCATTGTTTTGGATGTATAAAAGCAACAATAGTAGTTAATACCTTGTTTTCAAAAGCCCTAAAAAGCAAAAGTGGTATTTTAGATTCCACGTGAGCGCACAATGAGTTCAGTTCTACTGCTTCCCAATGAAAGTATAGGGGGCACTACTTATAAATCGTGTGCATTAAAAATGCTTTAGTTAAAATGCATTTAACCAACAATTTGTAATACCTGAACGTTTGTAGATATGTGCATGGCAAAAAAATTCGGTTCGGTTCGGATCGATTCATAATTTTTCGAATTTCGGTTCGGAGCGATTCGAATTCGGAAAAATTAGAATCAATTCAGTTCGGATTCGTTTCGGATTCATTCGTATTCTAATAAATTCAGCTCAATTCGGTTCGATTCGGTTCGGAAATTCGGAATTCGGTGGGATGTGCTGTGTATTAGACTAGTATTATGTACTGTATATTAGGTTTAACCCATAGCAGAGTGATATAACCTAATATACTGTACAATACTAGTGTAATCCATGGCCATCCGAATCTACCGAATAAATCCAAATAAATCCGAACTAATTCGGATTTATTCGGTAAATTCGGCACTATTTTAATTCGGAAATCCGAATCAATCCGAATCCCAAATTTTACGAATTCGGACGAATTTGCAAATTGATCCGAAACGAATCGCACATGTCTAATCGTTTGCAAGGCCAGAATTCAAAATAATACGGCTGGAGTTCTAGTTATACTATCTGTAATATTAGTAGGAATTATCTTTAAAGGACCACTCAATGCAATAAAATTGCATGATTAACAAGTGCATAATAAAAAAGGCAATGCAATAGCACTTACTCTGTATTTCAAATAAGCAGAAGATTTTTTTCTGAGAAATTTATTTTCAGGCCCCTTATATCATGTGACAAAAATCAGCCAATCACAGACTAATATACGTATACCCTGTGAGCTTGTGCACATGCTCAGTAGGGATCTTGTTCCCTAGAAAGTGTGAATATAAAAAAGACTGCACCAAATTTAATAATGGAGATAACTGGAAAGTGTTTTAAAACTGCTGTTCTATCTGAATGATAAAAGTTTATTTTGACTTGAGTTTTCTTTTAAACCATTAGAGGAAAGTGTAGGAGTGACGCTTTATGTTTGCAGATGAAATAAAGTCTTGTCAATAAAAGTTAAAAATATACTAGAATGGAATGTGATCAATACTAGTCAATAATGATTAATATATATATATATATATATATATATATATATATATATATATATATATATATATATATAATATTATGGCTTTACTTCTATATATTCATAAAGTATATGTAGATGCTCAGTTGGAGTATAAAACTACTTATTTTAAACCTACTTTCTCATGCATGTATCTTTATTTTGTTTTTGAATAAGGCTCTAATTTATATTCTCCTCTATATGTTTAACTATTTTATATCTTTCCATCTAACTTTAGGATATGGATTTATTAGTTCATTCTCATTATCTGTGAACTCAAGGACAAATGTACTCAAGTTCATAATAGCAACCAAACATAACTCCAATTAATATTTAATCATACTAATAATTTCAAATAATTGCCAAATTAAATATTGAAGCAAAATAATTAGATGGATAGAAGACAGTGCGTCTCTGTTTTTGTCACTATATACAATAATGCTAGACTGGCATCTCCACCCCAAGTCATTTTCATAAGAAGGGAAGTTTTGTATCTAGAAAACATATGTCTCGATATAAATAGATGTTTGAATAATGTCTTATAAAGTCTGCTTATTTTTCTAATGAAAGGACAATGTGTATCATTAGGAATAACCTTTGTAACATGGATAGCACTGGCCATTTCCCTTAGGCAATGAAACTTAAAACTCTATGGCTACACGTTGCTAATTGCATGTATGACTCAGTATCTTTGAAGTCTGGGGGGTATATATATGCTGGCACTACAATGCATCTGTACTTAATTAAGATCTCTTACAACATGCATTATTAATTATAGGTAATTTGGATTAAAAATCCAATAATGTGTGTTAGTAGCACTCAAGACATAATGCTGTTTATATATTATTTAGATACATTGATTCTGGATTATAGCTTCATCAAACATACAGTTTAAATTAGGTTAATTTTGTTTAAAAGTGTATTGTCTGATGTATATAATGTATTACGCTACATATTATGTCAAAAAAGTGCTTTTACATTGCGGTCTATGGAACTGTGTGTTCCCAGTAAATATATATGTATATGCTTTTATACATATATATTTATGTGTACACATATTAACATATAACTATATATGTATTTAAGCATATACATATATATTTATGTGTACACATATTAACATATAACTATATATGTATTTAAGCATATACATATATATTTATGTGTACACATATTAACATATAACTATATATGTATTTAAGCATATACATATATATTTACAAATGTTACAATCGCGGCACTTACCCGATTCACTGCGCTTAGGTTCTGATGCCATCTCTGACGGCATCAGAACGAGGCTCCCATTGGAGCCTATAGAAGCACACTCTCGTGAGCGCAATGCTTCACTGCAATGCGAACACAAGCTCACGTTTGCATTGCTTTTAACTTGTAATAGCAGTGCACATTAGTGTGTGCTGGAATTATACAGTGGAGCACAAATATCGCTTTCTTGAAAATAATATTTAGTGCTCCACTTGTAATTTGGCCCATTATTTGTTCCACCTAAAAGATTATTACTGTGATTTATTATTTTAATGGATTTTCCTCAGCTGAATAAAACTTTTTTTTTACTGTAGGACTTTTCTTTGCAAGTCAGTTAGCAATATATACCTGGGTATTAGTTACAGATTATGTTAGTTTCATTTTAAAAAGCTTTTACTTAAAGGGACATGAGACCTAATTTTTTCCTTTTATGATTCAGATAGAGCATAGGATGTTAAACAGCTTTCCAATTTACTGCTATCATCTAATTTGCTTCATTCTCTTGGTATTCTTAATTGAAAACATTCCTAGGTTTGCTCAGAAATAGCAATGCATTATTAGTAGCTAACTACTCATTGGTTCTCCAGATGAGTTCAGCTAGCTCCCAGTAGTACATAGCTGCTCCTTCGACAAAGGATACCAAGAGACTAAAGCAAATTATAATAATAGACATACATTGGAAAATAAAAATTAAACATTAATGGATTCTTGTTTGCACTTTTATGTCCCTTTTAACCATATTCATGCAAACATATTTTTAACATTTTCTTTATTTCTGTAACTAGACTTATTTCATGAAAGAACATTAAAGGGACAGTCAACTCAAAATGTTTTATTGTTTAAAAAGATAGATAATCTCTTTATTACCCATTCCCCAGTTTTGCATAACCAATACTGTTATATTAATACACTTCTTTACCTCTGTGATTACCTTGTTTGACAGCCCCCTGATCACATGACTTTTATTTATTATCTATTGACTTGCACTTTAGCTGAGTTGTCCAGAACCCACGGGCGTGAGCACAATGTTATGTTATATGGCTCACATGAACTAGCTGTCCCCTGTTGTGAAAATAAAATAAAAAAGCATGTGATAAGAGGCTGTCTCCAGTGGCTTAGAAACAGGCAGACATTTAGAGGTTTGAATGCTATAAAGTATATTAATATAACAATGTTGGTTGTGCAAAGCTGAGGAATTGGTAGTAAAGGCGATATGTAACTTTTTAAACAATAACAATTTTAGTGTTGACTGTCCCTTTAAATGTGCAATTTTCTAGAAATAATATTTCTACCTGAGTGTTTATGTATATATTTTTTTTTAGTTCTGCCCTGTGCTTTAGATGTCTGGCCTCTGGGTAAATTAATAATTATCCTTATCTTTCAGTGTTTCAGTGACTGAACATAGAAAATAAAAACACATTTTCAGTACAATATAGTTTAATGCCTCGGGCATTAGGGTGATTTTCACTCAAAATGACTCAGAGAAATAATGCAAATGATTTTGGGTAGATATGTGCAGGTTGGAGTTTATAGATATTTCACTTCTATCAGCTGTAATTCATGTGATTCAAATACTTTTGGCAGCCAGACATATCATTTTAACACACTGGTTTAAACAGGAATTATCCACAAATCTTACTTAAAGTGATGTTAAACAGTAAATAGAGGCCAGACATACTGACATATTCAAAGCAATGATTTAACCTTAGAACAGTGGCATATTTAGGTTTTGTGCTGCTTTTCAATGTTTCAAAATTCCCATTTAATTATGTGTATGGCATCTTGGTGAAATGCTTTAACTCCTTAACGACAGAGACATACCTCGTAGTCGAGACTCAGCTATTTTTTTATTCCTCACTGCCTATAATGTGCAGAAATGGGCGATTCTCACTGCCACTGATGAGACCTGCACTGTTAAAGGGACACTGAACCCAATTTTTTTTCTTTAGTGGTTCAGATAGAGGATGCAATTTTAAGCAACTTTCTAATTTACTCCTATTAGCAAATGATCTTCATTCTCTTGGAATCTTTATTTGAAAAGCAAGAATATAAGTTTAGATGCCGGCCCATTTTTGGTGAACAACCTGCGTTGTTCTTGCTGATTGGTGGATACATTCATCCACCAATAAACAAGTGCTGTCCAGGGTACTGGACTTTCTTTTTCAAATAAAGATAACAAGAGAACAAAAGGAACGGAAAAAAAATTAATAATAGGAGTAAATTAGAAAGTTGCTTAAAATTGCATCCTCTATCTGAACCACGAAAGAAAAAAATTTGGGTTCAGTATTCCTTTAAAGCTCCGAAAGCGCAACAGACAGCTGATGTACCCTGTCGATAAGGGGTTAAAGGGATATTCAACTCAAAAATGTTTATTGTTTAAAAAGATAGATAATCCCTTTATTACCCATTCCCCAGTTTTGCACAGAAAACATGGTTATATTAATATACTTTTTACCTCTGTGATTACCTTGCATCTAAGCATCTTCTGACAGCCAGTCAATAATTGTAAGAAGAAAGGAGATTGCACCAATTCGTGCAGTCTCAAAGTCTAGGATAAAAAGCACATATAGAGGCAAAGACCAGCAGTTTAAATGCAAAAAGAATTTTATATCATATCACAAATTCATATATATTACATGTGCACACAATAAATAAAAACACCCATACACACACATTCATTCATCCTAATGGGGTTCCCCAATACGTAGCAGAGGCTGAAGTGTAGGTGTGGTGCACCACAAAATAAGTCCAGAGGCTGTAGATCACAGAAGACACAAAAAGCAAATGTCAGATAGTAAGTTAGTGCAATGAATTGCGTAAGCAAGATGCAGATAGGCAAAGCTTTAGCGTGTTATTCAAAAAGTTTCAAGCAAGATTTGGCAATGCAGTGAAATCGTGAGCTACAGTCCCAACCAGATATACTTGCTCTGTCAAAGGATTTTCTCAAAGTAGTGCAATCTATCACCAGTATACACTTTTCCAAAATGAGAGTACACCAAGGCAAACACAAAGTCACTTGCAAGTCCCAACAAGATGGTGAATCAAGCAGGGTAGAAAAACACTGACAGGTAATCACATACCAGCCGCAACGAGTGGCATACTTTGTTCCCAAAGCAGGGTAATCCTCATCCGTCCGTGTTACCGATTAGATTAATGGCATGTGTTGTTTCATTTCCTTGGAGCTCTGAATACAACAGGGGAGCTGTGGTGTAAGGTAGCGACCTTACACCACTGCTCCCCGCTGGGAAGACCCCCTGTTGTATGCAGAGCCCCATGGAAATGAAACAACACTTGCCATTATGCTAATTGGTAACACGGACGGAGAACTCTTAGGTGGAGAATTTTAATATCCCTGGTCTCGTCCGACCTGGGAGATTGACAGCTCCTGCCTGCGTGTGATTGGCTGTGCGCGGGCAGGGGGCGGTATTGAATAAGAACGCAAAATAGCTGAATTCTGGCAGAGGATTGCTGTCTGCCAGAGGCAAGCTGGGGCGCATATGTTTGCCCCTGTCCGGCCTGAGCTTGATAAATCGTTCCCATTATGTTTTATTGATATGTTTCTCCAGAAAAGACGATTAATGCAGTTTCAAAAAAGATTGTTTTATTAGGAATTACGAATTCGAAATGCAGAATTAATTTGAATACGTGAGATGCTGTAATAAGCCAATACACTGTACAGTAATTATTATATTTTACCTTCAGATTACTTTAGTGTTGCATTAAAATGAACAATCAGTTTTAATAAATGAGGACGTGGCCTTGCTCCTTTTCAGCAGGTAAATTATTAATATTCACATTTTTTTCTGTCCTATTTTAAGACAGGAAAATGACCTCAAAAGGACATACAAATAACTGAACAAATGTAATGGCCAATAAAACGTCATTTTAGTTTTAATGTATTTGAAACCTGATTCATTTTTGAGTTAGGAAACATTGGTTAAAGCACCCCACAAGTTATATTGTACTCATAACAGTGTACTAGGCATGTATAGAAAGCCAAGAAGTCTTATTCTAAAGGTAGATTAAAGTCAAAAGGGGTTTTATGATACAGATAGAGCATTTCCAATTAACTTCTATTAACTAATTTTTGTAATCTCTTGGTATCCTTTGTTGAAAAGCATACTTAGGTATGCCCAGGAGCAGCAATGCACTTTAATATGTTTAGTTAGCACCCATTATTGCATTGCGGCTCTTCTGCCTATCTAGGTATGCTTTTTTTATTTTTCCCACAAAGGATACCAAGATTTTTTAATTTACTGTCCCTTTAAAGAGAGAAGCAGGTGTGATTCTGCCCATAAAGACAGATTTTGTAGTCAGCATTGGGACATCTTTTAAGCTGATGACTGGCAAAGCAGAGTATGGCCATATTGTGTGATTAAGATCTCAATTACAAAATAAAAGCATATGTGATTTTTGCAAGTGGATGTGCATTAATAGATACCCCTTGTTAAAAAAATATGTATTTGCAATGTATTTTTTATAAAGTGTGATAACCAAATGTGGATCTGAATTGAACACATATTGGAGCGTTTGCCAGTGTTGTTCAGGTGATTAAATGCAACTGGAGCAGCAATTATTTGGTTACTCTTGTCAGTACTCTAAACAAATTAAAGGGACACTCAAGTCAAAATTAAAGTTTTATTATTCAGATAGAGCATGCAATTTAAAAAAAAATCCAATTTACTTCCATTAAAAAAAATGCACAGTCTTTTTATATTTAAACTTTTACTCCTACTGAGCATGTGCAAGAATTCACAGAATAGGCGTATATACATTTGTGATTGGCTGATGGCTGTCACATGGCACAGGGGGAGTGGAAATAGACATAACAAAATTGTCAGAAAAAAAATCTACTATTCATTTGAAGTTCAGACTAAGGGGCATATTTATCAAGCTCCGTATGAACCTAAAGACCGCTGGTCCATAACATGCTCTGAGGTGGCGGACAGAAATCAACAGAAATCAACCTGATCGAATACGATCGGGTTGATTGACACCCCCTGCTAGTGGCCGATTGGCCGCGAATCTGCAGGGGGCGGTATTACACCAGCAGTTCACAAGAACTGCTGGTGCAATGATAAATGCTGAGAGCGTGTGCTGTCGGCATTTATCGATGTGCAGCGGACATGATACGCTATATCGGATCTTGTCCGCTTGCACCATAATAAATAGGCCCCTAAGTGTTATTGCATTTACTTGTTATCTTGCATTTGTTGATTATGCAAATCTACTGTGTTGACTGGTCCTTTAATCATTTGTTTTTGGGGTGTTCTATTGCAACTCTAAATAGACATAAAACAGCTTGTAATTATAAGACTTTTATTGTATAAATATACCAGTTATAGTAAGTGTGAAAACTTTGTGAGCACATTAACATCTTGCTTGTTGAAATTGTTTCCAGTGGCCAAATTTCTTCCCCCTCCACTTGTTTTATTTATAGGACTCAAGTAAACATATTAACACACTGTTTTTGCAACAACCTATTAAAAACCTTAATGCCTTATCTCCTCTTCTGAGTCCAGTTAGTATCAGATATTTTTTCTTTCGTGATTCAGATAGAGCATGAAATTTTAAGCAACTTTCTAATTTACTCCTATTATCAAATTTTATTTATTCTCTTGGTATCTTTATTTGAAATGCAAGAATGTAAGTTTTGATGCCGGCCCATTCTTGGTGAACAACCTGGGTTGTCCTTGCTGATTGGTGGATAAATTCATCCACCAATAAAAAAGTGCTATCCAGAGTGCTGAACCCAGAAAAAGCTTAGATGCCTTCTTTTTCAAATAAAGATAGCAAGAGAATGAAGAAAAATTGATAATAGGAGTAAATTAGAAAGGCGCTTAAAATTGCATGCTCTATCTGAACCACGAAAGAAAAAAATTTGGGTTCAGTGTCCCTTTAAGTTTGTGGAATCTGGAGTATGAACCTCAAATTCTCTACTACACATAGTTAAACATTTAATATTATTATCTTTAATTGTTTCATGTCCCTGTAAAATGTATTTTTACCCCCCAAAAAATGGAAAAAACACAAACTCTTCAGTTCATGAACTATGTAATTTCCTTGCTTATTTAAATGTTGTGTACTGTATTCCATTGGGTAGATTTTTCTAAACAATCTATACATGTAACTGAGAAACCCATAGGATGAAGTCTATAATCAATAAACTGATGAGGATCATTTACAAATGTTTCTTAAAGTGATGGTAATATATATATATATATATATACTGTATATATATATATATATATATATATATATATATATATATACTGTATATACATATATATGTAATCTTTGCCATTAAAAAAGTATATGTGTATCTTTTCTGTTTTTAATCCATCTGTTAAAGGGTTAAATTAGTACATATAGTAATGTTTCTATTGCAATGTTATGCCAGCCCACTTAGATTAACTTTTTTTTTTTTTTAAAAGGACAATTCTAGTGAACATCCAATCAGCATGTGTGTCATTTGACAATCTTGAAGTCCAGCCCCTTGAAAGCCCTTAGAAAGCTTATGTAGAGAGTGGATTTGACTGCTCTATACATCACAGCCCAGCCAAAAGAGGAATAAAGGGGGCGTGGAGCAGTTAATACCATTTAGGATTATAAATCTTTTATTATAACATAGATATAGATACACTTTTTAAAGAAAATAATTATGGGTGTTACTTGCAAACTAATATATTTTTCATTGCAACATTCTTATAGTCTGAAATTTACCCATCACTTTAAATACGTTATAATTATACAGCCTTTGACTACAGAAATAAACCAACACACGTGCACAGTGAAAAATGTGTTTCATGAAAATAAAACACCCTTATTTTCATCTGAGATAAGTTAATTTGGTTCGGCTGAATTTTAACATTATTCCTTTGTTAATGAAAAAATGTTAACCTCTTGTCACCTAGGGGAACGTCTTCAGGGCAAAACATAATCTTTTAGAACCCTTGCACTAAAAATTTGATACCCCTAAACAAGTTTTAAATAGCTGGATACAAAATCCCTTATGAGACCTATATAAATCATTTTTCAATTTATATATTTTTATGAAACATATGCACTCTCTGTCACTAAAAGATCTCTATAAATCAGAACATACTGTATTAATTAAGAATAGAAGCAGGTCTAAAAACAACCTCTTTTCAGCATTAATATAAAATAATATTACATAGAATGGGAAACATCTTCAGGGCAGCAGAGGAACAGCTGGGCCGCAGCTTAAAAGTAAATATAGTTATAGAAATAGCTAGTGCTACTGCCACAAGCTAGCAGCAACACACAAAGATCATTTTAATGGGGTCAGGTTTGTCAAGAACAAAATGCAAGCTTATATATTTACTAGCTGCCAGAGGAATGAATCAACTAACAAGGACATAGCAGGATTTTGATAAAAAGAAAATAGCTATATACATTTACCATAGCTTTATTGTTTGAAAAACATGTTTTTATCCATTTAGCCTGCTACATCATTATTTTCATTATTGTGAGAACAACATTTCCACAAATAAACCATAAAGAAACTATGAACATGTTCATAAATCAAGTTAAAATACATAATAATATTGTAATTCCCTATAAATTTCATACCAGAAGATATGTCACATGTTGGCAAATATTCCTGGCACAGAAAGCCTTAAGATATTGGGTGTCACCTCATTTGACAAAGTTTCCAAAACATGAATGACTGGGAGTAGTTTTGCTGTCATACCATATACATAATAGTGTCACATAATAATTATAAATAAATGTTATTGTGGTGACAACACGTAGCATCATTAGAAACCTCCCCATCCTAATTATAACTAAAAAACAAGCTAAAATTGTAATAGAAAGATTTTTGAGTAAATATTAATTTTGCATACAGATAAACCTTTAGAATGAAAACATAAAACAATAAGGAAGGAAGAAATAAAGTTGCCTTATTCAAAGTAGAAAAATCAAACAAATAATAGAAACATATTGGGCAATTTTGAGAAGGGAAACTACTTCAGCAGAAAAACCTAGCATTTTATTTAATAGGGCATTGAATTTGGGTAAACATTTAACTAGGAGTTATATTAGAGATATGGAAATAACAGAGCAATGGCTTAAGTTTTCTAGATGTGATAGTTGTATTAATTGTAATACTTTTGTACAGAAATAGAGGGACATACAAGAATTGTAGTCTAGCGCTCATAATAAACATAATAATTGCGCTGAAAGTAAACTTTTAACACAAGTGGGGTTAGCATGTGTATTACAATTTAATTTAAACGCGCTAGCGAAACCCGATGCGCACTAACTTCAGGTCTTCGAATATTGAGACCGCATTCATTTCTTCTCCCCACTTCAATGTGGTACGCTTTAAAAAAAAAAAAAAACAACAAAAAATAGCTTACTATATATATATGTGTGTGTGTGTAGTTTTTCCCCTTAAATATATATCTACTGTATATATCTTAATGAATATATACAGGTATAGATATATACAGATATGTATATATAAATATATATTTAAAAATAAAAAGAACATTTCTTCTAATTGAAGAACATTGGAATTTAAAAAATTACAATTAAAACACAGTAAAACATATTAAAAATATTAATATTGAATAAAAATGATTTTTCATGTTTAAATGTATATGAGTGGCAAGCACTCTAAAGTGTATATAATCTATCTATCTTTCTTTCATGTAATTAGCAAGAGTCCATGAGCTAGTGACGTATGGGATATACATTCCTACCAGGAGGGGCAAAGTTTCCCAAACCTCAAAATGCCTATAAATACACCCCTCACCACACCCACAATTCAGTTTTACAAACTTTGCCTCCGATGGAGGTGGTGAAGTAAGTTTGTGCTAGATTCTACGTTGATATGCGCTCCGCAGCAAGTTGGAGCCCGGTTTTCCTCTCAGCGTGCAGTGAATGTCAGAGGGATGTGAGGAGAGTATTGCCTATTTGAATGCAGTGATCTCCTTCTAAGGGTTCTATTTCATAGGTTCTCTGTTATCGGTCGTAGAGATTCATCTCTTACCTCCCTTTTCAGATCGACGATATACTCTTATATATACCATTACCTCTGCTGATTCTCGTTTCAGTACTGGTTTGGCTATCTGCTATATGTAGATGAGTGTCCTTGGGTAAGTAAGTCTTATTTCTGTGACACTCCAAGCTATGGTTGGGCACTTTGTTTATAAAGTTCTAAATATATGTATTCAAACATTTATTTGCCTTGACTCAGAATGTTCAACTTTCCTTATTTTCAGACAGTCAGTTTCATATTTGGGATAATGCATTTTGATTTGACCATTTTTTCTTACCTTAAAATTTGACTTTTTCCCTGTGGGCTGTTAGGCTCGCGGGGGCTGAGAAAATGCTTCATTTATTGCGTCATTCTTGGCGGCGGACTTTTTTGGCGCAAAAATTCTATTTCCCGTTTCCGGCGTCATACGTGTCGCCGGAAGTTGCGTCATTCTTTGACGTTATTTCGCGCCAAAAATGTCGGCGTTCCGGATGTGGCGTCATTTTTGGCGCCAAAAAGCATTTAGGCGCCAAATAATGTGGGCGTCTTATTTGGCGCGAAAAAATATGGGCGTCACTTTTGTCTCCACATTATTTAAGTCTCATTTTTTATTGCTTCTGGTTGCTAGAAGCTTGTTCTTTGCGTTCTTTCCCATTCCTGAAACTGTCATTTAAGGAATTTGATCAATTTTGCTTTATATGTTGTTTTTTCTCTTACATATTGCAAGATGTCTCACGTTGCATCTGAGCCAGAAGATACTACAGGAAAATCGCTGTCAAGTGCTGAATCTACCAAAGCTAAGTGTATCTGCTGTAAACTTTTTGGTAGCTATTTCTCCAGCTGTTGTTTGTATTGATTGTCATGACAAACTTGTTAAAGCAGATAATATTTCCTTTAGTAAAGTACCATTGCCTGTTGCAGTTCCCTCAACATCTAAGGGTGCAGAATGTTCCTGATAATATAAGAGATTTTGTTTCTGAATCCATAAAGAAGGCTATGTCTGTTATTTCTATTTCTAGTAAACGTAAAAAATCTTTTAAAACTTCTCTCCCTACAGATGAATTTTTAAATGAACATCATCATTCTGATTCTGATGACTCCTCTGGTTCAGAGGATTCTGTCTCTGAGGTTGATGCTGATAAATCTTCATATTTATTTAAAATGGAATTTATTCGTTCTTTACTTAAAGAAGTTCTATTGCTTAGAAATAGAGGATTCTGGTCCTCTTGATACTAATTCTAAACGTTTAGATAAGGTATTTAAAGCTCCTGTGGTTATTCCAGAAGTTTTTCCTGTTCCTAATGCTATTTCTGCAGTAATTTCCAAAGAATGGGATAATTTGGGTAATTCATTTACTCCTTCTAAACGTTTTAAAGCAATTATATCCTGTGCCGTCTGACAGATTAGAATTTTGGGGACAAGATCCCTAAAGTTGATGGGGCTATTTCTACCCTTGCTAAACGTACTACTATTCCTACGTCAGATGGTACTTCGTTTAAGGATCCTCTAGATAGGAAAATTGAGTCCTTTCTAAGAAAAGCTTATCTGTGTTCAGGTAATCTTCTTAGACCTGCTATATCTTTGGCTGATGTTGCTGCAGCTTCAACTTTTTGGTTGGAAACTTTAGCGCAACAAGTAACACATCGTGATTCTCATGATATTTATTATTCTTCTTCAGCATGCTAATAATTTTATCTGTGATGCCATTTTGATATTATCAGAGTTGATGTCAGGTTTATGTCTCTAGCTATTTTAGCTAGAAGAGCTTTATGGCTTAAAACTTGGAATGCTGATATGGCTTTCTAAATCAACTTTACTTTCCATTTCTTTCCAGGGTAACAAATTATTTGGTTCTCAGTTGGATTCCATTATTTCAACTGTTACTGGTGGGAAAGGAACTTTTTTACCACAGGATAAAAAATCTAAAGGTAAAAAACAGGGCTAATAATCGTTTTCGTTCCTTTCGTTTCAACAAAGAACAAAAGCCTGATCCTTCATCCTCAGGAGCAGTTTCAGTTTGGAGACCATCTCCAGTCTGGAATAAATCCAAGCCAGCTAGAAAGGCAAAGCCTGCTTCTAAGTCCACATGAAGGTGCGGCCCTCATTCCAGCTCAGCTGGTAGGGGCAGGTTACGTTTTTTCAAGGAAATTTGGATCAATTCTGTTCACAATCTTTGGATTCAGAGCATTGTTTCAGAAGGGTACAGAATTTGTTTCAAGTTGAGACCTCCTGCAAAGAGATTTTTTCTTTCCCGTGTCCCAGTAAATCCAGTAAAAGCTCAAGCATTTCTGAAATGTGTTTCAGATCTAGAGTTGACTGGAGTAATTATGCCAGTTCCAGTTCCGGAACAGGGGATGGGGTTTTATTCAAATCTCTTCATTGTACCAAAGAAGGAGAATTCTTTCAGACCATTCTGGATCTAAAAATATTGAATCGTTATGTAAGGATACCAACGTTCAAGATGGTAACTGTAAGGACTATCTTACCTTTTGTTCAGCAAGGGAATTATATGTCCACGATAGATTTACAGGATTGCATATCTGCATATTCCGATTCATCCAGATCATTATCAGTCCTGAGATTCTCGTTTCTGGACAAGCATTACCAATTTGTGGCTCTGCCGTTTGGCCTAGCTACAGCTCCAAGAATTTTTACAAAGGTTTCTCGGTGCCCTGCTGTCTGTAATCAGAGAACAGGGTATTGTGGTATTTCCTTATTTGGACGATATCTTGGTACTTGCTCAGTCTTTACATTTAGCAGAATCTCATACGAATCAACTTGTGTTGTTTCTTCAAGATCATGGTTGGAGGATCAATTTACCAAAAAGTTCTTTGATTCCTCAGACAAGGGTAACCTTTCTGGGTTTCCAGATGGATTCAGTGTCCATGACTCTGTCTTTAACAGACAAGAGACGTCTAAAGTTGATTACAGCTTGTCGAAACCTTCAGTCACAATCATTCCCTTCGGTAGCCTTATGCATGGAAATTCTAGGTCTTATGACTGCTGCATCGGACGCGATCCCCTTTGCTCGTTTTCACATGCGACCTCTTCAGCTCTGTATGCTGAAGCAATGGTGCAAGGATTACACGAAGATATCTCAATTAATATCTTTAAAACCGATTGTTCGACACTCTCTAACATGGTGGACAGATCACCATCGTTTAATTCAGGGGGCTTCTTTTGTGCTTCCGACCTGGACTGTAATTTCAACAGATGCAAGTCTCACAGGTTGGGGAGCTGTGTGGGGATCTCTGACGGCACAAGGAGTTTGGGAATCTCAGGAGGTGAGATTACCGATCAATATTTTGGAACTCCGTGCAATTTTCAGAGCTCTTCAGTTTTTGGCCTCTTCTAAAGAGAGAATCGTTCATTTGTTTTCAGACAGACAATGTCACAACTGTGGCATACATCAATCATCAAGGAGGGACTCACAGTCCTCTGGCTATGAAAGAAGTATCTCGAATTTTGGTTTGGGCGGAATCCAGCTCCTGTCTAATCTCTGCGGTTCATATCCCAGGTGTAGACAATTGGGAAGCGGATTATCTCAGTCGCCAAACGTTGCATCCGGGCGAATGGTCTCTTCACCCAGAGGTATTTCTTCAGATTGTTCAAATGTGGGAACTTCCAGAAATAGATCTGATGGGCGTCCCATCTAAACAAGAAACTTCCCAGGTATCTGTCCAGATCCCGGGATCCTCAGGCGGAGGCAGTGGATGCATTATCACTTCCTTGGAAGTATCATCTGCCTATATCTTTCGCCTCTAGTTCTTCTTCCAAGAGTAATCTCCAAGATTCTGAAGGAATGGTCGTTTGTTCTGCTGTAGCTCCGGCATGGCCTCACAGGTTTTGGTATGCGATCTTTTCCGGATGGCCTCTTGCCAACCGTGGACTCTTCCTTAAGACCAGAGACCTTCTGTCACAAGGCCATTTTTTCCATCAGATCTGAAATCCTTAAATTTAAAGGTATGAGATTGAACGCTTGATTTCTTGTCAAAGGAGGTTTCTCTGACTCCGTGATTAATACTATGTTACAGGCTCGTAAATCTGTATCTCGAGAGATATATTATAGAGTCTGGGAAGACTTATATTTGTTCTTGTGTCTTCTCATCATTTGTTCTTGGCATTCTTTTAGAATACCGAGAATTTACAGTTTCTTCAGGATGGTTTAGATAAGGGTTTGTCCGCAAGTTTCTTTGAAAGGACAAATCTCTGCTCTTTCTGTTCTTTTTCACAGAAAGATTGCTATTCTTCCTGATATTCATTGTTTTGTACAAGCTTTGGTTCGTATAAAACCTGTCATTAAGTCAATTTCTCCTCCTTGGAGTTTGAATTTGGTTCTGGGAGCTTCTTCAAGCTCCTCCGTTTGAACCTATGCATTCATTGGACATTAAATTACTTTCTTGGAAAGTTTTGTTCCTTTTGGCCATCTCTTCTGCTAGAAGAGTTTCTGAATTATCTGCTCTTCTTGTGAGTCTCCTTTTCTGATTTTTTCATCAGGATAAGGCGGTGTTGCGAACTTCTTTTGAATTTTTACCTAAAGTTGTGAATTCCAACAACATTAGTAGAGAAATTGTGGTTCCTTCATTATGTCCTAATCCTAAGA
This sequence comes from Bombina bombina, assembly GCF_027579735.1. Classification (NCBI taxonomy): domain Eukaryota; kingdom Metazoa; phylum Chordata; class Amphibia; order Anura; family Bombinatoridae; genus Bombina; species Bombina bombina. The sequence goes on from NC_069501.1 coordinate 95,620,395, forward strand.
ATTCTAAGGAGAAATCGTTGCATTCTTTGGATGTTGTTAGAGCTTTGAAATATTATGTTGAAGCTACGAAATCTTTCCGTAAGACTTCTAGTCTATTTGTTATCTTTTCCGTTCTAGGAAAGGCCAGAAAGCTTCTGCATTTCTTTGCATCTTGGTTGAAATCTTTAAATTCATCTTGCCTATGTTGAGTCGGGTAAAATTCCGCCTCAGAGAATTACAGCTCATTCTACGAGGTCAGTATCTACTTCCTGGGCGTTTAGGAATGAAGCTTTCGGTGACCAGATCTGCAAAGCAGCAACTTGGTCCTCTTTGCATACTTTTACTAAAGTCGATCCATGTTGGATGTATTTTCTTCTTCTGAAGCAGTTTTTGGTAGAAAAGTACTTCATGGCAGCGGTTTCAGTTTGAATCTTCTGCTTCTGTTTTTCGTTAAACTTTATTTTGGGTGTGGATTATTTCAGCAGAATTGGCTGTCTTTATTTTATCCCTCCCTCTCTAGTGACTCTTGTGTGAAAGATCCACTTCTTGGGGTAGTCATTATCCCATACGTCACTAGCTCATGGACTCTTGCTAATTACATTGAAAGAAAACATAATTTAATGTAAGAACTTACCTTATAAAATTCATTTCTTTCATATTAGCAAGAGTCCATGAGGCCCGCCCTTTTTTGTGGTGGTTATGATTTTGTATAAACACAATAATTCCAATTCCTTATTTTATATGCTTTCGCACTTTTTATCACCCCCACTTCTTGGCTATTCGTTAAACTGAATTGTGGGTGTGGGTGAGGGGTGTATTTATAGGCATTTTGAGGTTTGGGAACTTTGCCCCTCCTGGTAGGAATGTATATCCCATACGTCACTAGCTCATGGACTCTTGCTAATATGAAAGAAATGAATTTATCAGGTAAGTTCTTACATAAATTATGTTATCTATCTATCTATCTATCTATCTCTATCTATCTAGCTATCTATCTCTTCTCTCTCTCTATCGATAGACATAAACACATAAATACACATACAGTATATATATACTATATATATATATATATATATATATTTATATAATATAATATATAGAATATACATACACACATATGTACACACACATATATATATATTACATACAAATATTTAGACATATATATATAGATAGGATATATAATTATATATATATATATATATATATATATATATATACATTATAGCCTTTTAAGTCAAATACCCTGTCATTTACCATATACCTTTTTAACCGTTAATTTTTTTCAATTAATATTTATATGAAATATTTTTATCAGACAGTGTATATATGAATGTAATACTTTATTTTAGTTTATTTATGTTGTGTTTGGTGCAACTTTTTTATTTTGTATTTTTTTTATTTGAGGCTTAATATAAGGTATACAAATATCATAAGACACAAAGATAGTGCAACCATGCATCAAATAACACTGAGTCTCAAGTTTACAATGTACATTTCCGAAGAACAAAAAAAGAATTCAAAGAAGATATTATACAAGCAGTATGCCAAATAATGCACAAACCTCCTGATGACACAAGAGTCAGTTTTGGACCTTGTAAACATAGAGCAAATTTACAGGGGTTATCTTGATCAAAGTAGACCACTCTTGGGTCCCATATGAATCTAACCTCATTTTCTATTTTAACATCTATTTTGCCCCAAAATTTTTTTCGAATGATATTGGAGTCTTCAAAATCTGACAGATACATAACCTTATTCAGAGAATACCCTAAAATACATTGCAGCTATTGGACCTGCTAGATTAGTAGATCTGCATGAAATGGGCAATCTCTATATCTATGGTAAATAAAACATTTGGGCTCAGATACTACAGAAGTTGGAGAAAAAAGCTAGCAGGTAAAAACTGAGCTTTTTTCATGTCATACTAGGAATGGGTCTATAGCTTACCAACTCTCTATTTGGTAAGGGTGGATCATGGCATTATGTTGGTAGATTGCAACATTTATATCAGACCCACACATTTGCTATGATGTGAGAGTATTATTATATATAGGAATATGCAGATTACTGTTCTAAAGTATGCAGGCTACAACCAGTTATAATTATGGGAATATACTATGATAGGCATAAAAAAAAAAAAGTTTCAGGGGTGCTAGGGAAAACACAAACTGACCTCAACTTTTGCTATTTTTAGGAAGCCAAAGCTTATGTAGGAAATGTAATGGTATTTAAAATAAAACAGTAAGTCACAGAAATAAGGTTCCCAGAGAGTCTAATCAGCTATATATACTGTATGTAGTTTACTATGTGGGAAAGGTTGTTACCTGTGAGAGCCAGAAAAAAAAAAAATCAGTTTAAAAGTATCATAAAGGGCAATTCACATGTGGACTATGGAGGCAGTTTTAGGTGACTTAGATCATTTCCCAGAGTCTTAGAATCACTATTGATCAGCATAAAACAAGGAAGGCCCATTGCAATGCAGATGCGATCTATGAACTATATCTACTATGGGGATGGCCAAAGATACTTATATGGTAAGTTGACATTAGTTACAACAAGAGTACAATTCAGGGGAACCTTAGTTACAGAGACAAGCAAAATATCAACCAGATATATGATATACAGCAAGTGAGAAAAAGCATAGCATCAATATAAAGCTCATTTCAATTGAAATACTAACTTCTCCTAGACTTTAGGTGGAAATATAATGCTAATCTATCAAACAAAACAGAATATAAGTAAGGAGATGACAGAGATGACCTCCTTCAAACAGTTGTAGTTACTAGTCACATATAAGACATGTTAGGGAAACTTATTTAATCTGTGATACCAACCATGTTAAACCTTTCTATGTTAGCAGGATAATTAAAAATACAAATTACAGATTAAACCTATTATACAAGTAATAAGAAAATATTAAGGATATAAACAGTATAGTACCATAGAGAGAACTCTGGAGCATGATTGCAAATAAAAAAAGATATTATATCTGAATCCTTAGCAGATCATAAAGCTTAATCCATCAGAATATGTGGATACCTCATATATCAGAAGATAGTTTGGTGAATTGAGTATCAAAGTCCAGTAGGGGAACCGCACACAGGAGTAAAGCAGTGCACGGTAGACCTAGGCGCTGCCCAAGCCCTAATATACGGTATATAATGATAAACAGGGTCTCCAGCACTTTTCAATAGTTCTTTTTAGTACACAGATAGCAACGTTTCGGTGTCACAGAGCACCTTATTCATGCTTGGTAGCATGAATAAGGTGCTGTGACACAGAAACGTCGCTATCTGTGTACTAATAAAGTCTATTTGAAAAGTGCTGGAGACCCTGTTTATCATTATATGGTGAATTGAGTATGAGATGTGTTCCAGCTGTCATACACTTTACACGCAAATCGGTTTATCGCCAAATTTTGTTTGCACTTGAGTGCAACCATTTACTTTCAATTTGTAATATGCACGTAAGTTAGAGAGGTCGCGATATTGCTTATCACGACCTTGCTAACTTTAGAGCGCTACTTGTAATATAGCCCTATATAGTTAAATAATGTATTACTTGTAATAGCATAAAAGGTTATTTACCTTATAAAATGTTCCTGGTCAGTTACAATATGTAGGTCACACCTCCAGATTGCTTAGAACTAGATTGGATAAGCAATGAGCATATATATATATATAAAACATCAAAACAAGATAGCCTAAACACTATTTATCCCTTCACTTTGATCTTGTACATAATAGAGACCTAAAATTTTAAGATTTACGAGAACAAAAAACTTCAAGACATTGGAATGAGGTGATATACATATGGCATTAAGTAAATTAGAAGTGAAACAGATCATCAAGTTGGATACATTAGTACCTTTTGGTCTTAAATAAAGATTTTGAAATTTGCCATTTTATTAGGAATAGTAGCTGTTTATAGCTGATGAGCACTGCTATAAACTATTTCATTTTTTCCGTAACACTGATGGAATAAATATGGTCACCCATTCATATACATATGAATATATTGCCATTTGAAAATATTGTCTGTATATACATTTATATTTCTAGATATACAACAGTGTTTCTCGACTTCAGTCTGGAAGTTCCCCTAACAGGCCAGGTGTTCATGATATCTTAACTAGTACAGGTGAAATAATCAGCTTATTGTGACTTGAGTTTTATATTGTATTGTATGGACAATGATAGACAGTGGCAGACCTACACAGAGGCCCTGGTGCAAACCCCCCCCCATTAACTCAGTAATAAGCAAACATAATAAAATACACACACATACAGTATGCATATACACTGGAAATGAGGATGCTGTGCACTTTATAATCATTACTTAGGCAAGATTTGCAGACAAAGACAGACAGGGGTTCAGTTGTTGGGAATTTATTCACATTTTTTTGCAAAGTGTAGGACGCATTTGTTCCCCATATTTTCACTAGTGCAATGCAGCCCCCCCTGCCCTCGCACAACCAATTGTGTGAAAGAAGGGTTAGTCAATCAACCAATCAGAACTTTTGGCCATTGATAAATTTAGCCCTGAGTATTTATACGCTGGCAGTGAGTTATACCCTGATGAGTACACTGCTCTGTATAAATGTGATAGTTTTGTATACCTCTGATAAATATTCCCTGCTGTATAATGATGGAATATCTATACACTAATAGTGTACAATGCAGCACTGTATAATAACACAATTTATGCTTACCTGATAAATTTATTTCTCTTGTGGTGTATCCAGTCCACCGATCATCCATTACTTGTGGGGATATTCTCATTCCCAACAGGAAGTTGCAAGAGGGACACCCACAGCAGAGCTGTAATATAGCTCCTCCCCTAACTGTCATAGCCAGTCATTCGACCGAAAACAAGCCGAGAAAGGAGGAACCATAGGGTGCAGTGGTTACTGTAGTTTAAATTTAAAAATTACCTGCCTTAAAATGACAGGGCGGGGGGCTCGGGACTGGATACACCACAATAGAAATAAATTTATCAGTAAGCATAAATTGTGTTTTTCTCTGTAAGGTGTATCCAGTCCACGGATCATCCATTGCTTGTGGGATACCAATACCAAAGCTAAAGTACACGGATGAAGGGAGGGACAAGGCAGGGAATCTTAAATGGAAGGAACCACTGCCCGTAAAACCTTTTCTCCCAAATATAGCCTCCGAAGAAGCAAAAGTATCAAATTTGTAAAATTTTGAAAAAATAGGAAGCGAAGACCAAGTCGTCGCCTTGCAAATCTGATCAAAAGAAGCCTCATTTTTAAAGGCCCTAGTGGAAGCCACAGCTCTAGTGGAATGAGCTGTAATCCTTTCAGGATGTTGCTGTCCAGCAGTCTCATAGGCTAAGCGGGATTAAGCTTCTTAGTCAAAAAGAAATAAGAGGTTGCCGAAGCCTTTGACCTCGTCCTCTGTCCAGAGTAGACACAAACAAAGCAGATGTTTGACGAAAATCTTTAGTAGCTTGTAAGTAAAACTTTAAAAGCACGACCACGTCCAAATTGTGTAACACAAGGATGGAACAACAATCTCTTGATTGATATTCTTGTAGATACCACCTTAGGTAAGAACCCAGGTTTTGGTACGCAGGACTACCTTATCCGTATGAAAAATCAGATAAGGAGAATCACATTGTAAGGCAGATAGCTCAGAGACTCTACGAGCCGAGGAAATAGCTACCAAAAAAAGAACTTTCCAAGATAAAAGCTTGATATCTATGGAATCAAGAGGTTCAAACGGAACTCCTTGAAGAACCTTAAGAACCAGTTAAGCTCCATGTGGAGCAACAGGTTTAAACACAGGCTTGAGTTCTAACTAAAGCCGACAAAATTGCCTGAACGTCTGGAACATCTGCCAGACGTCTTAACTAGCTGACAATCCTTTTTCCAAACCTTCTTGGAGAAAAAGATAATATCCTAGCAATCCTGACCTTACTCATGGAGTAACCCTTGGATTCCACACCAATAAAGATATCTACGCCATATCCTGTATGGTAAATTTTCCTGGTGACAGGCTTTCGTGCCTGTCTTAAGGTATCAATAACTGACTCGGAGAAGCCACGCTTTGATAAAATACAAGCGTTCAATCTCCAGGCAGTCAGCCTCAGAGAAATTAGATTTGGATGGTTGAAAGGACCCTGAAGTAGAAGGTCCCGTTTCAGAGGCAGAGACCATGGTGGAAAGGATGACATGTCCACTAGATCTGCATACCAGGGGTCGCCTGCGTGGCCACGCATGGGGTGCTATCAGAATCACCGATGCTCTCTCCTGCTTGATCTTGGCAATCAGTCGAGGGAGCAGAGGAAACGGTGGAAACACATAAGCCAGGTTGAAAGACCAGGCGCTGCTAGAGCATCTATCAGTGTCGCCTTGGGATCGTCTGGGGTTGTTGCTTCCCTTGTTCAGAGAAGAATTGCCTGGTATTTCGGCGCTGGACTGTCATTGGGCAGGGTCAGACTGATATGCTTCAGGATATTTTTTTCTCTGTGAAGGGGCATAGTGTGCAAAAAGAACTGGCACCCTGAGGAATTCAATAAAAATGAACATGCATGGAAGTTATTCCAGCTTCTGTTCTATCTCATGGAGTGCTGTTCTCTCTCTTTGACTTTTTATGGAAATTATTCTTGGGTCACCCTAAGAGTAATGGGGAAACCAGACGTGGACTCCATGCACACTTGCCCTTGAGAGAGATACAACTGCACCTCACTGACGAGGCCCATAGGAGGCCAAAACGATCATCTGGGGTTGTTGCTTCCCTTGTTCAGAGAAGAATTGCCCTGGTATTTTGGTGCTGGACTGTCATTGGGCAGGTCAGACTGATATCTTCAGGATATTTTTCTCTGTGAAGGGCATAGTGTGTGCAAAAAAGAACTGGCACCCTTGAGGAATTCAATAAAAATGAACATGCATGGAAGTTATCCAGCTTCTGTTCTATCTCATGGAGTGCTGTTCTCTCTCTTTGACTTTTTATGCAAATTATTCTTGGGTCACCCTAAGAGTAATGGGGAAACCAACGGGGACTCCATGCACACTTGCCCTTAGAGAGATACAACTGCACCTCACTGACGAGGCCCATAGGAGGCCGAAACGATCGTCTGGGGTTGTTGCTTCCCTTGTTCAGAGAAGAATTACCTGGTATTTCGGCGCTGGACTGTCATTGGGCAGGTCAGACTGATATGCTTCAGGATATTTTTTCTCTGTGAAGGGGCATAGTGTGCAAAAAGAACTGGCACCCTGAGGAATTCAATAAAAATGAATATGCATGGAAGTTATTCCAGCTTCTGTCTATCTCATGAGTGCTGTTCTCTCTCTTTGACTTTTTTATGCAAATTATTCTTGGGTCACCCTAAGAGTAATGGGGAAACCAACGTGGACCTCCATGCACACTTGCCCTTAGAGAGATACAACTGCACCTCACTGACGAGGCCCATAGGAGGCCGAAACGATCGTCTGGGGTTGTTGCTTCCCTTGTTCAGAGAAAATTGCCTGGTATTTTCGGCGCTGGACTGTCATTGGGCAGGGTCATACTGATATGCTTCAGGATATTTTTTCTCTGTGAAGGGCATAGTGTGCAAAAAGAACTGGCACCCTGAGGAATTCAATAAAAATGAACATGCATGGAAGTTATTCCAGCTTCTGTTCTATCTCATGGAGTGCTGTTCTCTCTCTTTGACTTTTGAGTCTAACTAAAGCCTGACAAAATGCCTGAACGTCTGGAACATCTGCCAGACGCTTAACTAGCTGACAATCCTTTTTCCAGACCTTCTTGGAGAAAAGATAATATCCTAGCAATCCTGACCTTACTCCATGAGTAACCCTTGGATTCACACCAATAAAGATATCTACGCCATACCTTATGGTAAATTTTCCTGGTGACAGGCTTTCGTGCCTGTCTTTAAGGTATCAATAACTGACTCGGAGAAGCCACGCTTTGATAAATCAAGCGTTCAATCTCCAGGCAGTCAGCCTCAGAGAAATTAGATTTGGATGGTTGAAAGGACCCTGAAGTAGACAGGTCCTGTTTTCAGAGGCAGATGACCATGGTGGAAAGGGATGACATGTCCACTAGATCTGCATACCAGGTCCTGCGGGCCACGCAGGTGCTATCAGAATCACCAATGCACTCTCCTGCTTGATCTTGGCAATCAGTCGAGGGAGCAGAGGAAACGTGGTAAACACATAAGCCAGGTTGAAAGACCAGGGCGCTGCTAGAGCATCTATCAGTGTCGCCTTGGGATCCCTGGACCTGGATCCGAACACGGAAGCTTGGCATTCTGGCGAGACACCATGAGATCCAGTTCTGGTTTGCCCCAACGATGAATCAGTTGTGCAAATGCCTCCGGATGGAGTTCCCACTCTCCCGGATGAAAAGTCTGACGACTTAGAAAATCCACCTCCCAGTGCTCTACACCTGGATATGGATAGCTGATAGGTGGCAAGAGTGAATCTCTGCCCAGTGAATTATTTTTTAAACTTCTAACATCTCTAGGGAACTTCTCGTTGCCCCTTGATGGTTGATGTAAGCTACAGTCGTGATGTTGTCCGACTGAAATCTGATGTACCTCAGAGTGCTAACTGAGGCCAAGCCTGAGAGCCTTGAATATCGCTCTTAGTCCAAAATATTTAATGGAAGGAGAGACTCCTCCTGAGTCCAACGATCCCTGAGCCTTCAGGGGAGTTCCAGACTGCACCCCAACCTAGAAGGCTGGCATCTGTCATAACAATTGTCCAATCTGGCCTGCGATAGGTCATACCTTTGGACAGATGGACCCGAGATAGCCACCAGAGAAGAGAATCCCTGGTCTCTTGGTCCAGATTCAGTTGAGGGGACAAATCTGTGTAATCCCCGCTCCACTGACTGAGCATGCATAGTTGCAGCGGTCTGAGATGTAAGCGTGCAAACGGCACTATGTCCATTGCCGCTACCATTAAACCGATTACTTCCATACACTGAACCACCGAAGGGCGCGGAATGGAATGAAGAACCCGGCAGGAATTTAGAAGCTTTGATAACCTGGACTCCGTCAGGTGAATTTTCATTTCTACAGAATCTATCAGAGTCCCTAGAAAGGAAACTCTTGTGAGTGGGATAGAGAACTCTTTTCCTCGTTCACTTTCCAACCATGCGACCACAGAAATGCCAGTACTACGTCCGTATGAGACTTGGCAATTTGGAAGTTTGACGCTGGTATCAGGATGTCGTCTAAATAAGGGCTACTTGCTATGCCCCGCGGCCTTAGGACCGCCATAAGTGACCCTAGAACCTTTGTAAAGATTCATGGGGCTGTAGCTAATCCCAAGGGGAAGAGCTAACAACTGGTAATGCCTGTCTTAAAAAGGCAAACCTGAGAAACCGATGATGATCTTTGTGTATCGGAATGTGGAAGATAAGCATCCTTTAGATCCACTGTAGTCATATATTGACCCTCCTGGATCAGTGGTAGGATGGTACGAATAGTTTCCATCTTGAACGACGGAACTTTGAGGTAATTTGTTTAAGAACTTTAGATCCAAAATTGGTCTGAAGGTTCCCTCTTTTTTGGGAACCACAAACAGATTTGAGTAAAAACCCTGTCCCTGTTCTTTCCTTTGGAACTGGATGGATCACTCCCATAACTAGGAGACTCGTACACAGTGTAAGAATGCCTCTCTCTTTATCTGGTGTGCAGATTAATTGTGAAAGGTGAAATCTCCCTTTTGGGGGGAAGCTTTGAAGTCCAGAAGATATCCCTGGGATAGTAATTTCCAATGCCCAGGGATCCTGAACATCTCTTGCCCACACCTGGGCAAAGGAGTAAAAGTCTGCCCCCTACTAATCCTTCCCGGATAGGGGGGCCGTTCCTCTCATGCTGTCTTAGAGGAAGCAGCAGGCTTTTTTACCTGCTTACCTTTTTCCATGTTAGGTTTGGTCTCCAGACCGTCTTGGATTGAGCAAAAGTTCCCGCTTGTTTATTTTAAGAGGAAGTTGATGCCGCACCTGCCTTGAAGTTTTGAAAGGCACAAAAATTAGACTGTTTGGGGCCCTAGATTTGGACCTGTCCTGAGGAAGGGGCATGACCTTTTCCTCAGTGATAATCAGCAATAATCTCCTTCAACCAGGCCCGAATAGGGTCTGCCCCTTGGAAGGGAAATTAAGTAGCTTAGATTTTGAGGTCACGTCAGCTGACCATGATCTTAAGCAATAGCACTCTGCGGCGCCTGTATAGCAAAACCAAAATTCTTAGGCCGTTAGTTTAGGTCAAATGAACAATGGCATCAGAATAAAAAGAATTGGCTAGCTTAAGTGCTCTAAGTTTGCCAAGTATGTCATCCAATGGAGTCGCTACCTGTAAAGCTTCTTCCAGAGACTCAAACCAGTACGCCGCAGCAGCAGTGACAGGGGCAATGCATGCAAGGGGCTGTAAGATAAAACCTGTTGAATAAATATTTTCTTAAGGGTAACCTCTAATTTTTTATCCATTGGATCTAAAAAAAAAGCACAACTGTCCTTGACAGGGATAGTAGTACGCTTTACTAGAGTAGAAACTGCTCCCTCCACCTTAGGGACTGTCTGCCATAAGTCCCATGTGGTGGCGTCTATTGAAACATTTTTCTAAAAATTAGAAGGGGAAGAGAACGGCACACCTGGTCAATCCCATTCTTATTATAATTTCTGTAAACCTTTAGGTATTTGGAAAAACATCAGTACACACCGGCACTGCAAAGTATTTATCCAGTCTACACAATTTCTCTGGCACTGCAATGGTATCACAGTCATTCAGAGCAGCTAAAACCTCCCTAAGCAACACGCGGAGGTGTTCAAGCTTAAAATGTAGAAATATTAGAAATCAGGTATCTTTCCTGAGTCATTAACATCACCCACTGACTGAAGCTCTCTTCCTCACTTCTGCATATTGTGAGGCAGTATCAGACATGACTTCTTAAAGCGTCAGTATGGTCTGCATTTTGTCTCACCCCCAGAGCTATCTCGGCTTACCTTCTAGTTCAGGTAGTCTGGCTAATACCTGCTGACAGTGTATTATCCATGACTGCCGCCATGTCTTGTAAAGTAAACGCTATGGGCGCCCTAGATGTACTTGGCACCATTTGAGCGTGAGTCCCTTAAGCGGGAGTCAAAGGGTCTGACACGTGGGGAAAGTTAGTCGGCATAACTTCCCCCTCGTCAGATTCCTCTGGGTATACATTTTTTAAAGACAGAAAATGATCTTTATTGCATAAAATGAAATCAGTACATTGTACACATTTTAAGAGGGGGGTTCCACCATGGCTTTTAAACATAATAAACAAGGAATTTCTTCTATGTCAGACATGTTTTATACAGAATAGCAATGATACTAGCAAGCTTGGAAAACACTTTAAATCAAGTTAACAAGCAAATATAAAAAACGGTACTGTGCCTTTAAGAGAAACAAATTTTGTCAGAATTTGAAAAAACAGTGAAAAAATGCAGTAAATCAAACAAAATTTTTACAGTGTGTATAATAGGCTAACAGAGCATTGCACCCACTTGCAAATGGATGATTAACCCCTTAGTTCAAAAAAACGATCAAAAAAACGAAATAGACGTTTTTTTTAACAGTCACAACCAACTGCCAAAGCAAGCTGTGGCCCTACCTTCCCCCAATAAACGACTTTGGAAAGCCTTTGGGCCCTTTAGAGATGTCCTATAGCATTCAGAGGGCCTTTGAGGGAAGCTGGATGTCACAGTTTGTAATTTTAACTGCACCAACTGTAACTTTTATACTACAACAGTGGAAATTGTTCTAGTCAAAATTTAAGCCAGCCATGTGGAAAAAAACTAGGGGCCCCAATAAGAGTTTTATCACCAAAGCATATATAAAAACGATTAAACATGCCAGCAAACGTTTTATATTGTAAATATCATAAGGGTATTACCCCTGGGAGTAAGCATCATACCAATCGTTATTAAATCACTGTATTCAGGCTTAACTTACATTAATCCGGTATCAGCAGCATTTTCTAGTGGTTTACCATCTCTAGAAAAAAATTATAACTGCACATACCTGAAGCAGAATAAACTGCACGCCATTCTCTCGCTGAAGTTACCTCATCTGTGTAATCCCCTCAGACATATGTGAGAACAGCAATGGATCTTAGTTACAACCTGCTAAGATCATAGAAACCTCAGGCAGATTCTTCTTCTATTTACTGCCGAGATAAAATAGCACAACTCCGGTACTATTTAAAAATAACAAACGTTTGATTGAAGAAAAATAAACTAGCTATATTTAACCACTCTCTCCTACAACTTCCTTGCTTGTTGAGAGTTGCAAGAGAATGACTGGCTATGACAGTTAGGTGAGGAGCTATATTACAGCTCTGCTGTGGGTGTCCTCTTGCAACTTCCTGTTGGGAATGAGAATATCCCACAAGTAATGGATGATCCGTGGACTGGATACACCTTACAAGAGAAAATGTGAGTATCTATACACTGATGAGTATGCTGTGCAGTATAATGATGATGAGCATCTATACTCAGATAATGACCATGCAGCACTGTATAATGATAGAGAGTATCTATTACACAGATTAGTATGCTGTGCAGTATAATGACAATTATTATCTATACACAGATAATGATCATGCAGCACTGCATAATGATGTGTCTATACACTGATTATTATGCTGCACAGTATAATAATGATGAGTATCTATACACTGATGAGAATGCTGCACTGCATAATGATGATTAGTATCTATACACTGATGAGAATGCTGCACTGTATAATGATAATTAGTATCTATAGCACAGATAATGACCATGCATCACTGTATAATGATGTGTTTATATACACTGATTAGTATGCTGCACAGTATAATGATGATGAGTATCTATATGCAGACTGTATAATTATGTGTCTTACTACACCAGGGGGTGTATTTAGGTTTTGTGCTGCCCTAGGCACTCAAAATTCTGCTGCCCCCCCCCACCCTAGGTTTAAGGCCTTTTTTTAGACATAATATTTTTGGGCAGGGTGTAAAAAATAAAAAAAAATGTCTTTTTAAGTAGATGTTCACCAGGGGCTTGCATTCACTCTGGTCACACACACACCACACACACACACACACACACACACACACACACACACACATATATATATATATATATATATATATATATATTTAGACATTATTTGCAAGTCAGATGATTAAAGTGTTTATATCAGAAAAAAAATATCCTTCACTGTATGATAGTTTGTCAGTAGGTAGTTTGTTTAACCTTAAACATCTTCTTTGGTGATTGACAGTTATTTAAGCAAAATATCTGCTTGGATAAATATGTAATGAATATACAAACTGGCCTTTAAAAGTACTTAAAAAATACAACAGTAGTTATGGTTTAGGAATTGTATCGTAGGGGATAAAGTCACATGATACAATCATAATAAAGTATATACTTGTATTGTTTATGAATGTATTAAATGCATACAACATATTTTCAGTTGTGTTTTAAGTCACATAGTTGTATAGATTCAGCAATAAATACTTATTCTTTGCATGACAGATAGACAAACAGTAAATGTACAAGTATTTAGTGACTAATCCATTAAGTATTTTAATGCCTAATGAAGATGTATTGAAGGGAGAAAGGCATATGCTGTTTCACAGTGGCACGTTGTAGTGCACACTGCACTGTGTAGTCTGTGTGAGTCTCAATCACGTGGTGGAGCCAGGAAGAATACCGCATTCGCTCTCAGTCCAGGCCAGGCTGCGCAAGTGAGTTCCGCCTCCACTGTCACCACGTCATGCACACCCACATACAATCCCATAGGATAGCAATAGCCCGGGCCAGCCATTTAAGTCATTTGTAATCGGTTGATTTAGCCACCTGGCCCTGAGTTCAGTAGAGTGGCCCTAGGGACTAAAAATTCTGCTGCCCCTTAAAAATCTGCCTCCCTAGGCACCGGCCTCGTTGGCCTATGCCTTAATACGCCCCTGCTATAACCCTGATGAGTATGCTGTGCAGTATAATGCAGATTATATTTATACACAGATAATAACCATACATCACTGTATAATGATGTGTCTATACACCTGATGAGTATGCTGTGCAGCATAATGCTGATTAGTATCTATACGCAGATAATAACCATACATCACTGTATAATGATGTGTCAATACACTGATTAGTATCCTGCACAGTATAATGATGATGAGTATCTATACACTGATGAGTATGCTGCGCTGTATAATGATTATGAGTACCTATACTCAGATAATGACCATGCAGCACTGTATAATGATAATACGTATCTATACACTGATTAGTATACTGCACAGTATAATGATGATGAGTGTCTATACCCTGATGAAAATGCTGCACTGTATAATGATGATTAGTATCAGTACACAGATAATGATCATGCAGCACTGCATAATGATGTGTCTATACACTGATGAAAATGCTGCACTGTATAATGATGATAAGTATCTATACACAGATAATGATCATGCAGCACTGTATAATGATGTGTCTATAGTTACACTGATTAGTAAGCTGCACAGTATAATGATGATGAGTGTCTATACACTGATGAAAATGCTGCACTGTATAATGATGGATTAGTATCAGTACACAGATAATGATCATGCAGCACTGTATAATGAAGGTTGAGTATTTATACACTGCTAATGAGCTTGTTGTGCTGTATAAACATTTGGAGTATCTGTACTCTAGTATGAGCATGCTGGCACTGTGTAAATATGCTGAGTACCATGCTAAGTATCTATGAACTGATAAGAACAGAAAAGAGAATGCTCAGATCAAGCCCATAATGAGCCCTGCAGGAAACACAAAAAACACCTAAAAAAACAGTCTGTTAGGGTCTATGCAATTTGTATTAATGTTTGAACATTAATATTATAAAAACTATAAGAAGACAACCAACATTGAATCCAGGGTTATACACAATTTTTATGTTTTATGTTTTATATTGATTTGAGTAGATACTTTGGGGCCTATCTATCAAGCTCCGAAAGGAGCTTAATGGCCCTTGTTTCTGGCGAGTCTGAAGACTCGCCAGAAACAGCAGTTATGAAGCAGCGGTCACAAAGGCCAGCTGCTCCATAACCTCGTCCGCCTGTTCTGAGCAAGCCGGACAGGAATCACAACAATTAAACCCGATCGAGTACGATCGGGTTGATTGACACCCCTGCTGCGGCCCATTGGCCGCGAGTCTGCAGGGGGCGGCGTTGCACCAGCAGCTCTTGTGGAGCTGCTGGTGCAATGTTAAATGCGGAGAGCGTATTGCTCTCCACATTCAGCGATGTGTTGCGGACCTGATCTCTTTGAGGCCTATTTATCAAGCCATCAACCCAAATACGCTGGAATTCCGCAGCGTAATTGTGGCAAGCTTAATTCCCCTTAGTTATCAAAGCCTACAGACCGGCAAAAGTGAAAATCTGTGACGTAACCGCCGGTCTCAGTCCGACACAGAGCGTGCTTACGTCACTACAGATGTTCCGAATGCAAATTCGGCACTATCTGACTACTTTTGCAAGTTAACAAATACCTACCAGGTATGCTCGCCACTATTCCCGCACAGCGTACCCTGCTTTTCAATCCGCCGCCCTGGAGGAATAGGAATCAATTGGAGTCTGAAAGCAGCGAAAGCTCATGTTCGCTGCTGCCCGATATTCCATTGATTCCATTGATTCCTATGGGAGAATAAAAGTTATGTTTACACCTAACACCCTAACATGTACCCCGAGTCTAAACACCCCTAATATGCCACCCCCTACACCGCCGCCACCTACATTATACTTATTAACCCCTATTCTGCCGTCCCGACACCGCTGCCACCTAAATAAAAGTTATTAACCCCTATCCCGCCGCTCCCGGAGCCCACCTCAACTAACTAAAGGTATTAACCCCTAAACCCCTGGCCTCCTACATCACTACCACTTACTAAACCTATTAACCCCTAAACTGCAAGCCCCCCACATCGCCATAAAGTAAATTAAACTATTAACCCCTAAACCTAACAACCAGCTAATATTATTAAATATTAACTCATCCCTATATTTTAATACATTTAAACTTACCTTTAGATTTAAATTAAACTATATTAAACTATTAATTAACCTACTAACTATTATACTAAAATTACATTAAAAGGGACAGTCAAGTCCAAAAAAACTTTCATGTTTCAAATAGGGCATGTAATTATAAACAACTTCCAATTTACTTTTATCACCAATTTTGCTTTGTTCTTTTGGTATTCTTAGTTGAAAGCTAGATAGCATATTTACGGCCATTGCCACTCTCGATACCAGCGGTGCTTACGGACGCGGCCAGCTTAAAAAATGTGCTCGTGCACGATTCCCCCATAGGAAACAATGGGACAGTTTGAGGCTGAAAAAAACCTAACACCTGCAAAAAAGCAGCGTTCAGCTCTTAACGCAGCCCTATTGTTTCCTATGGGGAAACACTTCCTAAGTCTGCACCTAACACCCTAACATGTACCCCGAGTCTAAACACCCCTAACCTTACACTTATTAACCCCTAATCTGCCGACCCCCGCTATCGCTGACCCCTGCATATTTTTATTAACCCCTAATCTGCCGCTCCGTACACCGCCGCAACCTACATTATACCTATGTACCCTAATCTACTGCCCATAACACTGCCGACCCCTATATTATATTTATTAACCCCTAATCTGCCCGCCCCAACGTCGCCGCCAGCTACCTACAATAATTAACCCCTAATATGCAGACCGGACCTCACCGCTACTATAATAAATGTATTAACCCCTAATCCGCCTCACTAACCCTATGATAAATAGTATTAACCCCTAATCTGCCCTCCCTAACATCGCCGACACCTAACTTCAAGTATTAACCCCTAATCTGCCGACCGGACCTCACCGCTACACTAATAAATTTTTTAACCCCTAAAAGCTAAGTCTAACCCTAACCCTAACACCCCCCTAAGTTAAATATAATTTAAATCTAACGAAATAAATTAACTCTTATTAAATAAATTATTCCTATTTAAAGCTAAATACTTACCTGTAAAATAAACCCTAATATAGCTACAATATAAATTATAATTATATTGTAGCTATTTTAGGATTTATATTTATTTTACCTGCAACTTTGTATTTATTTTAACCAGGTACAATAGCTATTAAATAGTTAATAACTATTTAATAGCTACCTAGTTAAAATAATTACAAAATTACCTGTAAAATAAATCCTAACCTAAGTTACAATTAAACCTAACACTACACTATCAATAAATTAATTAAATAAAATACCTACAATTATCTACAATTAAACCTAACACTACACTATAAATAAATTAATTAAATACAATACCTACAAATAAATACAATTAAATACAATACCTACAAATAAATACAAAAAATAAAAAAGAACTAAGTTACAAAAATAAAAAAATATTTACAAACATTAGAAAAATATTACAACAATTTTAAACTAATTTACACCTACTCTAAGCCCCCTAATAAAATAACAAAGCCCCCCAAAATAAAACAAATGCCTACCCTATTCTAAAATTAAAAATAGAAAAAGCTCTTTTACCTTACCAGCCCTTAAAAGTGCCCTTTGCGGGGCATTGCCCCAAGAATTCAGCTCTTTTGCCTGTAAAAAAAAACATACAATACCCCCCCCAACATTACAACCCACCACCCACATACCCCTAATCTAACCCAAACCCCCCTTAAATAAACCTAACACTAAGCCCCTGAAGATCTTTCTACCTTGTCTTCACCATGCCAGGTATCACCGATCGCTCCAGGCTCCAAATTCTTCATCCAAGCCCAAGCGGGGGCTGGAGATCCATCATCCGCTTGAAGTCTTCTATCAAGCCGGCGGCTGAAGAGGTCCAGAAGAGGCTCCAAAGTCTTCATCCTATCCGGGCCGAAGAGTAGATCCGGACCGGCAACCATCTTCTTCCAAGCGGTGACAAGCGGCTCCATCTGAAGACCTCCCAGCGCGGATCCATCCTCTTCTTTGCGACGTTCGAATGAAGGTTCCTTTAAAATGACGTCATCCAAGATGGCGTCCCTCGAATTCTGATTGGCTGATAGGATTCTATCAGCCAATCGGAATTAAGGTAGGAAAATTCTGATTGGCTGATGGAATCAGCCAATCGATTCAAGTTCAATCCAATTGGCTGAATAGATCAGCCAATCAGATTGAGCTCGCATTCTATTGGCTGTTCCGATCAGCCAATAGAATGCAAGCTCAATCTGATTGCTGATCGGGATCCAGCCAATCGGATTGAACTTGATTCTGATTGGCTGATTCCATCAGCCAATCAGAATTGTCCTACCTTAATTCGGATTGGATGATAGAATCCTATCAGCCAATCGGAATTCGAAGGACACCATCTTGGATGACGTCATTTAAAGGAACCTTCATTCGGACTTAGGACGTCGCAGAAAAGAGGATGGATCCGCGCTGGAGGTCTTCAAGATGGAGCCACTTGTCACCGCTTGGAAAAGATGGTTGCCTGTCCGGATCTACTCTTCTGCCCGGATAGGATGAAGACTTTGGAGCCTCTTCTGGACCTCTTCAGCCGCCGCTTGATAGAAGACTTCAAGCCGGATGATGGATCTCCAGCCCCCGCTTGGGCTTGGATGAAGAATTTGGAGCCTGGAGCGATCGGTGATACCTGGCATGGTGAAGACAAGGTAGGAAGATCTTCAGGGGCTTAGTGTTAGGTTTATTTAAGGGGGGGTTTGGGTTTAGATTAGGGGTATGTGGGTGGTGGGTTGTAATGTTGGGGGGGTATTGTATGTTTTTTTTTACAGGCAAAAAGAGCTGAATTCTTTGGGGCATGCCCCGCAAAGGGCCCTTTTAAGGGCTGGTAAGGTAAAAGAGCTTTTCTATTTTAATTTTAGAATAGGGTAGGGGCATTTGTTTTATTCCGGGGGTCTTTGTTATTTTATTAGGGGGCTTAGAGTATGTGTAATTAGTTTAAATTGTTGTAATATTTTTCGAATGTTTGTAAATATTTTTTATTTTTTGTAACTTAGTTCTTTTTTTATTTTTTGTACTTTAGTTAGTTAATTTAATTGTATTTATTTGTAGGTATTGTATTTAATTAATTTTATTGATAGTGTAGTGTTAGGTTTAATTGTAGATAATTGTAGGTATTTTATTTAATTAATTTATTGATAGTGTAGTGTTAGGTTTAATTGTAACTTAGGTTAGGATTTATTTTACAGGTAATTTTGTAATTATTTTAACTAGGTAGCTATTAAATAGTTATTAACTATTTAATAGCTATTGTACCTGGTTAAAATAATTACAAAGTTGCCTGTAAAATAAATATTAATCCTAAAATAGCTACAATATAATTATTCGTTATATTGTAGCTATATTAGGGTTTATTTTACAGGTAAGTATTTAGCTTTAAATAGGAATAATTTATTTAATAAGAGTTCATTTATTTCGTTAGATTTAAATTATATTTAACTTAGGGGGGTGTTAGTGTTAGGGTTAGACTTAGCTTTAGGGGTTAATACATTTATTATAGTAGCGGTGAGGTCCGGTCGGCAGATTAGGGGTTAATAAGTGTAGGTAGGTGTCGGCGATGTAGAGGGGGGCAGATTAGGGGGTTAATAAATATAATATAGGGGTCGGCGGTGTTAGGGGCAGCAGATTAGGGGTACATAAGTATAACGTAGGTGGCAGCGGTGTGCGGTCGGCAGATTAGGGGTTAAAAAAATGTAATCGAGTGGCGGCGATGTGGGGGGGCCTCGGTTTAGGGGTACATTGGTAGTTTATGGGTGTTAGTGTACTTTAGAGCACAGTAGTTAAGAGCTTTAGATACCGGCGTTAGCCCAAAAAGCTCTTACTCCGTGGCTTTTTCTCTGCGGCTGGAGTTTTGTCGTTAGATTTCTAACACTCACTTCAGCCACGTACTCTAAATACCGCGTTAGAAAGATCCCATTGAAAAGAGTAGGATACGCAATTGGCGTAGGGGGATCTGCGGGTATGGAAAAAGTCGTGGCTGCGAAGTGAGCGTTAGACCCCTTTAATGACTGACTCCAAATACCAGCGGCGATAAAAACCAGCGTTAGGAACCCCTAACGCTGGTTTTGGACGGCTAACCGCCAAACTCTAAATCTAGCCGTAGTGAGCACGCCCGTGGATTGTGGCAGACACTGCACTAATTGGCTAAAATGAAAGTCAATATATAATAAATAAAATGTCATGTGATCAGGGGGCTGTCAGAAGATGCTTAGATACAAGTTTAATCACAGAGGCAAAAAGTGTATTTTATAACTGTGTTGGTTATGCAAAACTGGGGAATAGGTAATAAAGGGATTATCTATCTATTAGAAACACACAAAATTCTGGTGTTGACTGTCCCTTTACGTTTTATGGATAAGTAAGTCTGGTGCTCCATCGTGCTTTTTGGGTGCAAAGGAGTTAGTAAAATTATTAGACCAATATTTCTCAACCAGGGTCCTAAAGTGCCCCCAACAGGCCAGGTTTCATTCTAGCTGAACCAGTGCACAGGTGAAAAAAATCAGCTGATCATGAACACCATGTTACCAACTTGCTCTCAATTATCACTGATTATTTCACTAGTGCACTGGTTCAGCTAGAATGAAAACCTGGTCTGTTGGGGGTACTTGAGGACCGTGGTTGAGAAACAATGAGATTAGACAACTCTTAGTCAAAGCATTACAAGGCAATAGCGACATAAGTACATGTACTCCCAATTAGCAGTCACTTCCTTTTATTGGAGTTGGTTTGCTGCATGAAAAATGTTTAGTTGAAATAGAGCCATCTTTATTCACCAGAATATCCCTTTAACCTAAGCAGAAAAAATGCAAAGATTCGAGGAACAAAATTTTAACAATTTGATTGTGATTACATTGAATTTAAAGAAAATCAAATTACTGATCTATATTTTGTTTCATAGCTGGGCTTGTGAGTCCCATATGGCAGAATTTTTTAGATGGTGTCTTGTACATCAATACATTTAAAGGGACAGTCAACACCAGAATTTTTATTTGTTTTAAAAAGAGATAATCCCTTTATTACCCCCTTCCCCAGTTTGCATAACCAACACAGCTATATTAATATACTTTTAACCTCTGTGATTACCTTGCATCTAAGCCTCTGCAAACTGCCCCCTTATTTCAGTTCTTTTGACAGACTTGCAGTTTAGCCAATCAGTGCCTGCTCCCAGATAACTTCACGTGCACGAGCACAGTGTTATCTATATAAAATACGTGAACTAACACCCTCTAGTGGTGAAAAACTGTTAACATGCATTCTGAAAAGAGGTGGCCTTCAAGGTCTAAGAAATTAGTCATAGAACCTCCTAGGTTAAGCTTTCAACTAAGAATACCAAGAGAACAAGAGTAAAAATTGGTAATAAAAGTAAATTGAAAATTGTTTAAAATGACATGCTCTATCTGAATCATGAATTTTTTTTTGGCCTAGACTGGTCCCTTTAATTTTGTTGTCATTAAAGGTACATTAAAGTTTTTTTTGCTTGTTATATCTAAAAGAAGTAATTTAAAAAAATGTGTCCTTTTTTTAATGTTATGTACTGAGAAAAAAATGTTATTAAAGGTCTATTTATACACAGAGTCGTGAACTTACGTGTTAGCTTTGAAATCAAAACGAATAGCTTTAAAATAACTTTTTTTTCATGGAAAAAAATATTTATTTTCACATGCTTAAAGCATACCCCTTTAAATACATAGTTTTTTTTGTTTTTTTTTTAGTTAAATTTTTATTATACAAAAAGGACAAGAAAAACACAAAAACCAACACACATAATCACACATTTCTCCATACAATGGGAGGTTACAGCATAAAAGACAGATATATAAAATAAAAAAAGCTTGAAACCATACAAATCAAAAGCTTCTGCTCATCTCAAATACAATAGCCAGAACCCTTTCCCAGACATTCCCACAAAGAGAAAAAAGAAAAGAAAAAAAAAGGGGGAGAATTTTCCCTCTCTTCTCTCACCTCCCCCCCCCCCCACCCCTGTGTCCCCTCAACCCCTCCCTAAACTAGTTTGATGTTAATATTTGTTCTATATATTGTACAAAGTCATTTCCCTGAAAACCCACAAAAAACTTCCACTTTCTACAAAATTTTTTCTCTTGAGGGCCCCCCTAATTTTGATTCATACGCTGCCTTGATTGATGAGTCTAATAATACTTTCCTCACTCTAAAATAGTGGGTGTCTTACAAGAGAATCCAATATTTAAAGAAAAGTGTTCTAATAATTATTAACGCTACTAATATAAAGTCAACATCTTTGTCCCAAGCAGCATGGGATCTTAAGAAAAGAATAGAGTCTCGTGTTAGCTGAATCTTTTTTTTTACTATATTGGAGAGAAAATATTCTAACCTTCATCCAAAATTGATTTACCTTGGGGCATCCCCAGACTAGATGAATCAAGTCAGGATCCTGAAAGTGGCATTTAGAACAGATATCAAACACATTCTTATTCCACTTAGCCACTCTCCGAGGGGTTAAGTAATCTCTGTGTATCACCCTGAATTGAATTTCCCTATAGTAAGATGAGGAAAACAACCTCTGCGCAGTCTTCAAACTCTTTAGAAGTATTGTATCGAGGTCAGGTGAATCAACCAGTGTTAACCACTGGGAAGTCAAATCTACTAAACCGATGTTTCTTCCAAAGATACTAAGAATTTGTAGATAAAGGATAACAATCCCTTCCTAACCTTTACCACATTGACCAACGGGTGTTGTTCCCACATCTGGGGATCCAGATTCGCTAATTTAAGAATATAGCTTTTTGCTTGAATAAAGTAGAATATATGTTTAAATACATTGTTACATTTTAAGTCAAAACATTTAAGGAGACAGTATTATCCTTTTTTTTTTTTTACTTCATTTTTTTTCTATGTATTTTGCAGCTCTGCTATTGGCCCACAGTTCAATATGAAACAAAAAAATCATCCTCCCCTCCCTCTTTTATATTATATTACATATACATATTTAGACGTATGTTAAAGTCCTGATGGAATAGCCAATAAAATACAAGCTCAATCCTATTGGCTGATTGGATCAGCGAGTAGAATGAAAGCTCAAATTCTATTGGCTGATTGCAACAGCAATAGGATTTTTTTCCCCCTTAATTCCGATTCGATGATAGAATTCTATCAACCAATCGAATATAAGGGACGCCATCATGGATGACGTCATTTAAAGGGAACTTCATTCTCAGAAGCGTCGTAAGAAGAGGATGCTCCGCGCCGGATGTCTTGAAGATGGAGCCGCTCCGCGCCGGATGGATGAAGATAGAAGATGCCGTCTGGATGAAGACTTCTGCCGGCTTAGATGAAGACTTCGGCCCGCTTGGATGAAGACTTCTGCCGGCTTCGCTGAGGACTTCTGCCGCTTTGATGAGGATGGATGTCTGGTCTTCGAAAACTGTAAGTGGATCTTCGGGGGTTAGTGTTAGGTTTTTTTAAGGGTTTATTGGGTGGGTTTTAATTTTAGGTTAGGGACTTTGGGCTGAAAAAGAGCTAAATGCCCATTTATGGGCAATGCCCATACAAAGGCCCTTTTCAGGGCAAAGGGGAGCTTAGGTTTTTTAGATAGGTTTTTATTTGGTGGGTTGGTTGTGTGGGTGGTGGGTTTTACTGTTGGGGGGTATTTGTAATTTTATTTACAGGTAAAAGAGCTGATTTCTTTGGGGAAATGCCCAGCAAAAGGCCCTTTTAAGGGCTATTGGTAGTTTATTGTAGGCTAGGTTTTTTTTATTTGGTGGGGGGCTTTTTATTTTCATAGGGCTATTAGATTAGGTGTAATTAGTTTAAATCTTTGATAATTTATTTTTTATTTTGTGTAACTTAGTGTTTTTTATTTTGTGTAACTTAGTTGTTATTTTTTTGTAACTTAGTAATTCTTTATAGTAGATTTAAATAATTGAGTAGGATTAGGTGTTTAAATATGTAATATAGTTAATTTAAAATTGTTTAGTTTAGATGTTTTAGTTTTAGTTTTAGTATAATAGTTAAGAGTAGGTTAATAATAGTTTAATATAGTTTATTTTAATTCTAAAGGTAAGTTTAAATTTATTATAAGATAGGGAATGATTAATATTTGTTGTAAAGTTAGCGGTTGTTAGGTTAGGGGTTAATAGCTTAATTTAGTTATGGCGATGTGGGGGGCTGGCGGTTTAGGGTTTAATAGGTTTAGTAAGTGGGTAGTGATGTGGGAGGCCAGGGGTTTAGTGGTTAATACATTTATTTAGTTGCGGTGTTCCCTGGGGAGCGGGCGGGGTAGGGGTTTAGTAACTTTATTTAGTTGCGGTGGGCTCCGGAGCGTCGGAGATAGGGGGTTTATTAACTTTATTTAGTTGCTTTGGGCTCTGGGAGCGGCGGGGATAGGGGGGTAAATAATTTTATTTAGTTGCTGTGCTCTCCCTGAGCGGCGGGATAGGGGTAGATACATTTATTTAGTTGCGGAGGATCCGGGAGCGGTGGTATAGGGGTTAATAACTTTATTTTCGTTGCGACAGGGTCCGGGAGCAGCGGATAGGGGGTTAAACATTTTAGTATCTTGGCGGTGTTTAGTGACAAAGATATAAAAAAGTTGGTAAAAAGCCGAATAGCAGCGAGATCGATGACTGTTAGCTAACAACAGTCCACTGTTCATGGCCCCATACTTGGTGCGTGGCTTTTTGACAGCTTTCTTTATAAATTATGGAGAGTCAATTCAGGTCTGCGGCCGCGATGTTAGGCGAACGTATTAGTGCTGGCGAATGCAACTCAGTTGTCGGCTTGATTTTATAACTTATGTGTGAAGATATTGGTGATTGCTGATATATTACATAGAATGCATATTAACAGAGTGCTATACAGAGTGCAAAATGATATTATAACTTATGTGTGAAGATGTTGGTGATTCTGGACATTAGTGATGTCGCAAAATTGTTCGCGACGGCTAATAGTTCCTGGCGAACATTGCATGTTCGTGTTCGCCGCGGTGGGCGAACATTCGATCCGCCCCCTATTCATCATCATTGAGTAATACTTTGACCTGTACCTAACAGTCAGCAGGCACATTCCAGCCAATCAGCAGCAGACCCTCCCTCCCAGACCCTCCTACCTCCTGGACAGCATCCCTTTTAGATTAATTCGGAAGCCTGCATTGTTAGTGAGAGGAGGGACAGTGTAGCTGCTGCTGATTGAATAGGGAAATCTATAGCTAGGCTAGTGTATTCAGTGTCCACTACAGTCCTGAAGGACTCATCTGATCTCTGCTGTAAGGACAGCACCCCAAAAAGCCCTTTTAGGGCTGCTTTTTTTTTTTCCCTGTGTAATCTAATTGCAGTTGCCTGCCTGCCAGCGTGTGTCTCAGGCTCACAGTGTATACTGTGCCCACTTGCCCAGTGCACCCTCATATCTGGTGTAACAGTAGTGTAGATTTAAAAAAACAACACTTTTTTGACTAATGTTAAATAATAGCAGTCAGTTTCCTTCACACGTGTGCGTTTAAGTGCCTGCCTGCCAGGGCACAGTGTCACCCCAGTGCAACTCATATCTGGTGTAACAGTAGTGTAGATTTTAAAAAAAACAACACTTTTTTGACTGTTTTAAATAATAGCAGTCAGGTTTCCTTCCACGTGTGCGTTTAAGTGCCTGCCTGCCAGGGCACAGTGTCACCCCAGTGCAACTCATATCTGGTGTAACAGTAGTGTAGATTTAAAAAAAACAAACACTTTTTTTGACTGTGTTAAATAATAGCAGTCAGTTTCCTTCACACGTGTGCGTTTAAGTGCCTGCCTGCCAGGGCACAAAGTGTCACCCCAGTGCAAACCCATATCTGGTTAACAGTAGTGTAGATTTAAAAAAAAAACAACACTTTTTTGGACTGTTTTAAATAATAGCAGTCAGTTTCCTTCACACGTGTGCGTTTAAGTGCCTGCCTGCCAGGGCACAGTGGTCACCCCAGTGCAACTCATATCTGGTGTAACAGTAGTGTAGATTTAAAAAAAAAAACACTTTTTTGACTGTGTTAAATAATAGCAGTCAGTTTCCTTCACACGTGTGCGTTTAAGTGCCTGCTTGCCAGGGCACAGTGTCACCCCAGTGCAACTCATATCTGGTGTAACAGTAGTGTTAATTAAAAAAAAAACAACACTTTTTGACTGTGTTAAATAATAGCAGTCAGTTTCCTTCACACGTGTGCGTTTCAGGGCCTGCCTGGCCAGGGCACAGTGTCACCCCAGTGCAACTCATATCTGGCGTAACAGTAGTGTAGATTTTAAAAAAACAACACTTTTTTGATTGTGTTTAAATAATAGCAGTCAGTTTCGCTTCACACGTGGTGGCGTTGAAGTGCTGCCTGCCAGGGCAGCAGTGTCACCCCAGTGCAACTCATATCTTGTGTAACAGTAGTGTACATACCTGATGTTTTAAAGCACGTTATTCCAAACAATTTAGGAATGTTAGGTTATTTATGCCCTTTATGGATTAAACCAGACTCTGCATCAACTATGTAATTTTTCCATGGAGTTTTGCCATGGATCCCCCTCCAGCATGCACAGTCAGGTGTTAGTCCCCTTGAAACAACTTTTCCATCACTATTGTGGCCAGAAAGAGTCCCTGTTGGTTTTAAAATTCGCCTGCCTATTGAAGGTCTATGCGGTTCGCCGGTTCGCCCGTTCGCGAACAGTTGTGGAAGTTTGCGTCCGCCGTTCGTCATATGTCACTACTGGACATATTACATAGATATGCATATAACAGAGTGTTATACAGAGTGCAAGATGATATTATAACTTATGTGTGAAGATGTTGGTGATTTCTGGACATATTTACATACATATGCATATAACAGAGGTGTTATACAGAGGTGCAAAATGAGATTATAACTTATGTGTGAAGATGTTGGTGATTGCTGAACATATTACATACATATGCATACAACAGAGTTGCTATACAGAGTGCAAGATGATATTATAACTAATGTGTGAAGATTTTGGTGATTGCTGGACATATTACATACATATGCATACAACAGAGTGAGCTATACAGAGTGCAAGATGACTATTATAACTTATGGTGTGGAAGATGTTGGTGATTGCTCGACATTGATTGAAATACATATGCATATAAGCAGAGCGCTATACAGAGTACAAGATGATATTGTTATAACTTATGTGTGAAGATGTTGGTGATTGCTGGACATTAGTGAAGTCGCGAATTGTGCGCCGGCTGAATAAGTTCCCGGCGAAACATAGCTTGTTCACGTTCGCAGCGAGTGGGCGAACATATGCGATGTTCGATTCCGCCCCCTATTCGTCATCATTGAGTAAACTTTGACCCTGTATCTCACAGTCTGCAGACACATTACAGCCAATCAGCAGCAGACACTCCCTCCCAGACCCTCCCAGCTCCTGGGCAGCAGCCATTTTAAGATTAATTCTGATCCTGCATTGTTAGTGAGAGGAGGACAGTGTAGCTGCTGCTGATTTTTTAGGGAAATTGATAGCTAGGCTAGTGTATTCAGTGTCCACAACATACATGTCCTGAAGGGACTCATCTGATCTCTGCTGTTTGGACAGCACCCCAAAAAGCCGCTTTTTAGGGCTAGAACATCAGTCGTTTTTTTATTTTTTTTTGCCTTTGTAATTTTGACTGTGAAACATCAGTCTGCTAGTGTAATCTAATTGCAGTTGCCTGCCTGCAGTGCAACCACTCATATCTGTTTGTAACAGTAGGTTAAATTTAAAAAAAAAAAAAACTTTTTTGACTGTGAAACATCAGTCTGCTAGTGTAATCTATTGCAGTTGCCTGCCTGCCAGCGTGTGTGCCAGGCCCACTTGCCAACTAGTGCCACCACTCATACTTGTTGTAACAGTAGTGTAAATAATTTTTAAAAAAAACTTTTTGACTGTGAAACATCAGTCTGCTAGTGTAATCTAATTGCCGTTGCCTGCCTGCCAGCGTGTGTGCCAGACCCACTTGCCAACTACTGCCAACACTCACATTTGTTGTAAACAGTAGTGTAAATATTTTTAAAAAAACTTTTTGACTGTGAAACATCAGTCTGCTAGTGTAATCTAGTTGCGAGTTGCCTGCCTGCCAGCGTGTGTGCCAGACGCCACTTGCGCAACTAGGTGCAACCACCTCATATTTGTTGTAACAGTAGTGTAAATTATTAAAAAAAACTTTTTTGACTGGGAAACAATCAGTCTGCTAGTGTAATCTAATTGCAGTTGCCTGCCTGCCTGCCAGCGTTTATGCCAGGCCCACTTGCCAACTAGTGCCACCGACTCATATTGTTGTAACAGTAGTGTAAATATTTTTAAAAAACATGTTTGACTGTTGAAACATCAGTCTGCTAGTGTAATATAATTGCATTTGCTGCCTGCCCAGCGTGTGTGCCAGGCCCACTTGCCAACTAGTGCCACCACTCATATCTGTTTGTAACAGTAGTGTAATTTTTAAAAAAAAAAAACTTTTTTGTGACTGTGAAACAATAGTCTTCTAGTGTAATCTAAGTAGCAGTTGCCTGCCTGCAGTGCAATCACTCATATCTGTTGTAAGCAGTAGGTTAAATTTAAAAAAAAAACTTTTTTGACTGTGAAACATCAGGTCTGCTAGTGTAATCTAATTGCAGTTGCCTGCCTGCCAGCGTGTGTGCCAGGCCCGACTTGCCAACTAGTGCCACCACTCATATTTGTGTGTAACCGTAGTGTAAATATTTAAAAAAAAAACTTTTGACTGTGAAACATCAGTCTGCTAGTGTAATCTAATTGCAGTTGCCTGCCTGCCTGCCAGCGTGTGTGCAGGCCCACTTGCCAACTACTGCCAACTCTCACATTTGGTTGTAACAGGTAGTGTAAATATTTTTTAAAAAAAAACTTTTTTGACTGTGAAACATCAGTCTGCTAGTGTAATCTAATTGCAGTTGCCTGCCTGCCAGCGTTTGTGCCAGGCCCACTTGCCAACATGTGCCACCACTCATAGTTTGTTTGTAACAGTAGTGTAAATATTTTTTAAAAAAACTTTTTTTGACTGTGAAACATCAGTCTGCTAGTGTAATCTAGTTGCAGTTGCCTGCGCTGCGCAGCGTGTGGTGCCAGACCCACTTGCCAAACTAGTGCCACCAACTCATATTTGTTGTAACAGTAGTGTAAATATTTTTTTAAAAAAATTTTTGACTGTGAAACATCAGTCTGCTAAGTGTAATATAATTGCAGTTGCCTGCCAGCGTGTGTGCCAGGCCCACTTGCCAACTAGTGCCACCACTCATATCTGTTGTAACAGTAGTGTAAATATTTTTAAAAAAAACTTTTTGACTGTGAAACATCAGTCTGCTAGTGTATCTAGTTGCAGTTGCCTGCCTGCCAGCGTGTGTGCCAGACCCACTTGCCAACTAGTGCCCACGCACTCATATCTGTTGTAACAGTAGTGTAAATATTTAAAAAAAAAACGTTTTTGGACTGTGAAACATCAGTCTGCTAGTGTAATCTAAGTTGCAGTTGCCTGCCTGCCTGCCAGCGTTGTGGCCAGAACCCACTTGCCAACTACATGCCAACACTCACATATGTTATAACAGTAGTGTAAATTTTTTTTAAAAAAACTTTTTTGACTGTGAGAACATCAGTTTGCTAGTGTAATCTAATTGCAGTTGGCCTGCCTGCCAGCGTTTGTGCCAGACCCACTTGCCAACTAGTGCCACCAGCTCATATTTTTGTAACAGTAGTGTAAATATTTAAAAAAAAAAAACTTTTTTGACTGGTGAAACATCAGTCTGCTATTGTAATCTATTTGCAGTTGCCTGCCTGCCAGCGTTTGTGCCAGGCCCACTTGCCAACTAAGTGCCACCACTCATATTTGTTGGTCGAACAGTAGTGTAAATATTTTTAAAAAAAACATTTTTGACTGTGAAACATCAGTCTGCTAGTGTAATATAATTGCAGTTGCCTGCCTGCCAGCGTGTGTGCCAGGCCCACTTGCCAACTAGTGCCACCACTCATATCTGTTGTAACAGTAGTGTAATTTAAAAAAAACAAAAAAACTTTTTTGACTGTGAAACATCAGTCTGCTAGTGTAATCTAATTGCAGTTGCCTGCCTGCCTGCCAGCGTGTGTGCCAGGCCCACTTGCCAACTACTGCCAACACTCACATTTGTTGTAACAGTAGTGTAAATATTTTAAAAAAAACTTTTTTGACTGTAACAGTAGTGTAAATATTTTAAAAAAAAACTTTTTTGACTGTGAAACATCAGTCTGCTAGTGTAATCTAATTGCAGTTGCCTGCCTGCCAGCGTGTATGCCAGGCCCACTTGCCAACTAGTGCCACCACTCATATTTGTTGTAACAGTAGTGTAAATATTTTTAAAAAAACATTTTTGACTGTGAAACATCAGTCTGCTAGTGTAATATAATTGCAGTTGCCTGCCTGCCAGCGTTGTGTGCCAGGCCCACATGCCAACTCATATCTGTTGTAACAGTAGTGTACTTTTTTTTTTTTTAAAAAAACTTTTTTGACTGTGAAACATTAGTCTTCTAGTGGTAATCTAATAGCAGTTGCCTGCCTGCAGTGCAATCACTCATATCTGTTGTAACATAGTACAGTTAAATTTAAAAAACAAAAAAAACTTTTTTGACTGTGAATCATAAGTCTGCTAGTGTAATCTAATTGCAGTTTGCCTGCCTGCGCAGCGTGTGTGCCAGGGCCCACATGCTCAACTAGTGCCACCACGTCATAGTTTGTGTGTAACAGTAGTGTAAATAGTTTAAAAAAAACTTTTTGACTGTGAAACATCAGTCTGCTAGTGTAATCTAATTGCAGTTGCCTGCCTGCCCTGCCAGCGTGTGTGCCAGGGCCCACTTGCCAACTACTCAGCCAACACTCACATTTGTTGTAACAGTAGTGTAAAATTTTTAAAAAAAAACTTTTTTGACTGTGAAACATCAGGTCTGCTAGTGTGTAATCTAATTGCAGTTGCCTGCCTGCCAGCGTTTGTGCCAGGCCCCACTTGCCAACTAGTGCCACCACTCATATTTGTTGTAAACAGTAGTGTAAATATTTTTAAAAAAACTTTTTGACTGTGAAACATCAGTCTGCTAGTGTAATCTAGTTGCAGTTGCCTGCCTGACAGCGTGTGTGCCAGACACCACTTGCCAACTACTGCACCACTCATATTTGTTGTAACAGTAGGGTAAATATTTTTTAAAAAAATTTTTTTGACTGTGAAACATCAGTCTGCTAGTGTAATATAATTGCAGTTGCCTGCCTGCCTTGCCTGCCAGCGTGTGTGCAGGCCCACTTGCCAACTAGTGCCACCACTCATATCTGTTGTAACAGAAGTGTAAATATTTTAAAAAAAAAACTTTTTTGACTGTGAAACATCAGTCTGCTATTGTAATCTAATTGCAGTTGCCGGCCTGCCAGCGTTTGTGCCAGGCCCACTTGCCAACTTAGTGCCACCACTCATATTGGTTGTAACAGTAGTGTAAATATTTTTAAAAAAACATTTTTGACTGTGAAACATCAGTCTGCTAGTGTAATATAAATGGCAGTTGCCTGCCTGCCAGCGTGTGTGCCAGGCCCACTTGCCAAATAGTGCCACCACTCATATCTGTTGGTAACAGTAGTGTAATTTAAAAAAAAAAAAAAAACTTTTTTGAGCTGTGAAACATTAGTCTGCTAGTGTAATCTAATAGCAGATGCCTGCCCTGCAGTGCAACCACTCAGTATCTGTTGTAACAGTAAGGTTAAATTTAAAAAAAAACCAAAACTTTTTTGACTGTGAAACATCAGTCTGCTAGTGTAATCAAATTGCAGTTGCCTGCCTGCCAGCGTGTGTGCCAGGCCCACTTGCCAACTAGTTGCCACCACTCATATTTGTTTGTAACTGTAGTGTAAATATTTTTTAAAAAACTTTTTTGACTGTGAAACATCAGTCTGCTAGTGTAATCTAATTGCAGTTGCCCGCCTGCCAGCGTTTGTGCCAGGCCCACTTGCCAACTAGTGCCACCACTCATATTTGTTGTAACAGTAGTGTAAATATTTTGTAAAAAAACTTTTTTGACTGTGAAACATCAGTCTGCTAGTGTAATCTAGTTGCAGTTGCCTGCCTGCCAGCGTGTGTGCCAGACCCACTTGCCAACTAGTGCCACCACTCATATTTGTTGTAACAGTAGTGTAAATATTTTTTTAAAAAAACTTTTTTGACTGTGAAACATCAGTCTGCTAGTGTAATCTAATTGCAGTTGCCTGCCTGCCAGCGTGTGTGCCAGGCCCACTTGCCAACTAGTGCCACCACTCATATTTGTTGTAACAGTAGTGTAAATATTTAAAAAAAAACTTTTTTGACTGTGAAACATCAGTCTGCTAGTGTAATATAATTGCAGTTGCCTGCCTGCCAGCGTGTGTGCCAGGCCCACTTGCCAACTAGTGCCACCACTCATATCTGTTGTAACAGTAGGTGTAAATATTTTTTAAAAAAACTTTTTGACTGTGAAACATCAGGTCTGCTAGTGTAATCTAGTTGCAGTTGCCTGCCTGCCAGCAGTGTGTGCCAGACCCACTTGCCGAACCTAGTGCCACCACTCATATTTGTTGTAACAGTAGTGTAAATATTTTTTAAAAAAAAAACTTTTTTGACTGTGAACATCAGTCTGCTAGTGTAATCTAATTGCAGTTGCCTGCCTGCCTGCCAGCGTTTGTGCCAGGCCCACTTGCCACCTAGTGCACCATCATATTTGTTGTAACAGTAGTGTAAATATTTAAAAAAAAACTTTTTTGACTGTGAAACATCGTCTGCTAGTGTAATATAATTGCAGTTGCCTGCCTGCCAGCGTGTGTGCCAGGCCCATTTGCCAACTAGAGCCACCACTCATATTTGTTGTAACAGTAGTGTAATATTTAAAAAAAAACTTTTTTGACTGTGAACATCAGTCTACTAGTGTAATCTAATTTCAGTTGCCTGCCTGCCAGCGTGTGTGCCAGGCCCATTTGCCAACTAGTGCCACCAGTCATATTGTTGTAACAGTAGTGTAAATAATTTAAAAAAAACTTTTTTGACTGTGAAACATCAGTCTGCTAGTGTAATCTATTGCAGTTGCCTGCCTGCCAGCGTGTGTGCCAGGCCCACTTGCCAGCTAGTGCCACCACTCATATTGCTTGTAACAGTAGTGTAAAATTATTTAAAAAAAAAACTTTTTGACTGTGAAACGTACAGTCTTGCTAGTGTAATCTAATTGCAGTTGCCTGCCTGCCAGCGTTTGTGCCAGGCCCAGCTTGCCAACTAGTGCCACCACTCATATTTGTTGTAACAGTAGTGTAAATAGTTTTAAAAAAAACTTTTTTGACTGTGAAAGCATCAATCTGCTAGTGTAAATCTAATTGCAGTGACCTGCCTGCCAGCGTGTGTGCCAGGCCCACTTGCCAACTAGTGCCACCACTCATATTTGTTGTAACAGTAGTGTAAATATATTAAAAAAAACTTTTTTGACTGTGAAACATCAGTCTGCTAGTGTAATCTAATTGCAAGTTGCCTGCCTGCCAGCGAGTGTGCCAGGCCCACTTGCCAGCTAGTGCCTACCATGCATATTTGTTGTAACAGTAGGTAAATATGTTAAAAAAAAAAAAACTTTTTTGACTGTGAAACATCAGTCAGCTAGTGTAATCTAATTGCAGTTGCCTGCCTGCCAGCGTTTGTGCCAGGCCCACTTGCCCAACTAGTGCCACCCACTCATATTTGTTGTAACAGTAGTGTAAATATTTAAAAAAAACTTTTTTGACTGTGAAACATCAATCTGCTAGTGTAAATCTAATTGCAGTGGACCTGCCTGCCAGCGTGTGTGCCAGGCCCACTTGCCAACTAGTGCCACCACTCATATTTGTTGTAACAGTAGTGTAAATATATTTAAAAAAAACTTTTTGACTGTGAAACATCAGTCTGCTAGTGTAATCTAATTGCAGTTGCCTGCCTGCCAGCGTTTGTGCCAGGCCCACTTGCCAACTAGTGCACCAACTCATATTTGTTGTAAGTAGTGTAAATATTTAAAAAAAAACTTTTTTTGACTGTGAAAGCATCAGTCTGCTAGTGTAATCTAATTGCAGTTGCCTGCCTGACAGCATGTGTGCCAGGCCCACTTGCAACTAGTGCCACCAGCTCATATTTGTTGTAACAGTAGTGTAAAGTATTAAAAAAAAAAAAACTGGTTTTAACTGTGAAACATCAATCTGCTAGTGTAATCTAATTGCAGTGACCTGCCTGCCAGCGTGTGTGACAGGCCCACTTGCCAACTAGTGCCACCACTCATATTTGTTGTAACAGTAGTGTAAATATTTTTTTAAAAAAAAACTTTTTTGACTGTGAAAACATCAGTCTGCTAGTGTAATCTAATTGCAGTTGCATGCCTCCAGCGTTTGTGCCAGCCCACTTGCCAACTAGTGCCACCACTCATATTTGTTGTAACAGTAGTGTAAATATTAAAAAAAAAAACTTTTTTGACTGTGAAACATCAGTCTGCTAGTGTAAATAGTTGCAGTTGCCTGCCTGCCAGCATGGTGCCAGGCCCACTTGCCAACTAGTGCCACCACTCATATTGTTGTAACAGTAGTGTAAATATTTAAAAAAAAAACTTTTTGACTGTGAAACATCAGTCTGCTAGTGTAAT
Organism: Bombina bombina; assembly: GCF_027579735.1. Taxonomy (NCBI): domain Eukaryota; kingdom Metazoa; phylum Chordata; class Amphibia; order Anura; family Bombinatoridae; genus Bombina; species Bombina bombina. Next base: position 95,655,030 of record NC_069501.1, read on the forward strand.
CTAGTGTGCAGTTGCCTGCCTGCCAGCGTGTGTGCCAGACCCACTTGCCAACTAGTTCCACCACTCATATTTTGTTGTAACAGTAGTGTAAATATTTTAAAAAAAAAAATTTTGACTGTGAAACATCATGTCTGCTAGTGTAATCTAATTGCAGTTGCCTGCCTGCCAGCGTGTGTGCCAGGTCCCACTTGCCAACTAGTGCCACCACTCACATTGGTTGTAACAGTTAGTTTTAAATATTTTTAAAAAAAAACTTTTTTTGACTGTGAAACATCATCTGCTAGTTGTATATAATTGCAGTTGCCTGCCTGCCAGCGTGTGTGCCAGGCCCACTTGCCAACTACTGCCACCACTCATATCTGTTTGTAACAGTAGTGTAATTTTGTTTTTAAAAAAAAACTTTTTTGACTGTGAAACATTAGTCTGCTAGTTGTAATCTAATAGCAGTTGCCTGCCAGCGTGGTGCCAGGCCACTTGCCAACTAGTGCCACCACTCACATTTGTTGTAACAGTAGGGTTTAAATATTTTTTTAAAAAAACTTTTTTTTGACTGTGAATCATCAGTTCTGCTAGTGTAGTATCTAATTGCAGTTGCCAGCCAGCGTGTGTGCCATGGCCCACTTGCCAACTAGTGCCACCACTAATATTTGTTGTAACAGTAGTGTAAATATTTAAAAAAAAAACTTTTTTGACTGTGAAACATCAGTCTGCTAGTGTAATCTAATTGCAGTTGGCCTGCCTGCCAGCGTGTGTGCCAGGCCCATTTGCCAACAAGTGCCACCACTCATATTTGTTGTAACAGTAGTGTAAATATTTAAAAAAAAAAACTTTTTTGACTTTGAAACATCAGTCTGCTAGTGTAATCAAATTGCAGTTGCCTGCCTGCCAGCGTGTGTGCCAGGCCCACTTGCAACTAGTGCCACCACTCATATTTGTTGTAACAGTAGTGTAAATATTTAAAAAAAAAACATTTTTGACTGTGAAAGCATCAGTCTGCTAGTGTAATATAATTGCAGTTGCCTGCCTGCAGCGTTGTGTGCGCAGGGCCCCACCCTTTGCCAACTAGTGCCACCACTCATATCTGTTGTAACAGTAGTGTAATTTGTTTTTAAAAAAACTTTTTTGACTGTGAAACATTAGTCTGCTAGTGTAATCTAATAGCAGTTGCCTGCCAGCGTGTGTGCCGAGGCCCACTTGCCAACTAGTGCCACCACTCACATTTGTTGTAACGAGTAGTTTAAATATTTTTTAAAAAAACTTTTTTTGACGTGTGAAACATCAGTCTGCTAGTGTAATCTAATTGCAGTTGCCAGCCAGCGTGTGTGCCAGGGCCCACTGCCAACTAGTGCCACCACTAATATTTGTTGTAACAGTAGTGTAAATATTTAAAAAAAAAAACTTTTTTGACTGTGAAACCATCAGTCTGCTAGTGTACTCTAATTGCAGTTGCCCTGCCTGCCAGCGTGTGTGACAGGCCCATTTGCCAACCAAGTGCCACCACTCATATTTGTTGTAACAGTAGTGTAAATATTTTAAAAAAAAAAACTTTTTTGACTGTGAAACAGTCAGTCTGCTAGTGTAATCTAATAGCAGTTGCCTGCCTGCCAGCGAGTGTGCCAGGCCCACTTGCCAACTAGTGCACCACTCATATTTGTTTTAAACAGTAATGTAAATATTTTTTTAAAAAAAACTTTTCGATTGTGAAACATTCAGTCTGCTAGTGTAATCTAATTGCGATTGCCTGCCTGCCAGCGTGTGTGCCAGGCCTATTTGCCAACTAGTGCCACCACTCATATTTGTTGTAAAAGTAGTGTAAATGTTTAAAAAAAAAAACTTTTTTGACTGTGAAACATCAGTCTGCTAGTGTAATCTAATTTCAGTTGCCTGCCTGCAGCGTGTGTGCCAGGCCCATTTGCCAACTAGTGCCACCAGTCATATTTGTTGTAACAGTAGTGTAAATATTGAAAAAAAACTTTTTTGACTGTGAAACATCAGTCTGCTAGTGTAATCTAATAGCAGTTGCCTGCCTGCCAGCGAGTGTGCCAGGCCCACTTGCCAACTAGTGCCACCACTCATATTTGTTGTAACAGTAGTGTAAATATTTAAAAAAAAAAACTTTTTTGACTGTAAAAACATCAGTCTGCTTAGTGTAATCAAATTGCAGTTGCCTGCCTGCCAGCGTGTGTGCCAGGCCCACTTGCCAACTAGTGCCACCACTCATATTTGTTGTAACAGTAGTGTAAATATTTAAAAAAAAACTTTTTTGACCTGTGAAACATCAGTCTGCTAGTGTAATCTAATAGCAGTTGCCTGCCTGCCAGCGAGTGTGCCCAGGCCCAGTTGCCAACTAGTGCCACCACTCATATTTGTTGTAACAGTAATGTAAATATTTTTTAAAAAAAAAACTTTTTTGATTGTGAAACATCAGTCTGCTAGTGTAATCTAATTGCAGTTGCCTGTCTGCCAGCGTGTGTGCCAGCCCATATTGCCAACTAGTGCAACCACTCATATTTGTTGTAAAGTAGTGTAAATGTTTAAAAAAAAAACAAACCTTTTTTGACTGTGAAACATCAGTCTGCTAGTGTATCTAATATCAGTTGCCTGCCTGCCAGCGTGTGTGCCAGGCCATGTGTGCGCAACTAGTGCACCAGTCATATTGTTGTAACAGTAGTGTAAATAATTAAAAAAAAACTTTTTTGACTGTGAAACATCAGTCTGCTAGTGTAATCTAATTGCAGTTGCTGCCTGCCAGCGTGTGTGCCAGGCCCACTTGCCAACTAGTGCCACCACTCATATTTGTTGTAAGTCAGTAGTGTAAATATTTAAAAAAAAACTTTTTTGGACTGTGAAACATCAGTCTGCTAGTGTATCTATTGCAGTTGCTGCTGCAGCGTGTGTGGCCAGGCCCACTTGCAACTAGTGCCACCACTCATATTTGTTGTAACAGTAGTGTAAATATTAAAAAAAAAACTTTTTTGACTGTGAACACAGTCTGCTAGGTGTAAATCTAATTGCAGTTTGCCTGCCTGCCAGCGTGTGTGCCAGGCCCACTTGCCAGCTAGTGCCACCACTCATATTTGTTGTAACAGTAGTGTAAAACATTTAAAAAAAAAACTTTTTTGACTGTGAAACATCAGTCTGCTAGTGTAATCTAATTGCAGTTGCCTGCCTGCCAGCGTGTGGCAGGCCCACTTGCCAACTAGTTGCCACCACTCATATTTGTTGTAAATACACTGTGAAATACACTGTGAAACTGTGAAACATCAGTGTAATCGAATTTCAGTTGCCTGCCTGCCAGCGTGTATGCCAGGCCCACTTGCCAACTAGTGCCACCACTCATATTTGTTTGTAAAAGTAGTGTAAATATTTTAAGAAAAAATTTTTGACTGTGAAACATCAGTCTGCTAGTGTAATCAAATTAACAGTTGCGTGCCTGCCAGCGTGTGTGCCAGGCCCACTTGCCAACTAGTGCCACCACTCATATTTGTTTTAACAGTAGTGTAAATATTTATAAAAAAAAAACTTTTTTGACTGTGAAACATCAGTCTGCTAGTGTAATCTAATAGCAGTTGCCTGCCTGCCAGCGTGTGTGCCAGGAACACTTGCCAACTAGTGCTACACTCATATCTGTTGTAACAGTAGTGTAAATATTTAAAAAAAAAACTTTTTTGTCTGTGAAACATCAGTCTGCTTTTTTGTGTCAGGCTCACAGCACATACTGTGCCCACCTTGCCCTGTGGCAACCACTCATATTTTGTTTAATAGTAGTGTAAGTGTACATTCAAAAAAAAAAAAAATGACAGGCAGAGGCAGGCCTACCCCGCAGGTTCCGTCGTGGTCGTGGTGCTGTGATTCCCTTTGACCCTACAATAATGTCCAGTATTCAGAGGCCACTGTATCATGAACGCGAAAAGAGGACCTAGTTGACTGCTTACACAGGACACCCAATCTTCATCAGCTTCCGCTCGGAACCTTGACGCACCCATCCACCTCCAGCTTAGCTTTGGCACCTCTCAAGTGACCACTCGCCCGCCTGCCGCCACCACCAACACTACACCACAGCCACTTCACTTGATCTGTCAGAGGAGTTATTGACACATCAGTTTGAAGGAAAAGAGTGATGCGCAACCATCATTGACAGAGGATTGTAGATAACAGTGATACGTCTCAGTCAAGCAGCATTACAGACAGCACGCCAATCAACGCATGCTTGTAGGCCTACGCTGCCAGAATGCCGTCATCGCAGAGCTCAGCAGTGTGGGCATTTTTTTTGTGTGTCTGCCTCTGACAACAGTGATGCCATTTGCAACCTGTGCCAAAAGAGTTGTGGGGAAGTCCAACACCCACCTAGGTACAAACTGCTTTGCGAAGGCACATGATCTCACATCACAAACCCTGATGGGATGAACACATGAGTAGAAGCAGCACACAAACTTAAATCCGCCATCCTCCTCTGGTCCAGCATCTTCAGCCACGTCAACCACTGCTGTCCTCCTTACCCCCTCTCAACCATCCGCCACTCTGTCTCTCTTCCGTAGCAGTTCCTGCTCATCTGCCCACCATCAGGTGTCCTGTCAAGGACATGTTTGAGCGTAAGAAGCCAATGTCCCAAAGTCACCCCCTTGCCCGGCGTTTGACAGCTGGCTTGTCTGAACTCTTAGCCCGCCAGCTTTTACCATACAAGCTGGTGGAGTCTGAGGCGTTCAAAAATTTGTAGCTATTGGGACACCGCAGTGGAAGGTACCCGGACAAAATTTCTTTTTCACAAAAGGCAATCCCCAACCTGTACTCGATTGTGCGAAAGGAAGTAATGGCATGTCTGGCACACAGTGTTGGGGCAAGGGTCCATCTGACCACTGATAGCTGGTCTGTAAAGCATGGTCAGGGCAGGTATATCACCTACACTGCGCATTAGGTAAACCTGCTGACGGCTGCTAAGCATGGAATCCGTGGCTCTGCAGAGGAGTTGGTGACACCGCCACGACTTGCAGGCAGGCCTGCTGCCACCTCCTCTACTCCTCCTTCTCCATCCTCTTCCATAACCGCCTCGGCTGAGTCCTCTTCTGCTGCTGCATCTTGCTCCACATAAACGGCACCCCCCCCAGCTCCGCAGGTACTATTCCACATCCCGGATACGGCAGTGCCATGCCGTCTTGGGGTTGACTTGCCTGAAAGCAGAGAGTCACACCGGACCCAGAAACTCCTGACCGCCCTGAACGTACAGGTGGATCAGTGGCTCACTCCACACCAACTGGAGATCGGCAAAGTGGTTTCTGACCAACGGAAGTAATTTGGTGGCGGCATTGAAATTGGGCAAGTTGGACCCATGTGCCGTGCATGGCACATGTGTGTAATATGATCACACAACGCTTTGTGCATAAGTACCCAGTCTTACAGGACGTCCTGAAGCAGGCCAGGAAGGTGTGTGGCCATTTGAGGCGTTCCTACATGGCCATGGCGCACTTTTCCGATATCCAGCGGCGAAACAACATGCCAGTGAGGCGCTTGATTTGCGACAAACCCGACACGTTGGAATTCAACACTCCTAATGTTCGACCCGCCAGCTCCAACAAGAAAAAAGCCGTTAACGAGTATTTGTATGACCGGGGGGTGCTAGGACAGCCTCTGCGGAGCTGGGAATTTTTTGCAACGTTACTGGGCGCTCATGCGCAATGCCTGTAGGCTCATGCATCCTTTTGAGGAGGTGATAAACCTAGTCAGTCGCACCCGAAGGCACCATCAGCGACATCATACCATTTGTTTTCTTCCTGGAGGCGTACCCTGCGAAGAGTGCTGGATCAAGCCGTAGATGAGCGTGAAGAGGAAGAGTTGTGGTCACCATCACCACCAGAAGCAGCCTTATCAGCATCGCTTGCTGGACCTGCGGCAACGCTGGAAGAGGATTGTGAGGAAGGGGAGTCAGAGGAGGAATGTGGCTTTGAGGAGGAGGAGGAAGACCAACCACAACAGGCATCCCAGGGTGCTCGTTGTCATTTATCTGGTACTTGTGGTGTTGTACGTGGCTGGGGGGAAGAAGATACCTTCAGTGACATCACTGAGGACGAGGAACGGGACATGAGTAGCTCGGCATCCAACCTTGTGCAAATGGGGTCTTTCATGCTGTCGTGCCTGTTGAGGGACCCTCGTATAAAAAAGCTGAAGGAGAATGACCTGTACTGGGTGTCCACGCTACTAGACCCCCGGTATAAGCATAAAGTTGCCAGAAATGTTACCGAATTACAACAAGTCGGAAAGGATGTAGCATTTCCAAAATAAATTAAAAAGTATGCTTTACACAGCATATAAGGGTGATGTCACAGCACAACGTGAAATCTAACAGGGGAAGAGCTGAAAGTAATCCTCCGACTCCCACGACCACGCCGGCAAGGGACAGGACGCTTTAACAGATGTGTTGTTGATGGAGGACATGCGGAGCTTTTTAACTCCTATGCATCCCAACAGCCCTTCGGGGTCCACCCTCAGAACAACTCGACCGACAGGTAGCAGACTATCTCGCCGTAACTGTAGATTTCGACACTCTGAGGAGTGATGAACCCCTTGACTACTGGGTGTGCAGGCTTGATGTGTGGCCTGAGCTATCCCAATTTGCAATAGAACTTCTGGCCTGCCCCGCATCAAGTGTCCTGTCAGAAAGGACCTTCAGTACAGCAGGAGGTATTGTCACTGAGAATAGAAGTCGCCTAGGTCAAAAAAGTCTAGATATTACCTCACCTTTATTAAGATGAATGAGGGATGGATCCCGAAGGGACTGACATTGGGAGATACATTCGAGTAAAAAAGGCCTGATGAGATGAGCTGCCTTGGGCTAAAAAATGGTCCACACGCTGCTGTATTTTATCTTCAACTGCCGGATGACTTGCGTGACTTATCCGCCACCAACTAGGGTTCAAGCTGCAATGTTTTAGGGAACATTCTGCCTGGGAAACAAAATCAATTTTTCTGGCCGCTGCTACAGCAGCGGCTGCAACAATACCTAATTTTTCAGGGGTGTGTACATGCCTAATTTTTCTGGCCTCTGGTGCTGCACTGTGGCTTCAAAAACCAAACCAAAAAAAGGCACTTAACAGGGATTAAACTGATAGGAATAGTACTACTTAACACACCACTCCTATCTGGTGGGCACATTAGATTGCACGCGCAGTGCCCCAAATTTGAAGTAGGAGGAGCCCGACCAAGCATCTTTTCCATCTCCCGGTTCCTAAAATCCATGCCATATACATCCCCTGATAGGGGACACCGCAGTGGAAGGTACCCGGCTGAAATTTCTTTGCACAAAAGGTAATCCCCAACCTGTACTCGATTGTGCAAAAGGAAGTAACCTTTACCAATGGGTCCCAGACCGCACGTCTTGTAATTCTTTGTCTGGGAAATTATATATCTATCAAATCTATCTATTTATCTATCAAATCTATCTAACTATCATTTGTATTTATCAAATGTATATTGCATCTATTGATCTATGTATTCTATGTATCTATCTATCAAATCTATCTATCTCGTGGCCGGACGGTTTTTGTGACAACCACTTGTGTTTCGTCCAAATGTCTGTCGGCCAAATGTCCGTCGGCTAAAAGTCCAGTCACGATTGCACGCGCGGTGCCCCCAAATTTGAAGTAGGAGGACCGGACCAAGCAACTTTTTCCATCTCCCGGTTCCTAAAATCCATACCATATACACGTCCCCTGGCGCCTCAACTGCCTCTGGGAACCTTACCATGGGTCTCAGACCGCACGTCTTGTAATTCTCTGTCTGGGAAATTATATATCTATCAAATCTATCTATTTATCTATCAAACTATCTAACTATCAATCATATTTATCAAATGTATATTGCATCTATTGATCTATGTAATCTATGTATCTATCTATCAAATCTATCTATCTCGTGGCGGACTGTTTTGTGACAGCCACTGGTGTTTCGGCCAAAATGTCCCTCGGCCAAATGTCCGTCGGCTAAAAGTCCGGCCACGATTGCACGCGCAGTGCCCCAAATTTGAAGTAGGAGGGACCGACCAAGCATCTTTTTCCATCTCCCGGTTCCTAAAATCCATGCCATATACACGTCCCCTGGCGCCGCAACTGCCTCTGGGAACCTTAACATGGGTCTCAGACCGCACGTCTTGTAATTCTCTGTCTGGGAAATGATATATTTATCAAATATATCTATTTATCTATCAAATCCTATCTAAATTATCAATTGTATCTATCAAATGTATATTGCATCTATTGATCTAGTTAATCTATGTATCTATGTATCTATCTATCTATCTATCTATCTATCTATCAAATCTATCTATCACATGGCCGGACTGTTTTGTGACTGCCACTTATGTTTCAGCCAAATTGTCCGTCCGACAAATGTCCGTCGGCCAAGATGGCCGTCGGCTAAAAGTCCGGCCAAGTATTGCACGCGTACTGCCCCAAATTTGAAGTAGGAGGAGCCGATCCGAGCATCTTTTCCATCTCCCGGTTCCTAAATCCATGCCATATACACTTCCCCTGGCACCACAACTGCCTCTGGGAACCTTACCATGGGTCCCAGACCGCACGTCTTGTAATTCTCTTTCTGTGAAATTATATATCTATCAAATCTATCTATTTATCTATCAAATCTATATAACTATCAACCATATCTATCAATGTATATTGCATCTATTTATCTATGTAAATCTATATATCTTTCTATCAAATCTATCTATCTCGTGGCCGGACTGTTTTGTGACAGCCACTGGTGTTTCGCCAAATGTCCGTCGGACAAATGTCCATCGGCCAAATGGCCGTTCGGCTAAAAGTCCGGCCACGATTACACGCGCAGATGCCCAAATATTGAAGTAGGAGAGACCGACCCGCATCTTTTTCTATCTCCCTATTCCTAAAATCCATGCCATATACACGTCCCCTGGCGCCGCGCAACTGCCTATGGGAACCTTACCATGGGTCCCAGCCCCGCACGTCTTGTAATTCTCTGGTCTGGGAAATTTATATATCTATCCAATCTATCTAACTATCAATCGTATCTATCAAATGTATATTGAATCTATTGATCTATATAATCTATGTATCTATCTATCTATCTATCTATCTATCTATCTATCTATCAAATCTATCTATCTCATGGTTGTGCAAATGGACTGTTTGCGGTTGTTTGCGGTGCGTTACACACTGGGAGTTTGGTCTGTCAACTGTGAAGCGGCGTAACCTTACCACTACCTGATCGATACAACATCATACCTGATGTTTTTAAAGCACGTTATTCCAAACAATTTAGGAATGTTAGGTGATTTATGCCCTTTTATGGATTAAAACCAGACTCTGCATCAACTATGTAATTTTCCGTGGGAGTTTTGCCATGATCCCCCTCCGGCATGCCACAGTCCAGGTGTTAGTCCCCTTGAAACAACTTTTCCATCACTATTGTGGCCAGAAAGAGTCCCTGTTGGTTTTAAAGTTCGCCTGCCTATTGAAGTCAATGGCGGTTCGCCCAGTTCGCCGACATCACTAATGGACATATTACATACTTATGCATATAACAGAGTGTTATACAGAGTTGCAAGATGATATTATAACTTATGTGTGAAAATGTTGGTGATTGCTTGGACATATTACATACATATGCATATAACAGAGTGTATACAGAGTGCAAGATGATATTATAACTTATGTGTGAAGAAGTTGGTGATTGCTGGACATATTACATTAGATATGCAATACAGAGTGCTATACAGAGTGCAAGATGATATTATAACTTATGTGTGAAGATGGTGATTGCTGGACATATTACATACATATGCATATAACAGAGTTTTATACAGAGTGCAAGAAGATATTATAACTTATTGTGTGAAGTTGTTGGTGATTGCTGGACATATTACATACATATGCATATAACAGAGTGCTATACAGAGTGCAAGATGATATTATAACTTATGTGTGAAGAGGCTGTCTGTCTCCGCTGGGTAGGGGGCATTATAACAGTTGTGTATGATGAAACAGTTCTCGTGAATGTCCTTAATAGTAGATTTGCCATGTCTTTAAGAATATAAGTGTTAATAACACCATGGGTTAGGTTCCACCCTGAATTGAAAGAAACATATATTGCTCCATTTATCAAGCAGCGGATGAGGGCTTCGGAAGCCCATCATTTCAAGCATTGCTGGAAAACTAAAGTTAAGAAGCAACCATTGTTAGGACCGGTGCTCCTTAACCTGTACACCACCATTTAGGTGGCGGATTGAAATCATCCCGATCCGATCCAATCCGATCGGGATGATTGACAGCTCCTGATGGTGGCTGCCAATGAGCTGGGGATAGCATTGCACAGGCATTTCACCAGACATGATAAATGCAGAAACTGTATGCTGTCCGCATTTAGCGTTGTCCAGTAGACATAATTCGCTATAGCTCGATACTTATTATTCTATCCCATAGGTTTATGAATTTGTAATCCAAATCCTTCTTCCCCTCATATTTTTCTATTTTAAAGCAAAATGGATCACACAGTTAAATGAGAAGCAGCACCATTTTTAGGTTTAAAATAAATATTGTCTAAAAGTTTGTTCTGATGACTTTTCTGCTGCATTTAAATGTCCCGGAGGGATGAGGATTTTATGAAGGTTCCTAGAATAAGCTACAAATGTAGTATCCACTCGCGCTAAAGACATGATCCATTTGACCTGACCTAGCAGTAGAATTAGCCAAGAACAGGTTTTATGAGGGAAATTTAATATATTACTTCTAGAAACCTAGGCCTAGATTTAGAGTTGGGCGGTAGCCGTCCAAAACCAGCGTTAGAGGCTCCTAACGCTGGTTTTTACGCCCTCAGGTATTTGGAGTCTAGTCAGGAAAGGGTCTACGCTCACTTTTCAGCCGCGACTTTCTTCCATACGCAGATCCCCTAACGTCAATTGCGTATCCTAACTTTTGCTGAAGTGAGCGTTAGAAATCTAACGACAAAAACTCCAGCTGCAGTAAAAAGTCAGTAGTTAAGAGCTTTCTGGGCTAACCCTAATCTGCCGACCGCACACCGCTGCCACCTACGTTATACTTATGTACCCCTAATCTGCTGCCCCTAACATGCCGACCCTATATATATTTTATTAACCCTAACCTGCCCCACATCGTCGCCGCCAGCTACCTACAATAATTAACCCCTAATCTGCCGACAGCAAATGCGCCGCTACTTACGTTATCCTTATGTACCCCTAATCTGCTGCCCATAACACCGCCGACCCCTATATTATATTTATTAACCCCTAATCTGCCCCCCCTCAACGTCGCCTCCACCTGCCTACACTTATTAACCTCTAATCTTGCAGAGCGCGGACCGCACCGCTACTATAATAAAGTTATTAACCCTAATCGCCTCACTCCCGCCTCAATAACCCTATAATAAATATTATTAACGCCTAATCTGCCCTCCCTAACATCACCGACACCTAACTTCAAGTATTAACCCCTAATCTGCCGACCGGACCTCACCGCTACTCTAATAAATTTATTAACCCCTAAAGCTAAGTCTAACCCTAACCCTAACACCCCCCCTAAGTTAAATATAATTTTATTCTAAGAAATAATTAACTCTTATTAAATAAATTATTCCTATTTAAAGCTAAATACTTACCTGTAAAATAAACCCTAATATTGCTACAACATAAATTATAATTATATTATAGCTATTTTAGGATTAATATTTATTTAACAGGCAACTTTGTATTATTTTAAACCAGGTACAATAGCTATTAAATAGTTAAGAACTATTTAATAGCTAAAATAGTTAAAATAATTACAAAATTACCTGTAAAAATAAATCTAACCTAAGTTACAATTAAATCTAACACTACAACTATCAATAAATAAATAAATACAATACCTACAATTATCTACAATTAAACCTAACAACTACACTATCAATAAATTAATTAAATACAATACCTACAATTATTACAATTAAACCTAACTCTACACTATCAATACATTATTTAAATAAAATATCTACAAATAACTACAAAGAAATAAACTAACTAAAGTACAAAAAATAAAAAAGAACTAAGTTACAAAAAATTAAAAAAATATTTACAAACATTAGAAAAATATTACAACAATTTTAAACTAATTACACCTACTCTAAGCCCCTAATAAAATAACTAAGCCCCCCAAAAATAAAAATGCCCTACCCTATTCTAAATTAAAAAAGTTCAAAGCTCTTTTACCTTACCAGCCCTGGAACAGGGCCCTTTGCGGGGCATGCCCCAAAGAATTCAGCTCTTTTGCCTGTAAAAATAACACATACAATACCCCCCCCCAACATTACAACCCACCACCCACATACCCCTAATCTAACCCAAACCCCCTTAAATAAACCTAACACTCATCCCCTGAAGATTTCCCTACCTTGTCTTCACCTCACCGGGTCCCGATCTGTCCAGAAGAGTGTAATGAGTTGCGTCCTGGAATGTCTCTAATGTTATGTTTTCAGATTCTCTCCTGTATTCCTAACAGGATTTTTCTTTATAAGGGATCACAATTGCAGAACTCTAGAAATAACCTCCTCTTAATATAATGATATGTATCACAATAGGTTAATTTGTTACCAGTATTGGAGGAAAGGCAACAGAGTTTAACCTGTGTGAAAGTTTGTTTGAGTTAGGTTTATTAGTGTTAAGCTTTGCAAGGAATAACACCAGAAGTTAATAATCTTGATGAGTTCGTAATATATCAAGAGATGAATACTGTAAGTACTTGTTCAGTAACTGAAAGACTAGCAAGGTAATGAGCAGCTAGGAAATTGAATACACTACACAGTCTTGCAATATAGTAAATTACATGTGAGTCCGTAAGTATGGTTATCACGTATTACCTTTAGCAAGTCTGTAAGGGAGCCGATACTTGCCCTGCAAGCCAGTAGTCTGATTCTGGAGAGACCTTGTTTTCCTCTGCAGTAGTGACATGCAGCGTCTGTGAAGCGGAGCGAAGCCCTCTGTTACGTCACAGAGGGGTGTGCAAAAAGTTCCGGTCTCCGTTCCTGTCACGGAGTTCCGATGTTAGGTAAATCCAAGAGATTTCAAACAAGTGCGCTATTTACAGTGATAGTAGAGGTTTTGTGTGCCTGGGGCTGTCCCATAGGAATCCCTTTGATTTTCTTATTATATCCGGAAATAGAAGGAACGATGCATGAAGTTCAGTAGCAACGTTTTTAGACTCACACTCTCCAGAATTATCCGGTCACTGGATGGGTCTTATGAACCTCTTTTAGAATTGTAGAGTAGGTTGTAGGGGTTAACTTGTGGCGGTGGGAAATTAGGTAGCGTAGGAGCTGTTTCCTGACACAGCTCACAGGTTTGCTAAACAAATTGCTAAGGCACCTGGTTACAGGTGCAGTGGGAATTTGTAGACTAAGTAGGAGGGGTTAGCTTAAAGAAACAGTCCTGACATCACCCCCTACTCAAACAAGTGGTCCCACAACTTGAGGTCTGGGTTGATCAGGGTGACGGCGATGGAATAGTGATACCAGTCTGGGTGCTTTTAGATTAGTGAGGGTTCCAGGAATCATCCTCATTAGGAATATCCCTTCCAGTGCACCAAGTATTGCAGGCAACCTTTGTGAAATCTGGAATCCAGAATACTCTGTACCTCATATTCATCTGCAACAGGTGAGACTGGAGTAGGAGGTAGAACTGGGGTGGTATCCCTCATATGTCCTGCTGGTTTTACAAAGAGACATGGAAAGTGGGATGCACTCGTAGGTTTGGAGGGAAGCTCTAGAGTAACTGCGTTAGGGTTAACAACCTTAAGGATTGGAAAAGGTCCTAAATAAAGTCTTCCCAATTTCTTAGAAGGTATTTGCAACTGAAGGTTTTTTTGAGGATAACCAAACACGGTCCCCTACCCTGTACTCTGGGGATGGTCTATGCCGTAGATTGTAGTGATGTTTTTGTGATTCTTGAGATTTTTGTATATTTTTGCCGAAGAGTAGCGAAGGTTTCTTTCAGAGTATTGGTATACTCATCTACTAGTGGTGAGGAGGAGATCGTTGAGTCAGAGAAAGAAAAGGTAGGGTGGAACCCATAATTTGCGTAAAATGGTGTCATTTTTGTGCTGGAGTTAATCGAATCGTTATAAGCAAACTCTGCCAAGGTAATAGTGTTGATCAATCGTTTGGTGTTGGGCACAGAAACAGCGGATGTATTGTTCGAGCCATTGATTCACTCTCTCTGTTTGGCCGTTCGTTTGGGGGTGGAACGAAGTGCTGTAGCGGTGCTTGATCTGTAAAAGATGACATAATAGTCTCCAAAATCTGGAGGTAAACTGGGTACCACGATCAGATGTTAGGATGGGCGGTACTCCATGTAAACGAATAATATGATGCAAAAACAATTCTGCTGTTTCAGTAGCTGTAGGTAATTTTGAGTAAGGAACAAAGTAGTGCCATCTTGCTGAATAGGTCGACAACAACCAGTATCGTATAATACTTGTCTGACCTATGAAGTCAACTATGAAGTCAAGGCCACATGCTGCCAAGGCTTATGTTGAATTTGTATGGGCATTAGATATCCGAAAGGTCTGTTGGTCTCATTTTTTGAACTTGCACAAATAGAACATCCACGTATGTAGTCTGAGATTGTTTTTTTCATATTTGGCCACCAAAAACTTCTGGAAATCTTTTCAAGGGTTCTTTTGGATACCCTGATGACCAGCTGCAGGTGTATCATGGTAACAATGTATTATACTATGTCTTGAAGTAGGAGATAAGTATACTTTTTCTCCGTGGTAGTACAACCCATCTGAGTGCCTTTGTAGATTATTTTGTGTGATCTCTCTTTCATCTATGGGAACTCTGTCAAGAGGAAATAACCAGAGAAGAGGTGGTTGCTATGAAGCGGTCAGGAGGGATGATTGGTTTTATATTCGAAGAGTTATCAGGTCCCAGATCTTTTCTTGACAAAGCGTCGGCTTTCCCATTGAGTTTTGCAGGTCTGTAGGTGATTGTGAAGTTGAACCTGGTAAAATAAAGGCTCGCAACGAGCTTGACGGGCTGAGAGGGTCTTGCTCGTCTGTAAATATTTCCAGATTTTTGTGATCTGTAATTATCTGTATTGGTTCTTCTGTACCTTCTAGAAGGGTGTCGCCAGTGTTCCAAAGACCTCCTGATGGCCAATAACTCTTTCTCCCCGATGGGTAGTTAGTCTCGCTGGGGTCATAGCCTTAGAATAGAATGCGACAGGATGTATAGGCGAGGTGGAAGTAGGACGTTTGTGAGCAGAACTGCGCCTATCCCATAATCGGAAGAGTCCACTTCGAGGATGTAATGGTAACTTGGGGTCTGGATAGTGTAATAAGGGTGCTGTAGTGAACCGGGTCTTGAGATAATCAAAGGCCTTTTGAGCTTCAGCATTCCAGGCAAAAGTAGATGTAGTACCAGTTAGGCGTGTCAAAGGTCTTGCTATTTGAGAGAAATTCCTTATGAACTTCCGATAGTAATTGGCGAATCCTAGGAAACGTTGTTAATTCCTTCTTAGTTTTAGGTTGTTGCCAATTCCTAACGGTTTGAACCTTGTTGTCCTTGTACTCTCTTATGATTTCTTAATCAGCGTGCTGGGTAAACCACTAAAACTCTTGTATGGATTAGGAACAAATACAATCATTATATGGTGTTATCAAATGATCAGCTGCATAAATAACCCTTCTCAATCAAATGAAAGGCTTAAATGAAAATACAACAAATACCGTTATAAGTTTGAAGGAGCTCGGTCATCTTCAGCTCCCTTTCTGTGAATGTTATTATTTCTATTTTCAGAATACATTATCCATGGTTCCCATATCTAAAGAAAGATATCTTTTTTATCTAAAAGGTCTGCTGATTGGCTGGATAATTGGAAAATGTACTCAATCTTGCATCCAATAAGGGTAAAGGATGGTATGTGTCTTTTCCAGTAGCAGGGCTATATTTAATCTGGTGGCTGTGCAAATAATCATGGTCAGTTTATTCCCTTTTGGGGTTAGGCCAGGGACAGGTTGGGGAAGAAAGGCTTGTTCAGGAGTAAGTTTTATTTGCTTGTTAAATATAGAGCTTAATAGGGTGGAGGTCTGGGTGCATATTGTAAGGTTGATGTGCATTCCCACCACATATGTAAGCAGGTGCCTCTCTCCCCACATCCCCTGAAGCAGGTAATGGAGTTGTCCTGTTCACCGCCATGTATTCGTGTAGGGTTTAAATACCATCTATAAGCTGTTTTTATGTAGTTTTCCCTCTAATCTAAATAAAATTACTGCAATTAACTAAATTATTCCTATTAAAACTAAATACTTACCTATAAAATAAACCCTAAGCTAGCTACAATATAACTAATAGTTACATTGTAGCTAGCTTAGGGTTTATTTTATTTTACAGGCAACTTTGTATTTATTTTAACTAGGTAGAATAGTTATTAAATAGTTATTAACTATTTAATAACTACCTAGTTAAAATAAAGACAAATTTACCTGTAAAATAAAACCTAACCTAAGTTACAATTACACCTAACACTACACTACAATTAAATTAATTACCTAAATTAAATACAATTAATTACAATGAAATAAAATTATCTAAAGTACAAAAAAAAAACACTACATTACAGAAAATAATAAAGAAATTACAAGATTTTTAAACTAATTACACCTAATCTAATCCCCCTAACAAAATAAAAAAGCCCCCCAAAATAAAAAAAGACCTACCCTACACTAAATTACAAATAGCCCTTAAAAGGGCCTTTTGCGGGGCATTGCCCCAAAGTAATCAGCTCTTTTACCTGAAAACAAAATTACAATTTCCCCCCCAACATTAAAACCCACCACCCACACAACCAACCCTACTCTAAAACCCACCCAATCCCCCTTAAAAAAACCTAACACTAACCCCCTGAAGATCACCTTACCGGGAGACGTCTTCACCCAACCGGGCCGAAAGTCCTGAAAGAAGCCAGGAGAAGTCTTCATCCAAGCCGGGCGAAGTGGTCCTCCAGACGGGTAGAAGTCTTCATCCAGACGGCATCTTCTATCTTCATCCATCCGCCGCGGAGCGGGTCCATCTTCAAGACATCCGACGTGGAGCATCCTCTTCATCCGACGGCTAACACTGAATGAAGGTTCCTTTAAATGATGTCATCCAAGATGGCATCCCTTCAATTCCGATTGGCTGATAGAATTCTATCAGCCAATCGAAATTAAGGTAGAAAAAATCCTATTGGCTGATGCAATCAGCCAATAGGATTGAACTTCAATCCTATTGGCTGATGCAATCAGCCAATAGGATTGAGCGGGCATTCTATTGGCTGTTCCAATCAGCCAATAGAATGCCAGTTCAATCCTATTGGCTGATTGCATTTGACTATTATGTCTCTTGCCGCATTTCCGGGCACCTGCTTAGTAAGTGCTCTGTGTATTCTATCAAACAGTAATAGAGGGATATCTGTTGAAGGTATACGTTGATGGAAAAGTTCAGTAATTGTCTCTAGAAGGTTAGTGAAAGATTCAGGAATATTTTTTATGCGTAGATTAGATCTTCTGGAGCAATTTTCTTGGTCTTCTATCTGAGCCGCCAGGTTGTATATCTGCACTTGTTGCTCTTCTATAGTTGTTTGTAAGGCTGGCAGAGTTTCTGCAATATCATCTACTTTTTCTTCTAGCTCTGCGCTTCTGCCTACTGAATGTCTTGTTTAAGATCCTGTAAAGCTGAACGTAGTTCTTCTTGGAATAATGACTTTATTTGTGCTAATAATTCTAAGTTTGAAGTATCGTTGGTTGAAGTTGTTGAAGTTTCTAATCCTTCTTCTCCTGCGTCTTCTTCCTGGGATTGTTGTAGTGGGATGTCTCCCTTATGTTTCTTCATTTGTGATTTAGATAGACAGTCTTTCATTGTTTGATTACGATTTTTCATTATGAGAGGTGTTCCTTATTTTGAAACTTTGAATAAAAATGAAAGGTTCTTTTTGTCCAGTTATTCTGGGATGACTCTTCCTCCTCTTGGAATTTTGTGTTGCTTCTGGTTGTTGGCTCTTACAAATTTATATGCTCATGTTATAGGTGTTGTGACAGTGAGGCTGAATTATCATATGTCTCTTGGACCTGATCCGACAGTGCGGATCAGGTCCGACAGACATCGCTGAATGCGGAGAGCAATACGCTCTCCATATTCAGCATTGCACCAGCAGATCACAAGAGCTGCTGGTGCAACATATTAAAATAGGGAGTGTGTGCACTCTACAATTGATATAAATATAGAGACTAGGTGCCTGCAGTCATTAAGCAGTATATACAATATGTTAAATGAGAAAAGACATAGCCATTATTATCTATGGCTATGCAAAAGAATGACAAGGCCGCACTCAAAGGTCAATAAGTGGTTTATTTTGCTTAAATCCCTGTTTAAAAGGACATTGATTCACCCCAAAACATATACGTGCAATTAAAACGAGGAATGAAACATTACCAGGCCTGGTATCTATGATAACTCTAACACATAGTAACTACATAAATCCAGAAAGCACATAGTGTAACAACACGCTTCCTCAAAATTATTGAAACTATGCATTTAATATTGCAACAATGTTGCCATTAGAT
Organism: Bombina bombina; assembly: GCF_027579735.1. Taxonomy (NCBI): domain Eukaryota; kingdom Metazoa; phylum Chordata; class Amphibia; order Anura; family Bombinatoridae; genus Bombina; species Bombina bombina. The sequence goes on from NC_069501.1 coordinate 95,673,647, forward strand.
AATGAGAAACAAATGTCCCAGAATCGGAGCACTTAGTGTATGTAACACGCTCCTTAATAACGCTCCTTAATAATGGATAGATTGCCACAAGAGAGTTCCAGTGTTCCTGTGTAAACCAGCTGATAGCATATAAACAGCCTCACCACAACTCGCGGTATGTTCCTTTAGCCTGCAGGATGTATTTCCACTATGTCCGTGGCTAGACAAGCTGAGTTTAAGCAGTACCGGATTCCGGCATATCCACGGCACAAAGGGCTCCTCTTTATCACTGCACCTTTTCGATTGCAGGCAAAAGCTTAAAGGCACCAAGGCTGCTGTTGTATGCGCTGGTAAAACGAAATCACCTTGAACATGGACACTCCATTAACCGCTGCCAGGTAAGTTATTCCTCTCCTTCAAAAGTTGCCGCTCTCATGAAACGTCAGGCATGATGCGTTTCGCCCCTCCCCTTTGTGGGCTGACCTCAGGGCTTCATCGGATGCTTGATAGTGGCTAACACAGCCTTTATATACTGTTCTAACATTGTTCTAACATGTTCATGTTCTTTCAATTGGTTTTCGAGGGCTCCTTTGTGGTAGGGGGTCTTCTGGAAATTGAGCAGCTATTTTGAGTTTGACTAGTAGATCTTGTCCTTCTGCTAAGGAGGAGCAGTTATACATAGTGTTGTTATAGTTGAAAACCAGCTTGAATGAAAAAGCCCATCTATAGTGAATCTGAGCTTGGTTGACTGCTGTTAAAACTGGTTTTAAGTCTCTCCTTCTTCACAGGGTGATTGGGGATAGATCCGCATATATCTGAATTACGTGACCTTGGAACTCGAGCTGTTTGTGTTTGCTGGATTCTTGGATTATTAGCTCCTTGACATGAAAATAATGTAATTTGACTATTATGTCTCTTGCCGCATTTCCGGGCACCTGCTTAGTAGTGATGTCGCGAACCTAAAATTTTCGGTTCGCGAACGGCGGACTTGAACCGTGCGAACCGCCATTGAATTCAATAGGCAGGCGAACTTTAAACCTACAAGGACTCTTTCTGGCCACAATAGTGATGGAAAAGTTGTTTCAAGGGTACTAACACCTGGACTGTCGCATGCTGGAGGGGAATCCCTGGCAAAACTCCCATGGAAAATTACAGCAGAGTCTGCTTTTAAGCCATAATGGGCCTAAATCAACTATCATTCCCAAAGTGTCTGTCTCAAAACATCCCGGACAGAAGATAGATTGATAGATAGGATAGATAGATATACATAGATTGATAGTTAGATAGAATCGATAGAAGAGAAATAGATAGATTTGTTAGATATATAATTACCCTAATAAAGTCTAATAATTAAACATGCGTTCTTGTACCCAACTAGCTTGTGTTAATTAGTACTTTTCTTAGCACTTTAATCCCTGTTCCCCCCCCCCCCCTATCGTGGGTGTTCTATATGGCCTGCCTGTTTACCCTGAAAAAATATAATAATAAGACATGCGGTCTAGTACCAATTTTAACTAGGTTGTGTTTTAAGTACTACCATTTTTAGCACTTTAATCTCTGTAATTCCCCCTATTTGGTGAGGTCTATACGGCCTGGATGATTACCCATACAAAATATAATAATAAGACATCTGCTCTTGGTCTGCGACCCATGGTAACTATGTTGTGTTAATTAGTAATGTCCTTCGCATTTTAATAGCTGTTACTCATACTCACCCTATCGGTGGAGGTCTATATGGCCTGCATGATTACCCTTACAAAATATAATAACCAAACATATGCTCTGGGACCCATGGTAAGTAGGTTGTGTTAAGTAGTACTGTTCTTTGCAGTTTAATACCTGTTACAACACCAAATGGTGGCAGGTCTATCTGGCCTTCATGATTAGCTGCACCCAAACCCAAAAAAAAGCCGAGTGGTCTTAGACTAACACCCATGGCTAAATCGGTTGTTTCAATTAGTACTATTCTTAGCACTTTCATCCCTGTTACGGGTGGTCTACATGGCCATCAAGATTAGCCGAACAAAATACTACAATCCAACCTTTGCTCAGTCTTCATAGGCCCTTCATTGTCTGTATTTTGATAGTACAGTTTTTATTATTTTTATAGCTGATACAACACCGAATGGTGGCAGCTCTATATGGCCTGCATGATTAGCCGCACCCAAAACAAAAATAAATCCAAGCGGTCTTGGATTAACACCCATGGCTAACTCTGTTGTTTCAAGTAGTACTATTCTTAGCACTTTCATCTCATCATCCCTGTTACTTCCAGGACTCTCAGTGGTGTTGGTCTACATGGCCATCATGATTAGCCTAACCAAATACTACAATCCAACCTTGGCTCAGTCTTCCTAAGGCCCTTCATTGGCTGTATTTTGGTAGTACTGTTCTTATTAGTTTAATAGCTGATACGACACCGATGGTGGCAGCTCTATATGGCCTGCATGATTAGCCGCACCCAAAACAAAAATAAATCCAAGCGGTCTTGGATTAACACCCATGGCTAACTCTGTTGTTTTCAAGTAGTACTATTCTTAGCACTTTCATCTCATCATCCCTGTTACTTCCAGGACTCTCAGTGGTGGTGGTCTACATGGCCATCATGATTAGCCTAACCAAATACTACAATCCAACCTTGGCTCAGTCTTCCTAAGGCCCTTCATTGGCTGTATTTTGGTAGTACTGTTCTTATTAGTTTAATAGCTGATACGACACCGAATGGTGGCAGCTCTATATGGCCTGCATGAATAGCCGCACCCAAAGCCAAAAAAAAGCCAAGCGGTTTTGCACTAACACCCATGGCTAACTCTGTTGTTTCAAGTTCTACTATTCTTAGCTCTTTTATCTCATCCCTGTTACTTCCAGGACTCTCAGTGGTGGTGGTCTACATGGCCATCATGATTAGCCTAACCAAATACTACAATCCAACCTTGGCTCAGTCTTCCTAAGGCCCTTCATTGGCTGTATTTTGGTAGTACTGTTCTTATTAGTTTAATAGCTGATACGACACCGAATGGTGGCAGCTCTATATGGCCTGCATGAATAGCCGCACCCAAAGCCAAAAAAAAAGCCAAGCGGTTTTTGCACTAACACCCATGGCTAACTCTGTTGTTTCAAGTTCTACTATTCTTAGCTCTTTCATCTCATCCCTGTTACTTCCAGGACTCTCAGTGGTGGTGGTCTACATGGCCATCATGATTACCCTCACCAAAATATAACAACAATACGTGCGTGCAGGGAACCATGGTAAGCTTACTTCCTTTCGCAAAATCGAGTATAACAGTTGCAGGCAGAGTTTCTGACCCTACATTATGGCTGCACCTCTCCCTAAAAGTGGCATGCGTTACAGAGTCTGTGGGCATGTATGGAAAGAGCTGGCCTGCCTAAAAAGAGGAGCAAGGCTGTACAGGTTGTTCTCCTTCAGCCGTTTTATACGCTGTCCCACGGCCACGACCCTCAACAACCACAACAGAATGAAACACCACATATGCCATCCTTTTGAACAACCGAGTACAGGTATGGCATTGATTTTAGTTACACGGCAATATTTATTATGAACCGTGAAATAGAAAACAAAAACATGATTGGACACCCAGTACAGTACAGGTCATTCTCCTTCGGCCTTTTTAGAATAGTGTTCCGGACCCCCAACAAAAACAACAGCAGGAAAGAGGACATATGATATCCTTTTGAACAATAGATGACAGGTAAGGCATAGATTTTACAAAGCCATAGATAATTTTTTTGCAACTGTGAAATAAAAAAAAACATTGATTGGACACCCAGAACACTTCTTTATCCTTAGGCCTTTTTATAAGAGGCTCCCGGAGCCTCAACTGAAACAACAGCATGAAAGAGGACATATGTCATCCTTTTGAATAATAGATTACAGGAAAGGCATTGATTTTAGAATCCCAGAGATCATTTATATGACCTGGGAAATATAAAAAAACATTGATTAGACACCCAGTACACTTATTTATCCTCAGGCCTTTTTAATACGAGGGTCCCGGAGCCTCAACCGAAACAACAGCATGAAAGAGGACATATGTCATCCTTTTGAATAATAGATTACAAGAAAGGCATTGATTTTAGAAACCCACAGATCATTATTTGCAACCGGGAAATAGAAAAAAACATTGATTAGACACCCAGTACACTTATTTATCCTTAGAGAATGCAAAAGTAGAGAAGGCGCTCAGGTAGAAAGGAATATGATGCTGAAAGTGCTATAAAAAGCACTATACTCAAAAGAGCAAATAATGTCGAGTTCCAGGCAGCAGGGTATGTAAAAAGAAGAACTTTATTCCATTCGTTAAAAAGGACAAAACCAGGATGTCCTATACAGAGCCAGCAGTGACTCTAACAATCAGGCAAGTGAGCTGATCCCCATGCAGACATGTTTCGTGCACCAGGTGCACTTGATCACTGCTTTATTTATCCTTAGGCCTTTTTAATAAGAAGGTCCCGGAGCCTCAACCGAAACAACACCATGAAAGAGGACATATGTCATCCTTTTGAATAATAGATTACAAGAAAGGCATTGATTTTAGAAACCCACAGATCATTATTTGCAACCGGGAAATAGAAAAAAACATTGATTAGACACCCAGTACACTTATTTATCCTCAGGCCTTTTTAATAAGAGGGTCCCGGAGCCTCAACCGAAACAACAGCATGAAAGAGGAGATATGTCATCCTTTTGAATAATAGATTACAGGAAAGGCATTGATTTTAGAAACCCACAGATCATTATTTGCAACCGGGAAATAGAAAAAAACATTGATTAGACACCCAGTACACTTATTTTTCCTCAGGCCTTTTTAATAAGAGAGTCCCGGAGCCTCAACCGAAACAACAGCTTGAAAGAGGAGATATGTCATCCTTTTGAATAATAGATTACAGGAAAGGCATTGATTTTAGAATCCCAGAGATCATTTATATGACCCGTGAAATAGAAAAAAACATTGATTAGACACCCGTTACACTTATTTATCCTCAGGCCTTTTTAATAAGAGGGTCCCGGAGCCTCAACCGAAACAACAGCATGAAAGAGGAGATATGTCATCCTTTTGAATAATAGATTACAGGAAAGGCATTGATTTTAGAATCCCAGAGATCATTTATATGACCCGGGAAATAGAAAAAAACATTGATTAGACACCCGTTACACTTATTTATCCTCAGGCCTTTTTAATACGAGGGTACCGGAGCCTCAACCGAAACAACAGCATGAAAGAGGAGATATGTCATCCTTTTGAATAATAGATTACAGGAAAGGCATTGATTTTAGAAACCCACAGATCATTATTTGCAACCGTGAAATAGAAAAAAACATTGATTAGACACCCAGTACACTTATGTTTCCTCAGGCCTTTTTAATAAGAGGGTCCCGGAGCCTCAACTGAAACAACAGCATGAAAGAGGACATATGTCATCCTTTTGAATAATAGATTACAAGAAAGGCATTGATTTTAGAAACCCACAGATCATTATTTGCAACCGTGAAATAGAAAAAAACATTGATTAGACACCCAGTACACTTATTTATCCTCAGGCCTTTTTAATAAGAGGGTCCCGGAGCCTCAACCGAAACAACAGCATGAAAGAGGAGATATGTCATCCTTTTGAATAATAGATTACAGGAAAGGCATTTATTTTAGAATCCCAGAGATCATTTATATGACCCGGGAAATAGAAAAAAACATTGATTAGACACCCGTTACACTTATTTATCCTCAGGCCTTTTTAATACGAGGGTCCCGGAGCCTCAACCGAAACAACAGCATGAAAGAGGAGATATGTCATCCTTTTGAATAATAGATTACAGTAAAGGCATTGATTTTAGAAACCCACAGATCATTATTTGCAACCGGGAAATAGAAAAAAACATTGATTAGACACCCAGTACACTTATTTTTCCTCAGGCCTTTTTAATAAGAGGGTCCCGGAGCCTCAACCGAAACAACAGCATGAAAGAGGACATATGTCATCCTTTTGAATAATAGATTACAAGAAAGGCATTGATTTTAGAAACCCACAGATCATTATTTGCAACCGTGAAATAGAAAAAAACATTGATTAGACACCCAGTACACTTATTTATCCTCAGGCCTTTTTAATAAGAGGGTCCCGGAGCCTCAACCGAAACAACAGCATGAAAGAGGAGATATGTCATCCTTTTGAATAATAGATTACAGTAAAGGCATTGATTTTAGAAACCCACAGATCATTATTTGCAACCGTGAAATAGAAAAAAACATTGATTAGACACCCAGTACACTTATTTATCCTCAGGCCTTTTTAATAAGAGGGTCCCGGAGCCTCAACCGAAACAACAGCATGAAAGTGGAGATATGTCATCCTTTTGAATAATAGATTACAGGAAAGGCATTGATTTTAGAAACCCAGAGATCATTTATATGACCCGGGAAATAGAAAAAAACATTGATTAGACACCCAGTACACTTATTTATCCTCAGGCCTTTTTAATAAGAGGGTCCCGGAGCCTCAACCGAAACAACAGCATGAAAGAGGACATATGTTATCCTTTTGAATAATAGATTACAGGAAAGGTATTGATTTTAGAAACACTGAGATAATTAGTTGCAACCGGGAAATCTAAAAAAAACATTGAACAGACACCCAGTACACTTCATTATCCATAGGCCTTTTTAGCAGAGGCTCCAGGACCCTCAACAAAAACAAAAGCAGGGAGCTGGGCATAGGAGTACAATGGAGTGTGACAATAATAATGTGAAGTTGAAGATTGCTTAGTTGTGGCATTTTAATTTTGTTATCGTGGGAACTTAGTACTTGCAATGACCTTGCTCTGGTGAATCCATATCGCAAATGTGTTATTTAAGGCACTGTTTGTCTATTTTTTTGAATATCAGCATTTGGTAAATGAAGCTCAACTTAAGGCTGGTGAGAACCGACCTTTCTTCTGTCTGTTTGCAAATGTTGTGGCTCTGGACAAACATGTGAATAAGGGGCCATCAGCCATATTCTGCACGCAACCCCTTTGATGATTGACGATAAACATGTGTCACCTGCAAGCAGAGCTCGTTACTTCTGTCTAAATCATCTTCCTGGTATGGACAGGCCACTGTTTCCCGCAGCAAGTCCGAAGCTTGAACTACAAGATTGTCTTGAGTATGGTAGGAAACCAAAGTTTATTTAATTCTGTACTATCACCACAAAATCTGAACTTCTTGAAGCAACGAAAATGCAAGCAATTTCATGTGCTTATGGATGACAAGGACGTCCTGTCCTGTGGTGCACAGAGATGGAGAGGATTTTGGGCCTCCCTGTACACTACCCAGATGTCTCAAACATCACCAGAAACACAAGACAGCGACTCTTGTGAAGTTCCTGGAGTGTTCCGGTAGCCATCTCTTTGCGCCCCGAAAGGAATACTTTATCAGTGTTTTTGTATACATCCAACAACAGCTTCGGAGACTGTGGTGATGCACATGTTATTTACTGTTGTTCCAGCTGTGGCAATATCAATTGGCATTAAAAAGTTAAGATTTGTGGGTGGCGGAGCCTATAGCTGTTGCGGTAGGACGTGTGTTTGAGGAGCTCCAGGTCTTACAACTTACTTTGGAGTTAGTTTTCAACCTTAATTTATTTTTCTTTTTGGGATTCATAGTCACACTTTCTGGGGCTATCCAAGAGGAGCCTGGAGATACCTTACTCATATCGGCTTACCTATGTTCCTCAGCTGACTGCGTTACAGCTAGCCGCGACACTGAGAGGCCTCTCTAGCCTGATAGTGCTGTCATTGTCAAAGCTGATGCCAATATACCCCCCAGGACCCTGGGTTATCAAACCAGTTCTATAGTAACTGGACAACTCGTTAATCACAACTATTGACAAAGAGAAGGAAAAGCACTAGTCACCCCTTATATCAACGGGTACGGAGACCTGTATTTTGCATTTCCAATATGGTGTTGGTCACCAAAATAATCCAGAATGAAAAAAAAAGGTAAGATTTGGAGAGTGACTAGTGACGCACATTTTATGCACAGAGATCATTTATATGACCCGGGAAATAGAAAAAAACATTGATTAGACACCCAGTACACTTATTTATCCTTAGGCCTTTTTAATAAGAGGCTCCCAGAGCCTCAACAGAAACAACAGCATGAAAGAGTACATATGGCATCCTTGTGAATAATAGATTACAGGAAAGGCATTGATTTTAGAAACCCCGGGATAATTTGTTCCAACCGTGAAATCTAAAAAAAAATAGATTAGACACCCAGTACACTTCTTTATACTTAGGCCTTTTTAGCAGAGGCTCCAGGACCCTCAACAAAACCAGAAGCAGAAAAGAGGACATATGGCATACTTTTGCAAATTAGATTACAGGAAAGGCATTGATTTTAGAAACACAGAGATCATTTATATGACCCGGGAAATAGAAAAAAACATTGATTGGACACCCAGTACACTTCCTTATCCTTAGGCCTTTTTATAAGAGGGTCCCGGAGCCTCAACAGAAACAACAGCATGAAAGAGGACATATGGCATCCTTTTGAAAAATAGATTACAGGAAAGGCATTGATTTTAGAAACACAGAGAAAATTTGTTACAACCGAGAAATCTAAAAAAACATTGAATAGACACCCAGTACACTAATTTATCCTTAGGCCTTTTTAGCAGAGGCTCCAGGACACTCAACAAAACCAGCAGAAGGAAAGAGGACATATGGCATACTTTTGTAAATTAGATTACAAGAAATGCATTGATTTTAGAAACCCACAGATCATTATTTGCAACCGTGAAATAGAAAAAAACATTGATTAGACACCCAGTACACTTATTTATTCTCAGGCCTTTTTAATAAGAGGGTCCCGGAGCCTCAACCGAAACAACAGCATGAAAGAGGAGATATGTCATCCTTTTGAATAATAGATTACAGTAAAGGCATTGATTTTAGAAACCCACAGATCATTATTTGCAACCGTGAAATAGAAAAAAACATTGATTAGACACCCAGTACACTTATTTATCCTCAGGCCTTTTTAATAAGAGGGTCCCGGGGCCTCAACTAAAACAACAGCATGAAAGAGGAGATATGTCATCCTTTTGAATAATAGATTACAGGAAAGGCATTGATTTTAGAAACACAGAGATCATTTATATGACCCGGGAAATAGAAAAAAACATTGATTGGACACCCAGTACACTTCTTTATCCTTAGGCCTTTTTATAAGAGGGTCCCGGAGCCTCAACAGAAACAACAGCATGAAAGAGGACATATGGCATACTTTTGAAAAATAGATTACAGGAAAGGCATTAATTTTAGAAACACAGAGAAAATTTTGTTACAACCGTGAAATCTAAAAAAACATTGAATAGACACCCAGTACACTTATTTATCCTTAGAGGCTCCAGGACACTCAACAAAACCAGCAGAAGGAAAGAGGACATATGGCATCCTTTTGAAAAAAAGATTATAGGAAAGGCTTTGATTTTAGAAACCCGGCGATAATTTGTTGCAACCGAGAATTTGAATTAAAAAAATGATTTGATGGACACCCAGTACAATTATTTCTCCTTAGGCCTTTTTATAAGAGGGTCCAGGACCCTCAAACAAAACACCAGCAGGAAAGAGGACATATGGCATCCTTTTGAACAATAGAGTACAGGAAAGGCATTGATTTTAGAAACCCAGAGATAATTTTTTGCAAATGGAAATTTGAATAAAAAAAATGATTCGATGGACACCCAGTGCACTTCTTTCTCTTTAGGCCTTTTTATAAGAGGGTCCTGGACCCTCAAAAAAAAACACCAGCAGGAAAGAGGACGTATGGCATCCTTTTGAACAATAGAGTACAGGTACAGCATTGATTTTACAAACCCAGAGATAATTTTGGTCAATTGTTAAATAGAAAAAAAAAATGAGTGGACACCCAGTACACCTCTTTCTCCTTAGGCCTTTTTATAAGAGGGTCCAGGACCCTCAAACAAAACACCAGCAGGAAAGAGGACATATGGCATCCTTTTGAACAATAGAGTACAGGAAAGGCATTGATTTTAGAAACCAAGAGATAATTTTTTGCAAATGGAAATTTGAATCAAAAAAATGATTCGATGGACACCCAGTGCACTTCTTTCTCCTTAGGCCTTTTTATAAGAGGGTCCTGGACCCTCAAAAAAAACACCAGCAGGAAAGAGGACATATGGCATCCTTTTGAACAATAGAGTATAGGTACAGCATTGATTTTACAAACCCAGAGATCATTTTGGTCAATTGTTAAATAGAAAAAAAAAAATGAGTGGACACCCAGCACACCTCTTTCTCCTTAGGCCTTTTTATAAGAGGGTCCTGGACCCTCAAAAAAAACACCAGCAGGAAAGAGGACGTATGGCATCCTTTTGAACAATAGAGTACAGGTACAGCATTAATTTTACAAAACCCAGAGATAATTTTGGTCAAATGTGAAATAGAAAAAAAAAATGAGTGGACACCCAGTACACCTCTTTCACCTTAGGCCTTTTTATAAGAGGGTCCAGGACCCTCAAACTAAATACCAGCAGGAAAGAGAACATATGGCATACTTTTGAACAACAGAGTACTGGTACAGCATTGATTTAAGAAACCCACAAATAATTGTTTGGAAAAGTGAAATACCCCCAAAAACCATGCTTGGACTCCCACTCCAGGTCGTTCTCCTTCAGCTTTTTTATAAGAGGGTCCAGCACCCTCAACAGAAACAACTGCAGGAAACACCACCACATATGCCATCCTTTTGCACAAGCGAGTACAGGTATGGCATCCATTTTAGAAACCCAGAGATAATTGAGAGGAACCAGGAACATTTTTCTAAAAATTTGATGGGCACCCATTACAGGTCGTTCTCCTTCAGCCTTTTTATACCATGGGCCACGACCCGCAACAGGCACAATAGCATGAAACACCACATATGCCACCCTTTTGCACAATAGAGTACAGGTATGGCATAGATGGAACATATAGATAATTTAGAGCAACCAAGAGATGGATAAAGATGCTTGGTCGGTCCTACTCTTTCAAATTTGTGGCATTTTGCGTTCAATTTAATGGTCCACCAGATATGAGTGGTGTGCTAAGTTGTACAATTCGTAACAGTTTAATCACTAGTGTTATGTGCCTTATTTTTTTTATTTGAGTTTTGTACCCACAGAGCTGCAGCAGAGGCCAGAAAAATTCGGAATGTACAAATGACTGAAAAATTGGGGTATTGTTGTAGCAACTGCTGTAGCAGCGGCCAGAAAAATCGATGTTTGTAAAACATTTATAAAGTGCCCTAAAAGCTTGTGGCTTGAACACTAGTTGTTGGCGGATAAGTCAAGCAAGTCCTCCGGCTTTATAAAAAAAAAAAAAAAGGCCAGCCTGTGTAACAGTTGTAGCCCAAGCCAGCTCATCTCATCATCAGGCATTTTTTATTCAAATGTATCGCCCAATGTCAGTCCCTTCGGGATCCAGCCCTCATTCATTTTTGTAAAAGTGAGATAGTCAAGGCTTTTTTGACCTAGGCGACTTCTCTTCTCAGTGACAAAACCTCCTGCTGCACTAAAAGTCCTTTCGGACAGGACATTTGAAGCAGGGCAGGCCAGAAGTTCCATTGCAAATTGGGATAGCTCAGGCCACAAGTCCAGCCTGCACACCCAGTAGTCAAGGGGTCCATCGCTCCTGAGAGTGTCGAGATCTGCAGTTAAAGCTAGGTAGTCTGCAACCTGTCGGTTGAGTCTTTCTCTAAGGCTGTATCCCGAAAGGCTCTGATGGTGCATGGGAGTTAAAAAGGTACGCATGTCCTCCATCAACAAGACGTCAGGAAAGCGTCCGGTCCTTGCCGCCGTGATCGTGGGAGGAGGAGGATTAATTTAATCTCTTCCCCTGTTACATTCCAGTGGTGCTGTGACATCACCCTTATACGCTGTATAAAGCATAGTTTTTAATTTATTATGAAAATGCTCCATCCTTTCCGACTTGCGGTAATTTGGTAACATTTCAGTAACTTTATGCTTATACCGGGGGTCGAGGAGCGTGGACACCCAGTACAGGTCGTTCTCCTTCAGCTTTTTTTATACGAGGGACCCTCAACAGGCACGACAGCATGAAAGAACCCATTTGAACAAGGTTGGATGCTGAGCTAATCATGTTGCGTTCCTCCTCCTCACTGATCTCACTGATGGTATCTTCTTCCCCCCAGCCACGTACAACACCACGGGTACCAGAGAGGTGACAACAACGAGCACCCTGGGATGACTGTTGTGCTCGGTCTTCCTCCTCCTCTTCCTCCTCAAAGCCACATTGCTCCTCTGACTCCTCTTCCTCACAATCCTCTTCCTGCGTTGCCGCAGGTCCAGCAAGCGATGCTGATTCGGCTGTTTGCGGGGGTGATGGACACCACAACTCTCCCGCTTCCTCTTCACGCTCATCTACTGCCTGATCCAGCACTCTTCACAGGGCACGCTCCAGGAAGAAAACAAATGGTATGATGTCGCTGATGGTGCCTTTGGTGCGACTGACAATGTTTGTCACCTCCTCAAAAGGACGCATGAGCCTACAGGCATTGCGCATGAGCGTCCAGTAATTTGGAAAAAATATCCCCAGCTCCCCAGAGGCTGGCCTAGCACCCCGGTCATACAAATACTCATTAACAGCTTTTTCTTGTTGGAGCAGGTGGTCAAACATTAGGAGTGTTGAATTCCACCGTGTCGGCTGTCGCAAATCAAGCGCCTCACTGGCAGGTTGTTTCGACGTTGGATATCGGACAAGTGCGCCATGGCCGTGTAGGAACGTCTGAAATGGCCACACACCTTCCTGGCCTGCTTCAGGATGTCCTGTAAGCCTGGGTACTTATGGACAAATCGTTGTACAATTAGATTACACACATGTGCCATGCACGGCACATGTGTCAACTTGCCCAATTTCAATGCCGCCACCAAATTACTTCCATTGTCAGAAACAACCTTGCCAATCTCCAGTTGGTGCGGAGTCAACCACTGATCCACCTGTGCGTTCAGGGCGGTCAGGAGTGCTGGTGCGGTGTGACTCTCCGCTTTCAGGCAAGTCAACCCCAAGACGGCGTGACACTGCCGTACCCGGGATGTAGCATAGTACCTGGGGAGCTGGGGGGGTGCCATAGATGTGGAGCAAGACGCAGAAGTTGAAGAGGACTCAGCCGAGGAAGAGGTTATGGAAGAGGATGGAGTAGGAGGAGTAGAGGAGGTAGCAGCAGGCCTGCCTGCAAGTCGTGGCGGTGTCACCAACTCTTCTGCAGAGCCACGCATTCCATGTTTGTCAGAATTCAGCAGGTTTACCCAATGTGCAGTGTAGGTGATATACCTGCCCTGACCATGCTTTGCAGACCAGCTATCCGTGGTCATATGGACCCTTGCCCCAACGCTGTGTGCCAGACATGCCATAACTTCCTTTCTCACAACAGAGTACAGGTTTGGGATTGCCTTTTGTGAAAAGAAATTTCTGCCAGGTACCTTCCACTGTGGTGTCCCAATAGATACAAATTTTTTGAAAGCATCAGACTCCACCAGCTTGTATGGTAAAAGCTGGTGGGCTAAGAGTTCAGACAAGCCAGCTGTCAGACACCGGGCAAGGGGGTGACTTTGAGAAATTGGCTTCTTACGCTCAAACATGTCCTTGACAGACACCTGACTGTGGGCAGATGACCAGGAACTGCTACGTAAGAGAGACTGAGTGGAGGATGGTTGAGAGGGGGCAAGGAGGACAGCACTGGTTGACGTGGCTGAAGATGCTGGAGCAGGAGGAGGAGGGCGGCTTTCACTTTGTGTGCTGCTTCTACTCATGTGTTCTTCCCATCGGCCTTTGTGATGGGAGACCATGTGCCTTCGCAAAGCAGTTGTACCTAGGTGGCTGTTGGACTTCCCATGACTCAGTTTCTTTTGGCACAGGTTGCAAATGGCATCGCTGTTGTCAGAGGCAGACACACAAAAAAAATGCCACACTGCTGAGCTCTGCGATGACGGCATTCTGGTGGTGGCAACAGCATGCGTTGATGGGCGTCGGCGTGCTGTCTGGCTGACCCCTGGTGACGATGCATGCTGTCTGACTGTGCCACTAGCTCATAGAGACGACCCCCCCGTGCTTCCAAATTGTCTCCTCCTCCTCCTCTCTGTCTCCCCATCTGAACTTTCCCCCTCTTCTTCTTCTCTTCTAGCAGGCACCCACGTGACATCCACTGACAATTCATCATCAACCGCTTCACTTGTATCTGAAACATCAAGAAAGGAAGCAGCAGTGGGTACAACATCATCATCATCATCATCACACCGTACCTCCATGTCGGTAATGCTGCCTGACTTAGACTGATCACTATTATCTACATCCTCTGTCAATGATGGTTGCGCATCACTCATTTCTTCCAAATGATGTGTCAATAACTCCTGTGACAGATCAAGTGAAGCGGCTGTGGTGCTAGTGTTGGTGGTGGCGACAGGCGGGGGAGTGGCACTGGTCACTTGAGACCTGCCCAAAGCACAGCTGGACTTAGATGGTGCGTCAAGGTTAGGAGGACTAGCAGCGGAAGCTGAAGAAAATTGGGTGTCCTGTGTTAGCCATTCAACTAGGTCCTCCTCAGAACTTTTCGCGTCCCCCCTGGCACCCGGCATCTGAACAATGTGCATATTTGTAGGGTCTAAAGGAATCACAGCACCACGACCACGGAACCTGCGGGGTGGCCTTCCTCTGCCTGTCATTTTTTTTTAAATTGGCACTAACAATACTATTACTGTGCATAATTATTAGGCAACTTAACAAAAAAACAAATATATACCCATTTCAATTATTTATTTTTACCAGTGAAACCAATATAACATATCAACATTCACAAATATACATTTCTGACATTCAAAAACAAAACAAAAACAAATCAGTGACCAATATAGCCACCTTTCTTTGCAAGGACACTCAAAAGCCTGCCATCCATGGATTCTGTCAGTGTTTTGATCTGTTCACCATCAACATTGCGTGCAGCAGCAACCACAGCCTCCCAGACACTGTTCAGAGAGGTGTACTGTTTTCCCTCCTTGTAAATCTCACATTTGATGATGGACCACAGGTTCTCAATGGGGTTCAGATCAGGTGAACAAGGAGGCCATGTCATTAGATTTTCTTCTTTTATACCCTTTCTTGCCAGCCACGCTGTGGAGTACTTGGACGTGTGTGATGGAGCATTGTCCTGCATGAAAATCATGTTTTTCTTGAAGGATGCAGACTTCTTCCTGTACCACTGCTTGAAGAAGGTGTCTTCCAGAAACTGGCAGTAGGACTGGGAGTTGAGCTTGATTCCATCCTCAACCCGAAAAAGCCCCACAAGCTCATCTTTGATGATACCAGCCCAAACCAGTACTCCACCTCCACCTTGCTGGCGTCTGAGTCGGACTGGAGCTCTCTGCCCTTTACAAATCCAGCCACGGGCCCATCCATCTGGCCCATCAAGACTCACTCTCATTTCATCAGTCCATAAAACCTTAGAAAAATCAGTCTTGAGATATTTCTTGGCCCAGTCTTGACGTTTCAGCTTGTGTGTCTTGTTCAGTGGTGGTCGTCTTTCAGCCTTTCTTACCTTGGCCATGTCTCTGAGTATTGCACACCTTGTGCTTTTGGGCACTCCAGTGATGTTGCAGCTCTGAAATATGGCCAAACTGGTGGCAAGTGGCATCTTGGCAGCTGCACGCTTGACTTTTCTCAGTTCATGGGCAGTTATTTTGCACCTTGGTTTTTCCACACGCTTCTTGCGACCCTGTTGACTATTTTGAATGAAACGCTTGATTGTTCGATGATCACGCTTCAGAAGCTTTGCAATTTTAAGAGTGCTGCATCCCTCTGCAAAATATCTCACTATTTTTGACTTTTCTGAGCCTGTCAAGTCCTTCTTTTGACCCATTTTGCCAAAGGAAAGGAAGTTGCCTAATAATTATGCACACCTGATATAGGGTGTTGATGTCATTAGACCACACCCCTTCTCATTACAGAGATGCACATCACCTAATATGCTTAATTGGTAGTAGGCTTTCAAGCCTATACAGCTTGGAGTAAGACAACATGCATAAAGAGGATGATGTGGTCAAAATACTCATTTGCCTAATAATTCTGCACTCCCTGTAGTAACTATACTGTGACAAAAAATTAGGATTGGTGTAAATAGTTGGCAAGAAGGCCTGGCACAAAAGGCTGGCAGGCAGGAGGTAGATGCAATTCAAGGACACTAGGAGACTGATTACTGACAGTCAAAACAGTGATGATTGACAATTTTTGCAATACTGTTAAAAGAAATAGGATTGCTGGCAACAATTGACTAGGTGGGCCTGGCTCACAGCAGGCTGCAAGGCAGCAGGAAAGTGCTATTCAATGGCACCAGCAAACTGAGGATTCTCAACAAATATTACCAACAATTTTAATTTTTAATTATTAAGAATACTGTCACAACAACTATGATTGGTGTAAATATTTTTCAAGTAGGCCTGGCACACAGGCTTGGAAGGCAGTAGAAAAGTGCAATTCTAGGGCACAAACAAACTGAGGATTAAGATCAACAATAAAAAATTTTTTAATTTAAATTAGTAACTATACTGTCTGTGACAACAATTATGATTGGTGTAAATAGCTGGCTAGACGGCCTGGCACAAAAGGCTGGCAGTGGCAGGCAGGAGGTAAATGCAATTCAATGGCACTAGGAGACTGAATATTTGCAGTCCAAAAAATTATGATTTTTTTTTTTTAATTACTGTTACAAGAATTGTGATAGGTGCCACTAATTGGCTAGTTGGGCCTGGCACACAGGCTGGCAGATATGAGTCGTGGATGGTAGGTAGGGCAGCAATTTAACACAGTATGCTGTGTAAGTGACAAAAACACAGGCCTGATAGAAAATTAAGTTAGATTACACTAGCAAAATATTGTAAAATTTTAGATTTTAATATTAAAATTATGTTAAGAAGTGCAATGCACATATGACTCTATGAGTGGTCGCACTGCTACGTAGGGCAGCAATTATAACAACAGTATGCTGTGTAAGTCAGATAGACAGTTAGACACAGGCCTGATAGAAAATACAATTAGATTACACTAGCATAATGATTTAAAGACTTTTTTTTGGAAATTTTAAGAAAAAGGTTAAGCACATGCATATGAGTCGTGGCTGATAGCCTTGGAAGGGCAGCTATTAAAAACAGTAGGCTCTGTAAGTCGGATACACACACGCCTGATATAAAATACTATTAGATTACACTAGAAAAATGATTGAAATTATTTTTTTGTGGGGGGAAATTAAAAAAAGGTTAAACACATATGAGTCGTGGCTCAAAGACTAGGGAGGGCAGCAAGTAAACACAGTAGGCTCTGTATGTCAGCAAAACACACAGGCCGGATAGAAAATTATATTAGATTACACTAGCAAACAAATTTAAACTTTTTTTTTTATATTAAAATTAAGGTGAAGAAGAATAGATATGAGTGCTGGGTAGCTGCTTGGCACAGACCAATTAACCAAAAGACTGAAAAAAAATGAGGTATATTAATGCTGAGTGAGCCTGACAGACACAGGCCTGATAGTAAATGTAATTAGATTACACTAGCAAAATATATTTTTTTTTTTTTAAATTTAAAATAATGTTATAAACGGATATTAACACTGGTGGCTGCTGGCTGGCACAGAGCAATGAACCAGAGTATATGCTGTGTGACACTGGCCTGATAGAAAATGAAAAAAAATTACACTAGAAAAATAATAAAATTTTTTGGTTAGTTAAATTTAAACTAATGTTGTTAGGGAGATATCAGTGGTGGCAGTAGTCACAGCATATGCTGTGAGCCTTAAACACACAGCTGAAAGCCAGGCAAATGCTAATAAAAAAAAAACGAAAAAAAAAAAAAACGGCACGAAATATAGCCCTAAAAAGGGCTTTTTGGGGTGCTGTGCTTGCAGCAGAGATGAGTGGAGTCCTTCTGGACTGTAAATACACTAGCCTAGCTATGTTTTTCCTATTAATGTCAGGAGCAAAAACACAACACGTCCTCTCATTAAGAAAGCAAGGTCGTTATGAGTCTAAAATGGCGGATTCCGAGTAGCTGGGAGGTTCTGTGAGGGAGTGTCTGATGTTGATTGGCTCTAATGTGTCAGACGGCTGTGACATAAAGGTTCAAAGTTTCCACAATGATGACACATAGGGGCGGATCGAACATCGCCATGTGTTCGCCCACAAACGCGAACGCGAACAAGCTATGTTCGCTGTGAACCGTTCGCGGGCGAACAGTTCGGGACATCACTACTGCTTAGTAAGTGCTCTGTGTATTCTATCAAACAGTAATAGAGGGATATCTGTTGAAGGTATAAGTTGATGGAAAAGTTCAGTAATTGTCTCTAGAAGGTTAGTGAAAGATTTAGGAATATTTTTTATGCGTAGATTAGATCTTCTGGAGCAATTTTCTTGGTCTTCTATCTGAGCCTCCAGGTTGTATATCTGCACTTGTTGCTCTTCTATAGTTGTTTGTAAGGCTGGCAGAGTTTCTGCAATATCATCTACTTTTTCTTCTAGCTCTGCGCTTCTGCCTACTGAATGTCTTGTTTAAGATCCTGTAAAGCTGAACGTAGTTCTTCTTGGAATAATGACTTTATTTGTGCTAATAATTCTAAGTTTGAAGTATCGTTGGTTGAAGTTTCTAATCCTTCTTCTCCTGCATCTTCTTCCTGGGATTGTTGTAGTGGGATGTCTCCCTTATGTTTCTTCATTTGTGATTTAGATAGACAGTCTTTCCTTGTTTGATTACGATTTTTCATTATGAGAGGTGTTCCTTATTTTGAAACTTTGAATAAAAATGAAAGGTTCTTTTTGTCCAGTTATCCTGGGATGACTCTTCCTCCTCTTGGAATTTTGTGTTGCTTCTGGTTGTTGGCTCTTACAAATTTATATGCTCATGTTATAGGTGTTGTGACAGTGAGGCTGAATTATCATATGTCTCTTGGACCTGATCCGACAGTGCGGATCAGGTCCGACAGACATCGCTGAATGCGGAGAGCAATACGCTCTCCATATTCAGCATTGCACCAGCAGATCACAAGAGCTGCTGGTGCAACGCCGCCCCCTGCAGACTTGCGGCCAATGGGCCGCCAGCAGGGAGGTGTCAATAAACCTGATCGTACTCAATCGGGTTGTATTGTGGCGATTCCTGTCCGCCTCATCAGAGCAGGTGGACAGGGTTATATCTGAATACCGCTGCTCCATAACTTGTGTTTCTGGTGAGTCTGAAGACTCGCCAGAAACACAGGCCCTTAAGCTTCATACGTAGCTTGATAAATGGGCCTCAGTGTGTGATGAGTAATCCTGGCAATTTCGGCAACCTCCAGTTACCTCTTGGGGTAGCTTTTTTCTTGGCTTCTCAATCTCTCTAATAACCAGTAGTACCCAAGTGAAAGAAGTAACTAGTTCTTGCTTGCCCAGAGGATTAGCTACTATAGTGAGGTTACAGATCTAGATCATCATCACTCCTCTCACTTAAATTGCATTAGAAGCTGTTGTAAACCCTTCCTCCTTGTCTGGTTGCATGGGCTACTCGTCCTTTAGGGGAAGTTTCTTGATGAATTTGTTAGGCTACGTAATATATTATTATTTGACCCTAAGGTTCAGTGCTATGGCTTCTCAATTATATTTCCTTTGAGTGAATAGGGTCCTTATTTTATTATTCACAAATACTTTGTTAGTTGTAAACTCCATTAATGATCGTGGCGGACCACGTGGTTATAATGCACAGTGAGGGCCTCAAAAAATAAATAAATAAAAACATCTCCTTCAAAGTCCCGCTTATTTATGTAATGATGTCCTTAATCACAGAGTGGATCCCTGACCCTCTGTGTTCTAGTTTGATTTGTGTTTATTATAAGGCCAATAATAGTTTCTGATGTGTGATGTGCTGTTGTACTGTTGCGCACTAATAATATGGTGCGTAGTTGTGGATCAGAATAATGGCACTTGTGCACCCAGTGCAATATCTGTTATGTGGCTCTATATTAAGCCTCTAATGTAAGTCTCACCTCAATATCGGGTTGGCTAATGTGTCGTTCAGCTCGGAGCGGATCCCCGACCCTCCGGCTGTTGCAGGCGTCTTTAGTAATGGTAGGCCCAATCGAAACTCGGCAACTGCTCAGACTGCATTCTGATGTTTTCAGTGAAGTAATCAATCTCTCCTGTTGATCCACTTGTTCTCCTATTGAAATCAAATGTTCTATAGTGGATTTTGATGCAATTTAGGGAGATATATAATTAATGTTGACGGAGCTGTGTTACTTCACATCCTCTCCGTTTTAGAGCTAGCTCCGCCCCCCCCACTTTACTGTTTTTTCTGTTAAATTGATGGTAAACAGTCCAGTTTCTAAGTATAATGTAATAGAGGGACATTTATTTTGTTAAACCATAATTTAATATTTTTTTAAAGAGGCTTATAAATATTTTTTTTTTGTTGCACAACAGTATTTACAGGTCCTCCAAGGCCGCCTCCCCTCGTAGTTTTTTTTTTTCAGATGACATTTCTTACTGCCACCCAATCAACAGCATAGCCATACGGCTAACTGATTTCTATGTGGGGGCGTCCTTACTTGTTCCATGTTTGCACAATCTTCTGCCTGTCTGTTCTATCAGCAGAGGCCCTTTACATGCACGGTTTCCTCGCCAAAGGAGTCCCCATTACGTAACAGCAACACAAGTAAACAGTGAATCTAAATAAGAGGTCTAATTCACTGTTCACCTGCATCTCTACCATAGATGACCAACAAATAGTTAACACTATTTATTCACCAATAATATTCTTCTTTTTGAACATTCATTTAATGGATGAGGTTAAATGGAATTTATACCCTATTTTCTAAAAATTTTAAAAATAAATAAGTTTGCTTGCAATAACAAAAACATTGTTCTTTCCTATGAAATTTAAAGGGACCGTTTACCCTACAACCCCCCCACCTTTAATTTGTTCCCAATTATCTATTTTGCCTGCTGGGTAGTGATGTCGCAAACCTAAAAATTTGGGTTCGCGAAAGGCAAACGCAAACTTCCACAACTGTTCGCGAACAGGCGAACCGGGCGAACCGCCATAGACTTCAATAGGCAGGCGAATTTTAAAACCCACAAGGACTCTTTCTGTCCACAATAGTGATGGAAAAGTTGTTTCAAGGGGACTAACACCTGGACTGTGGCATGCCGGAGGGGGATCCATGGTAAAACTCCCATGGAAAATTACATAGTTGATGCAGAGTCTGGTTTTAATCCATAAAGGGCATAAATCACCTAACATTCCTAAATTGTTTGGAATAACGTGCTTTAAAACATCAGGTATGATGTTGTATCGATCAGGTAGTGTAAGGGTTACGCCCGCTTCACAGTGCGCAGTGTAGGTGATATACCTGCCCTGACCATGCTTTGCAGACCAGGTATCAGTGGTCAGATGGACCCTTGCCCCAACACTGTGTGCCAGACATGCCATTATAGCAGACTTATATGGCTTTGGCGTTGCTTTTTGGTAATTAGAAGGCTGCTAAATGCCACTGCGCACCACACGTATTTTATGCCCAGCAGTGAAGGGGTTAATTAGGGAGCATGTAGGCAGCTTGTAGAGTTAATTTTAGCTTAAGTGTAGTGTAGTAGACAACCCAAAGTATTGATCTAGGCCCATTTTGGTATATTTCATGTCACCATTTCACCGCCAAATGCGATCAAATAAAAAAAAATTGTTCACTTTTTCACAAACTTTAGGTTTCTCACAGAAATTATTTACAAACAACTTATGCAATTATGGCATAAATGGTTGTAAATGCTTCTCTGGGATCCCCTTTGTTCAGAAATAGCAGACTTATATGGCTTTGGCGTTGCTTTTTGGTAATTAGAAGGCTGCTAAATGCCACTGCGCACCACACGTGTTTTATGCCCAGCAGTGAAGGGGTTAATTAGGGAGCATGTAGGCAGCTTGTAGAGTTAATTTTAGCTTTAGTGTAGAGATCAGCCTCCCACCTGACACATCAGACCCCCTGATCCCTCCCAAACAGCTCCCTTTTCTCCCCCACCCCACAATTGTCACGCCATCTTAAGTACTGGCAGAAAGTCTGCCAGTACTAAAATAAAAGGATTTAATTTTTTTTATAGCATATTTACATATGCTGTGGTGTAGCATCCCCCCTTAGCCCCAACTTCCCTGATCCCCCCCAAAACAGCTCTCTAACCCTCCCCATCTGCCTTATTGGCGGCCATCTTGGGTACTGGCAGCTGTCTGCTATTATTTCACAGTCAAAAAAGTGTTGGTTTTTTTAAATGTACACTACTGTTACACGAGATATGAGTGGTGGCACTGGGCAAGTGGGCACAGTATACGCTGGGAGCCTGACACACACGCTGGCAGGCAGGCAACTGCAATTAGATTACACAGGAAAAGCAAAAAACAAAAGCAGACTGATGTTCTAGCCCTAAAAATGGCTTTTTGGGGTGCTGTCCTTACAGCAGAGATCAGATGAGTCCTTCAGGACTGTAGTGGACACTGAATACACTAGCCTAGCTATCGATTTCCCTATTAAATCAGCAGCAGCTACACTGTCCCTCCTCTCACTAAGAATGCAGCTTCCAAATGAGTCTAAAATGGATGCTGTCCAGGAGGTGGGAGGGTCTGGGAGGTAGGGTCTGCTGCTGATTGGCTGTAATGTGTCTTCTGACTGTGAGGTACAGGGTCAAAGTTTACTCAATGATGACGAATAGGGGGCGGATCAAACATCGTATATGTTCGCCCGCCGTGGCGAACGCGAACATGCTATGTTCGCCGGGAACTATTTGCCGGCGAACTATTCGCGACATCACTACTGCTGGGGTGTATTAATCTGTTTACAAGTAGCTGCTTTACCTTTTTTTCTGCATTTGAAATAAATGTTTGTGCCTGTGGTAATGCTTCTATACTAAAGTATTGGTTATAGAAAAGCTGTGTAAACAGCCAGCAGAATAAATTACACTCCCAGTGGGGTTTGGGATACATGAGTAATAAAATGTTAATTTTCAGTTTTGGGCTTTTGTACACAAACAGAGATAATATAAAGAAGTATATGTGTGTGCAGAAAGTGATAAAATAAAGAGATCTGATTTCCCTGCAAGCTCAAAACATTTTAATGGGTTGTGGTTTCAAAGAGCACAACCAACTAGTTCATATACAAAATTAAACATAAAGGAGCAATTTCTCAAACATTCTATACTCTGCAACTGGTCTAACAACCATTGGGAAAAAACATCAAGGGAAAAACAATCTTACAGTGCACTGTCCCATTAATTTATACAGTTAGACACCAATCAGCAAGCACTACCCAGGTGGTGAACCAATAATGGGCTGGGTCCTAAGCTTGCCGTCTTGCTTTTTCAAATAAAGATTCCAAGAGAATGAAGAAAAATTGATAATAGGAGTACATTGGAAAGTTGCTTAAAATTGCATGCTCTATATCAGTGGTTGCCAACCGCGGTCCTCAAGGACCCCCAACAGTCCTGGTTTTCATTATAGCTGAACCAGTGCACAGGTGAAATAATCAGCTGATGGATGAGAGCAGGTTGGTTACAGATCAGCTGATTATTTCACCTGTGCACTGGTTTAGCTATAATGAAAACCAGGACTGTTGGGGGTCCTTGAGGACCGCGGTTGGCAACCACTGCTCTATATGAATAATGAAAGTTCAGTTTTGACTAGACTATCCCTTTAAGCCATACTGTAGGAGTTTTCATCAGGCCCTTAGACAATATATGATATTAAATATAATGCAGACCTGGTACCTGATACAGATGACATTTCTATTAGTGAATGAAACCTTAGAGAGCTAATAATGTGAGCATAACACACTGCCATAATACGCAGGTTAAGCACTGAGCATAGACTAACTGCCGCCACCAGTTGGCTCGTTTTACTGGAGTAGAAAAGGCTAAGGGGCCCTTCTATCTCACCCACCATGTTATGTTTTTAGTATCTCTTTGTATGGGAGTGGCCGCTAGTTTTTGTTGCTATTTTTGCTCTGTGAGTGTTTTCTGTGCTGTGTGAAATCCAGGCAGTAAATTCTGAGGGGCCGCTATAACGGATCATGTCCGTCGCACATCAATAAATGCCGACAGCATGCGCATTTATCATTGCATAAGCATTCCTTGTGAAATTGGCCGCAAGCAGGGGTGTCAATCATCCGATCGTATCCAATCAGGATGATTGCTGTCCGTCACCTCACAGGGTGCGGATGAGTTAAAGAGCAGTGGTCTTAGACTGCTGCTTCTTAACATTTGTTTCTGGCAAGCTTGAAGGCTCGCACGGAAACGGCTGCATTTGCACCCTGTGAGTGCTGCCTGGAGCAACAGATATATAGACATTAATGTAATGAGAGGGGTGATAATAGTTGGGGGTACATGCCCCCTAGACTTAATTATGCAGTTCCACCTGTCCTCTAGATCCCTTGCCTAAAGGTGTTG
Source organism: Bombina bombina (assembly GCF_027579735.1). NCBI lineage: Eukaryota > Metazoa > Chordata > Amphibia > Anura > Bombinatoridae > Bombina > Bombina bombina. The sequence continues at coordinate 95,698,127 of NC_069501.1, forward strand.
GACATCAGAAGACACTCTCTTTATCATTTATGTCAGGGGTGGGCAACAGACACCTCACACGCGGCCCTCTGCACTAGTCTTTGTGGCCCCAGGGAAAGAGCAGAACTAAGAATTTTGTTAATTGCTGACATGATACAAGCCCCACTGGCTCTCCAAGCAGCTTCAGTATTTAAAATGCTGGTGCTCTGAGAATATATAACTATTCTTCGCATGCACGTAACAGTAATAACATTTACTAGAAGCATTTTTGGCAATACATGAATATTGTAAATATGTTTCTGTTCAAAGATGTAATTCATCTACGTGCATTTCAATTTTGACAGGAATGTCCCTTTAAATGAAAAACAAACAAACAACCAAATGAATGAATGACTGAATTTTATATTGGCTTGTTTGTTTAGTTTAGTTCAAACTCCTTATTTGTCTTAGAAATGAATTACATAAACAAATTTAGCACCTACATAGCGCTACCTAATACAGTATGTTGGAGCTCTTTAAATAAACAATATTGATACACATAAAATAAATAAGAAGCTGAGAGGGGAGGTTACTATATTTTGCAGTGAGTAAGCTTACCTGTAATGACTAATCACACGCCTCATGAGAAATAAGCGTTCACACCTCTGACCTTGCTTCACTGTCTGTGCTCTTTGCACTGTCTGGATTCTAAGGTACCTCATTTCACCTTAATTATTTCTTTCCAATCATGCAGAACACCAGAGTCCAAAGCATCATTAAATGAAAATTAACAACTTGGCTTATAGTTATTTTGTATTTGTTTACAGCGATGTTTCTTCATTGCATTAAAGGGATAGGAGACTCCTTTAGTATACACACACATATAAACATGTACAAACACACACACATATATAAAAACATACACAGACATATACACACACATATAAACATGTACAAACACAAACACACATAAACACATACACAAAAAGGATCACATACACACATATAAACATGTACAAACACACACACACATATATAAAAACACACACACATAAACATGTACAAACACACACATATAAACACATAGACTCACAAATATAAACATGTACAAACACACACATATAAATGTACACATATATATAAACACATAGACACACACACATATATAAACACATATACACACATAAACATATAGACACACACCTATAAACACATAGACACACACATATAAACATGTACAAACACACGCACATAAACACATAGAGTCACACATATAAACATGTACAAACACACACATATCAATGCACACATACAGGGAGTGCAGAATTATTAGGCAAATGAGTATTTTGACCACATCATCCTCTTTATGCATGTTGTCTTACTCCAAGCTGTATAGGCTCGAAAGCCTACTACCAATTAAGCATATTAGGTGATGTGCATCTCTGTAATGAGAAGGGGTGTGGTCTAATGACATCAACACCCTGTATCAGGTGTGCATAATTATTAGACAACTTCCTTTCCTTTGGCAAAATGGGTCAAAAGATGGACTTGACAGGCTCAGAAAAGTCAAAAATAGTGAGATATCTTGCAGCACTCTTAAAATTGCAAAGCTTCTGAAGCGTGATCATCGAACAATCAAGCGTTTCATTCAAAATAGTCAACAGGGTCGCAAGAAGCGTGTGGAAAAACCAAGGCGCAAAATAACTGCCCATGAACTGAGAAAAGTCAAGCGTGCAGCTGCCAAGATGCCACTTGCCACCAGTTTGGCCATATTTCAGAGCTGCAACATCACTGGAGTGCCCAAAAGCACAAGGTGTGCAATACTCAGAGACATGGCCAAGGTAAGAAAGGCTGAAAGACGACCACCACTGAACAAGACACACAAGCTGAAACGTCAAGACTGGGCCAAGAAATATCTCAAGACTGATTTTTCTAAGGTTTTATGGACTGATGAAATGAGAGTGAGTCTTGATGGGCCAGATGGATGGGCCCGTGGCTGGATTGGTAAAGGGCAGAGAGCTCCAGTCCGACTCAGACGCCAGCAAGGTGGAGGTGGAGTACTGGTTTGGGCTGGTATCATCAAAGATGAGCTTGTGGGGCCTTTTCGGGTTGAGGATGGAGTCAAGCTCAACTCCCAGTCCTACTGCCAGTTTCTGGAAGACACCTTCTTCAAGCAGTGGTACAGGAAGAAGTCTGCATCCTTCAAGAAAAACATGATTTTCATGCAGGACAATGCTCCATCACACGCGTCCAAGTACTCCACAGCGTGGCTGGCAAGAAAGGGTATAAAAGAAGAAAATCTAATGACATGGCCTCCTTGTTCACCTGATCTGAACCCCATTGAGAACCTGTGGTCCATCATCAAATGTGAGATTTACAAGGAGGGAAAACAGTACACCTCTCTGAACAGTGTCTGGGAGGCTGTGGTTGCTGCTGCACGCAATGTTGATGGTGAACAGATCAAAACACTGACAGAATCCATGGATGGCAGGCTTTTGAGTGTCCTTGCAAAGAAAGGTGGCTATATTGGTCACTGATTTGTTTTTGTTTTGTTTTTGAATGTCAGAAATGTATATTTGTGAGTGTTGAGATGTTATATTGGTTTCACTGGTAAAAATAAATAATTGAAATGGGTATATATTTGTTTTTTGTTAAGTTGCCTAATAATTATGCACAGTAATAGTCACCTGCACACACAGATATCCCCCTAAAATAGCTAAAACTAAAAACAAACTAAAAACTACTTCCAAAAATATTCAGCTTTGATATTAATGAGTTTTTTGGGTTCATTGAGAACATGGTTTTTGTTCAATAATAAAATTAATCCTCAAAAATACAACTTGCCTAATAATTCTGCACTCCCTGTATATAAACACATATACACACACACATAGAAATGCACACATATATAAACACATATACACATAAACACATAGACAAACACATATAAACACAGACACACACATATAAACATGTACAAACACACACACATAAACACATAGGCTCACACATATAAACATGTACAAACACACACATATAAATGCACACATATATAAACACATATACACACACACATAGAAATGCACACATATATAAACACATATACACACATAAACATATAGACACACACATATAAACACATAGACTCACACATATAAACATGTACAAACACAAACATAGAAATACACACATATATAAACACATATACACACATAAACACTATTAAGCCCATATCTCCTCAAACTCTACGTATAATTCCTATTACTTTGCACACACCTTCCAATGCTGAAATGTAAAATTGTTAAACTACTCTACAATAAAAATATAAATTTTTCTTTCATGATTCAGACAGAGCATGTGATTTAAAACATTTTTTCAATTTACTTCTATTATCAGATTAACTTCATTCTCTTGCTATCCTTTGCACTAGTGAGAGCTAGCTGAACACATCTAGTGAACCAACAAAAAGTGGCATTTATGTGCAGCCACCAATCAGCATCTAGCTCCCAGTAATACATTACTGCTTCTGAGACTACCTAGGTGCTTCTGACATTACACAGCCAGTGAAACACTAAACTGTAACAAATAACAGGGTGAACCTAAGACACATTAAATTGGGATAAAGGGGAAAACAATCCCCACTTTAGGCACTTAGCTATTGGGCTGTTCTGACACTATTGCAGTAACCTTCCTGTGCTGTGTGACATTCGGTTAGGGGCGCTACTCTGCCAGTGCATCACACTCTTGTCAAGGTATTTGAAATATTATTAAATAATATATACAAGTATGTTTGTCTTTATTTAATAAGTCTGTGGATGTGTACATCAAATAATTCATTTACCTTCTAAAAGCTGAAAATGGACACTAAATAGAAACAACCCCCTCCCTCTTATCAAATGAATTATCTGAGAACAAAGGATTGTTTCCAAGAGATCCCACACTCAATATGCTAAATTATGCAATTGTATAACTACAAGGAGCTGAAAATTAACACAGGTAAAATTCTGGATACACAAGTGATTAACATAGAGGTGTTAAATTACCCCTGAAAATCAGATACACATCTGTGCTAGCTGAACAGAAAACATATTAAGATGTAACTGCTAACACTTGAATATACAAAATGGAGACGGGGTGTCTGGAATATTTTTTTTTTGAAGCTTGATGAGATGGAAATTAGATTGCTGGAATCTCAAAGACACATGTTAAGATGTGACTTTGAAATTTACTGAACATACAGCAAATAATCATCTTTGAATGCATGCCTCAGAATGTATTAAATATAGAAATTTGGGAAATTGTCTAATTCTCTATTATTACATGGGTATTTGCTAAGCTTGATAGGTAACTATTTAGTCAGTCTAAAATGTTTAATAACCTCTGTATTGTTTGTATTTTTCAGACAAATAATTTCAGATCTGCATGAAAAGGATTCATATATCCAGAATTTATTAGAAACGTGAAATATGGTGGACCATGGGCAAAATTCCTGCATGCAAAAATTGTGGGAGACATAGAGCATACTATATTATGTGAAAAGATATTAAATATATAAATGCCATAAATTTCAAAATAATTAGCAATATTAAATTGCTTTAATATAATACAATGTTAATAATATAAGATATTTGGTATCAGAATAATCAGAAAAATGATCTGGTGCTACACATCTATAGTTGAGGTTTGTATGGGATTGATGCAGAGAGTTATGATCTGATTAAATAACCATTTTATGAGGATAATTAAATTGTTAAAAATGTTTAGAAATGTTAAAGGTGAATTTGTTGTGTTGTGCTGTCTGCTGCCACCCAGTGTTATGTTGCGAGAATTGCTGCCATGAGATGATTGGATGTTGCAAGGATGCATTTCCTTGGCAACATACATTCCCAAATGAACCAATCCATGTTCAGTTGCAAAAAGCCAATCCGAGACAAGGCTTCCGTTGGGCGTTTCCAATACTCAACAATGATAGATAATGATCCAAAAAGGGGAGGGGTGAAATCAGATGATTTAACCCCAAGCATAGAGACTGAGAGGAGGTGGCTGGCTAATCCTGGAGGAATAACTACTGTGGTTAATATTAAAGCACACAGCAACTCTTACGGCTAGATTTAGAGTTCTGCGGCCAAAGGGGTGCGTTAGCGACGCGTGCTTTTTTCCCCCCGCACCTTTTAAATACCGCTGGCATTTAGAGTTCACAGAATGGCTGCGTTAGGCTCCAAAAAAGGGAGCGTAGAGCATATTTACCGCCACTGCAACTCTAAATACCAGCGTTGCTTACAGACGCGGCCAGCTTCAAAAACGTGCTCGTGCACGATTCCCCCATAGGAAACAATGGGGCCATTTTGAGTTGAAAAAAAAGCAGCGTTCAGCTCCTAACGCAGCCCCATTGTTTTCTATGGGGAAACACTTCCTACGTCTGCACCTAACACTCTTACATGTACCCCGAGTCTAAACACCCCTAACCTTACACTTATTAACCCCTAATCTGCCATCCCCGCTATCACTGACCCCTGGATATTTTTTTTAACCCCTAATCTGCCGCTCCGTACACTGCCGCAACCTACATTATACCTATGTACCCCTAATCTGCTGCCCCTAACACCGCCGACCCCTATATTATATGTATTAACCCCTAATCTGCCACCCCTGCTATTGCTGACCCCTGCATATTATTATTAACCCCTAATCTGCCGCTCCGTACACCTCCGCAACCTACATTATACCTATGTACCCCTAATCTGCTGCCGCTAACACCGCTGACCCCTATATTATATTTATTAACCCCTAATCTGCCCCCACAACGATGCCGCCAGCTACCTACAATAATTAACCCCTAATCTGCCGACTGGATCTCGCCGCTACTCTAATAAATGGATTAACCCCTAAAGCTAAGTCTAACCCTAACACTAACACCCCCCTAAGTTAAATATAATTTAAATCTAACGAAATAAATTAACTCTTATTATATAAATTATTCCTATTTAAAGCTAAATACTTACCTGTAAAATAAACCCTAATATAGCTACAATATAAATAATAATTATATTGTAGCTATTTTAGGATTAATATTTATTTTACAGGCAACTTTGTAATTATTTTAACCAGGTACAATAGCTATTAAATAGTTAATAACTATTTAATAGCTAAAATAGTTAAAATAATTACAAAATTACCTGTAAAATAAATCCTAACCTAAGTTACAATAAAACCTAACACTACACTATCAATAAATAAATTAAATAAACTACCTAAAATTACCTACAATTAAACCTAACACTACACTATCAATAAATTAATTAAATACAATACCTACAAATAACTACAATTAAATAAACTAACTAAAGTACAAAAAATAAAAAAGAACTAAGTTACAAAAAATAAAAAAATATTTACAAACATTAGAAAAATATTACAACAATTTTAAACGAATTACACCTACTCTAAGCCCCCTAATAAAATGCCCTACCCTATTCTAAATTAAAAAAGTTCAAAGCTCTTTTACCTTACCAGCCCTGAAAAGGGCCATTTGCGGGGCATGCCCCAAATAATTCAGCTCTTTTGCCTGTAAAAAAACACATACAATACCCCCCCCAACATTACAACCCACCACCCACATACACCTAATCTAACCCAAACCCCCCTTAAATAAACCTAACACTAAGCCCCTGAAGATCTTCCTACCTTATCTTCACCATGCCAGGTTCACCGATCCGTCCTCCGAAGTCTTGATCCAAGCCCAAGCGGGGGCTGGCGATCCATAATCCGGCTGAAGTCTTCTATCAAGCCGCGGCTGAAGAGGTCTAGAAGAGGCTCCAAAGTCTTCATCCTATCCGGGAAGAAGAGGAGATCCGGACCGGCAACCATCTTGATCCAAGCGGCATCTTCTATCTTCATCCGATGACGAATGGCTCCATCTTGAAGACCTCCAGTGCGGATCCATCTTCTTCTTCCGACGTCCAACTGAAGAATGAAGGTTCCTTTAAGGGACGTCATTCAAGATGGCGTCCCTCGAATTCCGATTGGCTGATAGGATTCTATCAGCCAATCGGAATTAAGGTAGGAAACAGCCAATAGAATGCGAGCTCAATCTGATTGGCTGATCCAATCAGCCAATCGGATTGAACTTGAATCTGATTCCATCAGCCAATCAGAATTTTCCTACCTTAATTCCGATTTACTGATAGAATGATAGAGTTAATTTATTTTGTTAGATTTAAGGGGTACATAGGTATAATGTAGGTTGCGGTGGTGTACGGAGCGGCAGATTAGGGGTTAAAAAAATATGCAGGTGTCAGCGATAGCGGGGGCGGCAGATTAGGGGTTAATAAATATTATGTAGGGGTCGGCGGTATTAGGGGCAGCAGATTAGGGGTACATAGGGATAACGTAAGTGGCGGCGGGGTACGGAGCGGCAGATTAGGGGTTAAAAATTTTTAATAGAGTGGCGGCGATGTGGGGGGGCCTCGGTTTAGGGGTACATAGGTAGTTTATGGGTGTTAGTGTACTTTAGAGCACAGTAGTTAAGAGCTTTATAAACCGGCGTTAGCCCAGAAAGCTCTTAACTACTGACTTTTTTCTGCGGCTGGAGTCTTGTCGTTAGATTTCTAACGCTCACTTCAGCCACGACTCTAAATACCGGAGTTAGAAAGATCCCATTGAAAAGATAGGATACGCAAATGGCGTAGGGGGATCTGCGGTATGGAAACAGGGTACACAGATGTAAGCATGAGTGCTGTTTTATACCAAAAGCATGATAATTTAAACAAATCCATTGCTTATGCGAGCAAAAATCTATCCCCAGTGGAAATAAAATTTAGCGATTGCGAAAAAGCCCTTTTATCTACTGTATGGGCTCTACAAAATTTCCGCAGCTATATACAGGGCGAGAAAATTATTGTAGAAACGGCCCACCAGCCTTTGCTATATTTGCAAAGTGAGAGAATAAGAGATGGGAATTTGTCAAATAGCCGCATAACAGCGTGGACCCTTTCCTTACAAGGCTGGCCATTAGAAATTAGCTACAAGCAAAATAAAAAGAATCCAGTCACACAAGGGCTTGCTGAGCTCCACGACTGTACTGCTAGAGATCCTGGGGAAGAATTATCAGAAGATGATTTTCTGGAGGAACAATTGCTTTCCCCATATAAAATGTACAATGAGGAAAATTGCCAAACATTACCTTGGGTGTATGTTGATGGTTGTTCTTACCATGCCACTATAGCTAATGAGTGCAGATTAGTCACTGGCATTGGTATAACTTGGGCAAATGGATTCTCAAATATATCTATAGGTTTCAACATTGGACCAAGATCCAGTCAAGTTGCAGAACTCACTGCTGTTCTCAAAACCATTGAAATGGCTATTGAACATAATATTCATGAATTTGTGATCATAACTGACTCAAATTATGTGCATGACAGTTTTGTTGAATACCTGCCAACTTGGAAAAGAAATGGCATGCAGAAAAGCAATAACAAACCAGTCAAGCATGGCAAGTTGTTCTGCGAGATTGATAATCTGGTGGTATCAAATGATTTAACCATACACTGGAAAAAGACCAAGGGTCATTCCAGAGTTCTAGGTCCTGATAAGGAAGGCAATGATCTTGCAGATTCATTAGCCAAACAAGGAGCCATAACTGGAGAACTCCTTAATATTGACCACTTAATGGGTGCAATTCAGGTAGAAGCCATTACCAGAAACCAGGCAAAACAACAGAGTGAGCCTAACTTGGTACAATGGAGTCAGGATTCTCCTAGTGAGGACCTGATCACTAGTCAAAAAGAAGACCCCATTGTAGGCACCTTCTATCAACACATAGAAGATCCTGAAAGCAACCCCATCTCAAAAGATAATTGTATTGGCAAAGAAGATCTTAGAATCTTAATAAAATCTAGGTCACAATTCAAGTTACAGGATGGTTTGTTAATTAGAACCTCCAAAACTGGCATCCAGCAGTAGGTAGTACCCACCAAGTTCAGAGGTATAATGCTTCAACATGCCCATGATGCTCCTACATCTGGTCATCGTGGTGCCAAACTCACGTATGAAATATTACGTGATTACGCTTTTTGGCCACACATGTTGAAAGATGTTCAAACCTACTGTCAAGGGTGTTAAATCTGCCCACAGTTCCAACCCACTGCACCAACGCATAGAGCGCCATTTCAGAAAAGGGGGATGGTAATGCCATGGTCAGATATACAGATTGATTTTATTGGCCCTGTAACTAGATCATCAAGAGGTAACAAATACATGTTAACCGTGACATGTCTGTTCAATAAATGGGTAGAGTGCATCAGTGCACCTAACAATAGTGCTGAAAGATGCGCAGCATTGCTCATCAACCACATATTTTCCAGATTTGGTTTGCCCCAAAGAAGCAAATCAGATTGGGGAACCCACTTCACTAGCGAAGTGATGACAAAAATGTGGAAAATACTAGGGGTAAAAAGGAAGCTCCATATTGCTTATAGAGCTGCCTCAAGTGGTGGTGTAGAGCGTTACAACCAGTCCATTGTGAAAATCCTCAAAAAGTTTGTGAGTGAAACGGGTAAAGACTGGGATGTAAAACTACCTCTAGTCCTAATGGCATTAAGAGCAACTCCAAGTAGTGCTACCAAGATGTCACCTTTTGAACTGATGACTGGTAGAAGAATGGTTCTACCTCAGCATCTGCTGTACCGTATATCAGACCAGAACTTGATAAAAGCTGCCAATACACATCAATATGTGGAGAAACTAAGAAAACACCTGCAATATGCCTTTGCGTTTACTCAAAGGAATTTAGAAAGAGCCGCAACTGCCACTAAAACCTATTATGATCTCAAAACGTCCAAAAGGGAATATGAAATAAATGATAAAGTTTATCTTTATAACTTTGGAAGAGATCAGGTTAGGGAGAAGAAATTTCTTCCCTCATGGAAAGGTCCTTTTGTCATTACTGACAAAATATCTCCAGTGGCCTATAAAATAAGGATCCCCAAAAATGAAAGTTTCATAGATAAATGGGTCCATATCAATCAATTGCAGGCATGTCATCCTAGGTCCCAACTACAAATCATAGAGGGAGAATGAAGTGTCATATCCCCAAATACACTAAAGACATACTGTAGTTTATAGATGCCTAGTTGATGAACATGAAGGCTCAAAAATGTCAGACTTTCTACATAGTAGACTGTCTATGATGTGTACGGTCAACATCCTCATCAAATACCACCAATTCAAATACATGTGTCCTACATATTTTTGAATTGGAAAGGAGGATTTATGTCAAGGTATTTGAAATATTATTAAATAATATATACAAGTATGTTTGTCTTTATTTAATAAGTCTGTGGATGTGTACATCAAATAATTCATTTACCTTCTAAAAGCTGAAAATGGACACTAAATAGAAACAACCCCCTCCCTCTTATCAAATGAATTATCTGAGAACAAAGGATTGTTTCCAAGAGATCTCCCACACTCAATATGCTAAATTATGCAATTGTATAACCACAAGGAGCTGAAAATTAACACAGGTAAAATTCTGGATACACAAGTGATTAACATAGAGGTGTTAAATTACCCCTGAAAATCAGATACACATCTGTGCTAGCTGAACAGAAAACATATTAAGATGTAACTGCTAACACTTGAATATACAAAATGTGTATGGAATATTTTTTTTTGAAGCTTGATGAGATGGAAATTAGATTGCTGGAATCTCAAAGACACATGTTAAGATGTGACTTTGAAATTTACTGAACATACAGCAAATAATCATCTTTGAATGCATGCCTCAGAATGTATTAAATATAGAAATTTGGGAAATTGTCTAATTCTCTATTATTACATGGGTATTTGCTAAGCTTGATAGGTAACTATTTAGTCAGTCTAAAATGTTTAATAACCTCTGTATTGTTTGTTTTTTCAGACATAATTTCAGATCTGCATGAAAAGGATTCATATATCCAGAATTTATTAGAAATGTGAAATATGGTGGACCATGGGCAAAATTCCTGCATGCAAGATTTGTGGGAGACATAGAGCATACTATATTATGTGAAAAGATATTAAATATATAAATGCCATAAATTTCAAAATAATTAGCAATATTACATTGCTTTAATATAATACAATGTTAATAATATATCATATTTGGTATCAGAATAATCAGAAAAATGATCTGGTGCTACACATCTATAGTTGGGGTTTGTATGGGATTGATGCAGAGAGTTATGATCTGATTAAATAACCATTTTATGAGGATAATTAAATTGTTAAAAATGTTTAGAAATGTTAAAGATGAATTTGTTGTGTTGTGCTGTCTGCTGCCACCCAGTGTTATGTTGCGAGAATTGCAGCCATGAGATGATTGGATGTTGCAAGGATGCATTTCCTTGACAACATACATTCCCAGATGAACCAATCCATGTTCAGTTGCAAAGAGCCAATCCGAGACAATGCTTCCGTTGGGCGTTTCCAATACTCAACAATGATAGATAATGATCAAAAAAGGGGAGGGGTGAAATCAGATGATTTAACCCCAAGCATAGAGACTGAGAGGAGGCGGCTGGCTAATCCTGGAGGAATAACTACTGTGGTTATTATTAAAGCACACAGCAACTCTTAGACTCCATATGTGAATATCCCCAATTTTGAAATTCTGAGGTGAAATTGAATCTGTTGAGAAACATTGGAAACTGGATATTGATTGGTTTATTTGGTAAAGTATACAAGGTTATTGTTAAGACTATAGTTAAATTATAAGTCACTGCAGTTTAAAGTACAGTTGAAAGATTAAAGAGAGCAGTTTGGATTTTAAGCTACCATTTCATAGCCTATGTGTTGTTAAACTAATCCTAAATTTTTAATTGGTTATCTGTGCAAATATATATCTATAACTCAGAATTGGGTTTTTGCATAAATAATATACATAATTTCTGATGTTTTAAATTAGAATTGTGTTAGAATAGATTGTGGTTAATTAACTGAGTATTTTGCTGAATGTCTGTAGCTGCTATTTTAAATCTCATTGTAATATTTTAAATGCAGGTCTGAATGAAAGGCTGGTTTTAAAGGTAAATTTTTCTGGGTTTTGTAAGAAGGATAGCATATCTTAATAGTTGTTTTTAACGTGTATAATAGTGTTTCATATTCTGGTATTACAAATATATTTCAAAATGTTCATGGATATTAACTAAATAAAAGAATTCAGGTATTTATATTAATTGTATGGTTTCTAGTAGATGCATGTTAGTTAAGAGTTTCTATTTTTAAGGATAATTATTATTTGTATTGTGTTATAATCCTGCCATAAGCTGATATATTATTTGGAGAGCACTACTTAGATTCTTATCATAAATACTGACACTCTGACTCAATCATCATTTATGTGTTAGATCAGCATTGCATGTGTGTTGCTCCCTAAGTGTGCTAGTTCATAAGTGTAAAGAGAGTTATAACAACGGAGTTATTATATATTATATATATTATATATGGATATTAACAATATAGAACAGTGACTGGTATATAATTGGAACATAATTGGAACTTTTAATCCTGCTTACACTGCTGTCTCTCCTCTCTCATCAGGTATGTGCTTAAGGACTCCATTTTAACCCTGCAACACATATTAGAACTGCATATTTCCCCCACTAAATTTTATCTATCTCTGGTATGTGCTTAAGGACTCCATTTTATTTTTTGTGTCTTCCATTTTGATAAGATAGGTGCCATCTGCAATGTTTGTTTAGGCCCTGTTTGATCCTGGTCTAATTTATAACCTATGCTAATTAGGATCATGTGACTGTTATTACCTTTAAATTGAATATCCCCAGCTTGTTACATCAAGCTTAGCTTGTTAGATCAGCATTGCATGTGTGTAGTTCCCTAAGTGTGCTAGTTCATACGTGTAGAGAGAGTTATAACAACGGAGTTAGACAAAGGAGTGGACAACAGAAATAAGTACTTCTCAAATTCCAAGAATTAAATTCAAACATGCTACACTTTCTAATGTCTGCATTAACCTTTTCCTCACTTCTCCTTAAAGTCACAGCTCTTCCTTTCACAAACAGCACTCAGAAAATTCATATTTCTCCTTCCCTTCTACCTTCCCCCCTCTACAACACACATGAACTTTATTCCTATCTCACATCCCTCAGCCAGCCATGCTTTACTGATCCTAAACTTAAACACTCACATAAGACACATTCTCATCTCCTTTCACTCACCATCTTTCTTCTTCTTGCAGCTGGGGATGTCTCGCCTAACCCAGGTCCACCCCAAATGACACCTCATACACCTTGCACACGTAACCCTCTAAACCTCATTAACTGCACCTCTATTAGTACACCCCAATTCTTGTGTGCCCTTTGGAATGCACGCTCAGTATGCAATAAGCTTACATCTATTCACAACCTATTTATTTCACGTTCACTTAACCTGTTAGCCCTCACTGAAACTTGGCTTTCCTCCTCTAACACAACTGCTGTAGCCTCTCTGTCCTATGGCGGCCTGCACTTCAGTCACACTCCCAGGCCTGGAGACAAACAAGGAGGAGGAGTAGGAATTCTCCTGTCTACACACAGTACCTTTCACTGCATTCCTTCACCCCCCTCTCTTTCCTTCTCATCTTTTGAAGTTCATGCTATCCGCCTCTTCTCCCCTATAGCTCTTCGTGTTGCAGTTATTTATTGGCCCCCTGGACCAGCATCACAATTTCTGGACCACTTTGAAGCCTGGCTTACACATTTTCTCTCTTCCAATGTCCCTTCTCTCATCTTAGGGGACTTCAACATACCCCTTGATAAGCCTAACACGCCTGCTGCCTCTAAACTTCTATCCCTTACCACCTCTTTAGGCCTGTCCCAGTGGACAACATCTCCAACACACTGTGAAGGCAACTCCATAGACCTGACTTGTATGAAAAAGTAATCAGCGCTCTGGACTGATATCTGCTCACTATAAGGAAGACCCCCTAATAGGTTTAATATCGAAACAATGGTACAGGATATATAGGAGCGCCAAGGGCTTAGATATACTGCTGGAATAAAACAATCCCTATTAGACTCTCTTAGAGTTAGTATGATCCTAAGTAATAGATCAATGACTCGTATAAATCACTTAAATATTATACAAATATATTTATTAAGATGCTGATATGATAAAGATTGTTAAAATCAATTAAAATTAGACCATATAACATAAACTTCCAAAACCTCTATACAATAGAGAATATATATTATAATAACTAACTTCTAATATCCTACAGTGCAAAATTTTAGGTCATGAGCCCTTCTTAGTACACACCAAGGTATATTAAGATTTATCGAGATACAATAATACAAGATAAAAACTCCACTTGAAGGTGTACAATTCAGAATTGTGTACAATGTGATGATTCCAAATCTAATTGGTAGTGCAAAATCAGTGTTTAACAGCAAATAGACATCAGATTTTCTCAATAATGAAATTCAGAAAATCCAAACCAAAATATTGTGAAAACTAGTGTAAATCACTGTGATTCATAAAAAATGAAAAAATAGAAAAAGACAATAAACATACAAATTGGGTGGTGAATACCGTGCGTGGGTGTAATCAAAATTTAAATTGGTAAAGATACCCTACTTGTTTCAACCTAAACTAAACTGGTACCAGCTATTATCTCAGTAAACCTATTACAGCTCTGAATAATGCCAGAGGATAATGAACTCGGTGGACTTAACGGTCCGTTTGGAGTATCTGACTCCACTACTGTATCAACAATATATAATATAAACAATAAATACAGTTGGAATGTATTGATTATAAAAAGTTAACCCTAATTGTGCCAAAAGAAAAAGAAAAATTAAAAACATAAAAAATTTATGTATGTTAGTCCACAATTGATAAATGTCCATAAAAAGTCAATTGGTAAGAGGCGGATCCATATGATGTTTGATGCAAAGAGACAGGAAAATCCTCAAAGAGCGGTGGGGTCCAATATCCTACTGCTTAATGACAAATGCCTGAAAAAAAGGGGAAAGTGCACTAAACAAATGTGCTACAGGGGTATGGACTATTGAAAATAGTCTTACCGTTCAAAAACCTGGTCCTGGATATAATGTGCCTCTCAAATCTTTGGTATAAAGTTGTCGTCTACACCTAAGTCGACGATCTACATCAGCTGCTCCGCTCTTCCAGTCTCTACACTGGCTCCCCATATACTCCAGAATACAATTTAAAGTATTAGCCCTAACCTACAAAGCACTCAACAGTCTAACTCCCAACTATATCTCCTCTCTCATCGTGAAATACTCCCCATCCCGTCCTCTTCGATCAACCTCTGACCTACGTCTCTATACTCCTGTTATCTCTACATCCCACTCCCGCCTCCAAGACTTCGCACGAGCTGCTCCTGTCCTCTGGAACTCTCTACCCCGCTCCATCAGACTGTCTCCAACCTTGTATAGCTTCAGAAGATCCTTGAAAACCCACCTATTCAGAGAGGCTTAACATCTCTCCTCCATCCCGCATCCGAACCAAGCTAATACATGTACCTGAACTGCCTGACTCACTGCTGCAAATACAACCGATGTAACAAGCTACCCCAACCTTATGTCTCTGCACCCTAAACCTATAGACTGTGAGCTCTCCGGAGCAGGGCCCTCTTCCTCCTGTGCTAGATTTGTTTAGTCTTGTTATGTTTTGTATTGTATCACAAATCTTTGTCATTGTATACCCCCATCATTGTACCCAGCGCTATGGAATTTGGCGGCGCTATACAAATAAATGATAATAATAATAATAATAATGTGTGTGCAGGGGCTACAGTACTCACTGTGCGGCTGAGCTGCCGCGCACCCCAATGGGACCATTGATCATTACTATTTCTTATTACAGAGTTACCTTTACGGAGAGCCAACAAATTGTCACCAGGGCCCTCTGCTGACTAACGCCTAGATTACGAGTTTTGCGTTAGAGGCTGTGCGGTGCTAACGAGCAGTTTATGCTCACCACTCACTTGCAGACAATGCTGGTATTACGGGTTTTTACAAACCCGGCATTAGCCGCACAAAAGTGAGCGTAGAGCAAAATGTTGCTCCACATCTCACCTCAATACCAGCGCTGCTTACGTTAGCAGTGAGCTGCTAAAACGTGCTCGTGCACGATTTCCCCATAGGGATCAATGGAGGAGAGCCGGCTGAAAAACACCTGCAAAAACCCCTAATCTGCCGCCCCCAACGTGGCCGTCACTATAATAAAGTTATTAACCCCTAAACCTAAGTCTAACCCTAACCCTAACAACCCTTAACTTAAATATAATTTAAATAAATCTAAATAAAATTACTACAATTAACTAAATTATTCCTATTTCAAAATAAACACTTACCTATAAAATAAACCATAAGCTAGCTACAATATAACTAATAGTTACATTGTAGCTAGCTTAGGGTTTATTTTTATTTTACAGGCAACTTTGTATTTATTTTAACTAGGTACAATAGTTATTAAATAGTTATTAACTATTTACTAACTACCTAGTTAAAATAAAGACAAATTTACCTGTAAAATAAAACCTTACCTAAGTTACAATTACACCTAACACTACACTATAATTAAATTAATTACCTAAATTAAATACAATTAATTACAATTAAATAAAATTATCTAAAGTACGAAAACAAACAAACACTAAATTACAGAAAATAATAAAGAAATTACAAGATTTTTAAACTAATTACACCTACTCTAATCCCCCTAACAAAATAAAAAAAGCCCTACCCTACACTAAATTACAAATAGCCCTTAAAAGGGCCTTTTGCAGGGCATTGCCCCAAAGTAATCAGCTCTTTTACCTGTAAAAAAAAGTACAATCCCCCCCAACATTAAAACCCACCACCCACACAACCAACCCTACTCTAAAACCCACCCAATCCCCCCTTAAAAAAACCTAACACTAACCCCTTGAAGATCACTCTACCATGAGAAGTCTTCACCCAACCAGGCAGAAGTGGTCCTCCAGATGGACAGAAGTCTTCATCCAACCGGGCAGAAGTGGTCCTCCAGATGGGCAGAAGTCTTCATCCAGATGGCATCTTCTATCTTCATCCATCCGGCGTGAAGCGGGTCCATCTTCAAGACATCCGACACAGAGCATCCTCTTCTTCCGACGGCCGACGACTGAATGAAGGTTCCTTTAAATGACGTCATCCAAAATGGCGTCCCTTCAATTCCGATTGGCTGATAGAATTCAGTCGTCGGCCGTCGGAAGAAGAGGATGCTCTGCGTCGGATGTCTTGAAGATGGACCCACTCCGCGCCGGATGGATGAAGATAGAAGATGCCGTCTGGATGAAGACTTCTGCCCGTCTGGAGGACCACTTCTGCCCGGTTGTATGATGACTTCTGCCCGTCTGGAGGACAACTTCTGCCAGATTCGTTGAGGACTTCTGCCCGATTGGTGAAGACTTCTCACGGTAGGGTGATCTTCAAGGGCTTAGTGTTAGTTTTTTTTAAGGGGGATTGGGTGGGCTTTAGAGTAGGGTTGGTTGTGTGTGTGGTGGGTTTTAATGTTGGGGGGAATATTTTTACTTTTTTTTTCAGGTAAAAGAGCTGATTACTTTGGGGCAATGCCCCGCAAAAGGCCCTTTTAAGGGTTATTTGTAATTTAGTGTAGGGTAGGGCTTTTTTTATTTTGGGGGGCTTTTTTATATTGTTAGGGGGATTAGAGTAGGTGTAATTAGTTTAAAAATCTTGTAATTTCTTTATTATTTTCTGTAATTTAGTGTTTGTATTATTTTCATACTTTAGATAATTTTATTTAATTGTAATTAATTGTATTTAATTTAGGTAATTAATTTAATTATAGTGTAGTGTTAGGTGTAATTGTTACTTAGGTTAGGTTTTATTTTACAGGTAAATTTGTCTTTATTTTAACTAGGTAGTTAGTAAATAGTTAATAACTATTTAATAACTATTGTACCTAGTTAAAATAAATACAAAGTTGCCTGTAAAATAAAAATAAACCCTAAGCTAGCTACAATGTAACTATTAGTTATATTGTAGCTAGCTTATGGTTTATTTTATAGGTAAGTATTTAGTTTTAAATAGGAATAATTTAGTTAATTGAAGTAATTTTATTTTGATTTATTTAAATTATATTTAAGTTAGGGGGTATTAGGGTTAGGGTTAGACTTAGGTTTAGGGGTTAATAACTTTATTATAGTGGCAGCGACGTTGGGGGCGGCAGATTAGGGGTTAATAAATGTAGGTAGGTGGTGGCGATGTTAGGGACGGCAGATTAAGGTTTATTAAAATTTAGCTAGTGTTTGCGATGTGGGAGGGCGGCTGTTTAGGGGTTAATATGTTTATTATAGTGGCAGCGATGTCTGGTTCAGTAGATTAGGGGTAAAAAAAATTATTTTAGTGTTTGCGATGTGGGGGGGCCTCGGTTTAGGGGTTAATAGGTAGTTTATGGGTTACTGTTAGTGTACTTTTTAGCACTTTAGTTAATAATTTTATGCTACGGCGTTGTAGTGTAAAACTCTTAACTACTGACTTTTAAATGCGGTACCAGGCTTGACAGGAGAGGGTCTACCGCTCACTTTTTGGCAGACTCGTAATACCGGCGCTATGCAAGTCCCATTGAAAATATAGGATACGCAATTGACGTAAGTGGATTTGCGGTATTTCCGAGTCTGGCCAAAAAAGTGAGCGGTACACCTGTACCTGCAAGACTCATAATACCAGCGGACGTTAAAAAGCAGCATTAGGACCGGCTAACGCTGCTTTTTAACCCTAACACACAACTCGTAATCTAGGCCTAAGTCTTCTATTGATACTTAGCTACCTATCTGTCCTTAAAGGGACATGAAAACCAATATTTTTCTTTATGATTTAGGTAGAACATACAATTTTAAACAACTTTCCAGTTTACTTCTATTATCAAATTTGCTTCATTCTCTTGGTATCATTTGTTGAAGGAGCAGCAATGCACTACTGGTTTCTAACTAAACACATGGGTGAGCCAATGACAATCGGTATATATATATGCAGCCACCAATCAGCAGCTAGAACCTAGGTTCTTTGCTGCTCCTGAGCTTTCCAAGATAAATCTTTCAGCAAAGGATAACAAGAGAAGGAAACAAATTAAATAATAGAAGTAAATTGGAAAGATGTTTAAAATCGTGTGCTCTGATTAAATCATGAATGTCTAATTATGACTTTACAGTCCCTTTAATAGAACTCAGCAGAGGTGATAAGATAAGATACTTGAAAACACTGACAAAAAGAAAGTGGGGACATTTGTCTACTCTTGGAAGTAGTAATGAGTTAATTGTGGTCAGATTTTGTCCACTTAAACACAATTACAGGAAAGTGTTAATATATTCAGACGCTTTTCATGTTCACCTGGTATTTTAGTTAATCGCATGACTATAGAAAAGAGTCTACAGAAAAGTATTACAAGATATTTTAGAAACTTTATTAAAGTTCACATTTTTATTTCTCATATGTTGTTCCACACGAAGGGCCTGATATTTAAAAGCTCGCTCCTCAGAGAGGTGGTCTAATACATCATTGTTTTTTTTAAGGATAAGGTTTTTTATTTTTTTTATTAGTTTTTTTATAGAATAGGATTTTTTTTTATTCATAAGAGCTATAATCACTTTAGGGAAACTTTTCTTTTAGGATAGTTTATTTTTAACAGTTTTTTTTAGGACAGGTTTTTTTTAGGATAGGGATTTTTTTAACAGGTTTTTATAGGACAGTTTTTTCAACAGTTTTTTTAGGACAGTTTTTTTTTGTAAGACAGGTTTTTTTTAACAGGGTTTTTTTTAGGACAGGTTTTTTGTTTTTGTTTTAAATTTAGCAAAGGTTTTTTTTCTGGACAAAAGAGCCATAATCGTTTAGGACAATGCCCTACCAAATGCCCTTCTAAGGAAAATGCCCAATTAAATGCCCTTATCAGGGCAATCATATATTTAGGATAGAGTTTTTTTAGCTTAGGGTTTTTTTAGAATAGGGATTTTTTATAATGCCAAAGAACTTAAACGGATACTAAACCCAATGTATCCACCATTCAGCAAGCGCTACCCAGATGCTGAACCAAAAATGGGCCGGCTCCTATCCTTACATTCCTGCTTTTTCAAATAAAGATAGAAAGAATGAAGATTTCTTTGACCATGTAACTAAAATAATCCACCAGGGAGGAGCCAAAGATGTTGCATATCTAGACTTTAGCAAAGCATTTGACACCGTCCCACACAAAAAACTTATTCACAAAATGTATTGCCTTGGAATAGATGCTAACATTGTTAAGTGGGTAGAATGCTGGCTTAAAGATAGACGACAGAGGGTTTCAATTAATGGAGTACATTCAAATGAGGCATCAGTTACTAGTGGTGTTCCCCCATTGTTAGTTCTTGGGCCTATTTTGTTTAATATGTTCATAAGTGATATTGGAAGTGGGCTTAAGGGGAAGGTTTGCTTGTTTGCTGATGATACAAACATTTGTAACAGGGAAGATGTTCCAGGAGGGGTTGATCAAATGAACTGTGATATTAAAAAACTAGAGGACTGGTCAAATAAATGGGATTATTTGACCAAAAATTATGCATATAGGATCCAAAAACCCAAAGGCCAATTATAGTCTCAATGGTACATTACTGACTGTAACTAAAGAAGAAAGGGACTTGGGAATTATTATTTCAGATGATTTAAAATTTGGTACACAATGCAGCCAGTAAGGCCAGTCGATACTTGGCTGCATTGGAGAGGTATTAGTAGCAGAAATAGCATGGTTCTTATGCCACTTTACAGATCATTAGTTAGGCCAAATCATTCTGGAATACTGTGTACAGTTCTGGAGACCATATCTTCATAAAAATATAAATAAACTAGAAGCTGTCCAAAGGAGGGCTACTAAAATGGTACATGGTCTAAATATAAAACGTACAAAGAAAGACTCTATGATCTAAATATGTATAGCTTAGATGATAGAAACCTTCAAATATATGAAGGGACTTAATAAAATAGAAGCTGAAAGCATTTAAAAAAAAAATGTCAAAAGAAGGGGTCACAATCTAAAGTTAGAGGGTACCAGATTCAGGAGAAATTTGAGGAAGCATTTTTTTTACAGAAAATGTGGTGGATTCATGGAATAAACTTCCAATTTAGATGGTAAACACAAAGACTGTAAAGGAATTTAAAAATGCCTGGGACATGCATAAGGCTATCCTAAGGAAAAAGTAACATGTAATATGGATAGACTTGATGGGTCTTTTTGGTTCTTATCTACCGTCAAATTCTATGAAGAAACATTAATAATAGGAGTAATTTTGTTTTTTCAAGATAGACTTTTTAGGGGGGGGGTTACTTTAGTTTTAGAATAGGATATTTTTAAAAAAAACAAAAGAGCTAAATCACTTTAGGGCAATGCTCTACAAAATACCCTTTTTATTTTGGGGTGGGCTTTTTTAAAGAGGAGTTTAGTTTTAGTATAGACATAACTGTTCAGTTTTTTATTTTTGGTATTTTTTTATTTTGTAATGTGTTTTTGTAATGTTAGTATTTTTTTATTTTGTGCAATTTAGGGTATGTTAGGTTAGGGGTCTTGGGGGGTTAGCAGTTAGGGAGTTAAGTAGTGTAGCGGTAGTTTGCGGTGGGGTTGTGGAGTTTTAGGGGTTAAGTAGGTTAGGGGGATGTTGTGGTGAGGTATTGGTGGTGTAAGGGTTAAATAGGAAGGTTATTGTGGTCGGGTATTGGTGGTTTAGGGGTTAAGTAGGTTAGGGGGATGTTGTGAGGTATTGGTGGTGTAAGGGTTAAGTAGGTTAGGGGGATAATGTGGTGGGGTATTGGTGCTGTAGGGGTTAAGTAGGTTAGGGGGATAATGTGGCGGGTATTGGCGATGTAGGGGTTAATCATAGTAGGGAGTTTTTTGTGGGGCGGTATTGGCAGTTTAGGGGTTCATTGTTATGTTTATTCGGTTTGGTGATCTATTTAGAACAGATCCTTTACTTTAGTTTGCCAATGTTGGTGCCGATGCTCCTTGGAACTTTTTGCCAGCATCGCCACCGATTGTGATATATAGTAAAACACCTCTCAGCGATGCAGCATTTAAATGACGTCAGCCATTTGGAATATTTCACTGGCATTCTCAACATCACGTCAGATCCGTTTTGAATATATCACCACATTGCAGCACTTTTTATCATCAGAGCCTATGCAGGGTTCTTTATGTGAAAGAAAGATTCCTACATTACAATATAAGGCCTAAAAAATCCCAAAGATCTTATGATTTCTCTACATGCCAGTGAGCTTTTACATTTTAGTTCCTAAATCTCAAATGTCTCATGTTTGTGTGCAGTGATTTTTGTGAAAATAGGAAATGTTCAGCTGGATCTACTATTACTGTATAATGCTAGATAGTATTAATGTTCATCTTAATGCATTTTTATCTATGTGAAAAATGTCATTGTGACAGATGTTCCAACATGTATAAAGCAAGAATCAAATCTAAAAATCCATTTTATTTGGAAACATTTGAAATTATGGAGTTTTTTTTTATATATAAAATTCACAAGTAAAGAGTGTGAATTAAAAGGACAATGAACCAAATTAATTGTTCATGATTCAGACAGAACATGCAATTTTTCAACAACTTTCCTATTTACTTCTATTATCTAATTTGCTTTTCTCTCTTGATATCCTTTGTTGAAAAGCATAGGAAGGTAGGTTCAGAAGCAGCAATGTACTACTTGGAGCTGGCTGCTGATTGATGGCTGCCCATATATTGCTCTTTTAACTGGCTTATCTGATGTGCTCACCCTAGTCGAAAAGGATGGTCTTCCTGAAGTCATTCTGAAGCAGTCTAGGACTCCTGACTAGTCATCAGAAGCCATCCTGAAGTATGCCCACAGGCCAAAATATTTAAATGAGATGACTCTAGAGTCATTCACTGGCTGTTCATGCTTGTGAAGTAATGAGTAAGTTAATCTACTAATCATTCTGAAGTTTTCATCCAGAATTTTTTTACCTTAGCTGATGACTTTACAAGCCTTCTAAAGTAGTCTGATGATCATCAAATGGCACCAGTATGGTCTCTAAACTAATCCTGTTTGTCTTGGCCAGCTAGCTTCCTTGTAGTGCATTTCGTCTCCTTCAACAAAGTATGCCAAAAGAAATAAGCAAATTTGATAACATAGCGGCTGTGTGTGAAATGTGATAAAAAGTCCATGCTAAATCTAGATGCTTGATAATTATAGCCGATATAACGCATACAAGCTAATAAATTCAAATGAATGCTTTTCACATGGATTGGAATACCAATGTAAGAAAGCCAATAGCGAAATTGAGAAGAAATATCTTCTAACAGCTTGGAAGACACCCCACAATTTGGTAAATGTTCTTCTTGACGTAAGTTATAGGTAATGCACTAAAAAAAAAAAGATTAAAGGGACAGTAAGGTCAAAATTACACTTAAATTGATTGGATAAAGCATACAATTTTAAACAACTTTTCAATGTAATTCTATTATCAATTTTGCTAAATTCTCTTGGTATCCTTCGTTAAAGAGTAATCCTAGATGATCTCAGGAGCATGCCCGTTATAAACCATCTGGCAGCAGTGTTTGCTACATTGTTTATAGCAATGTTATACATAGTTACAAACACCACTGCCATAGACTGCTATGGACACATGCATGCGCCTAAGCTCCTTTCAGCCTACCTAGGTTTATTCTTCAACAAATAATACCAAGAGAACAAAGCAAGTTTGATAATAAAAGTACATTGAAAGTAGGTTGTTTAAACTTGCATGTTCTATCTGAATCATGACAGTTTCATTTTGACTTTACTGGTCATTTAAAGGGCCATTAAACACTCATTTTTTCTTTGCATAAATGTTTTGTAGATGATCTATTTATAAAGCCCATAAAGTTTTTTTTTTTTTTTTTTAAATGTATAATTTTGCTTATTTTTAAAGAACATTGCTCTGATTTTCAGACTCCTAACCAAGCCCCAAAGTTTTATTTGAATACCGTCAGCTACCTTCTCCAACTTGCTCCTGTTTGTGTAAAGGGTCTTTTCATATGCAAAAGAAGGGGGAGGGGGGTGTGTGTCTTATTTCCCACTTGCAGTGGGCTTTCCAACTACCTTTTCAACAAAGCTAACCTGAAAGCTTCTAAGTACGTTTTTAAACCATTTTATACTGGATTTTTATATCAGTATCTGTGCATCTTATTCTTTATAGTAGTGTCTATTACATGCAGTTATATGAACATGAGTGTATACTGTCCCTTTAACTACCTTTTATAAACAATAAACCCAATAATAAATTATGTTGAGCTAAATCCATGAGGTATTGCATTTACCATTACATGTTCTGTTCTGCTAAGTTATTAAGAGTAATATGCCCTAAAATAGTCTGTAATTTAAATTAGGCAGCCAATAGTTTTGTATTTAATGATGTCTGTGACTGTTAACCTCCCGTAACCCCTTCTCAAGAGATACAAATCTGCGTTTGCCATTCCCATGCATAGCATTAGCACAGCGTAATTTTCAGAACCATGGAAGTCAAAATGTGTTTGCTGTCAAATCAGTTATTCCAGACGCAAGAAGAAAATACATAATACATAAAAATATGTTTTGTTTCTATAATTCTTATTTTTCCTCTACTGAGTTCTTAAAAGTATCTTAGTTGTTATCTGAAACCTAAATCTTAACATTTCTAATATTTATTATCAAAGCATGTTTGTACATTGTGTGCTGTAGATGTATAAAATAAATAGATTTCTTTTCTCGACAAAATAATAAAAGAAATTTAAACAAAAATGAGATATTTTAACAGTTCTACATAAACAGGTAAGTTATGACTGAGATCTCATTTTTAAAGATAATGAAAACTACCAATAAATTGCAGGTTTTAACAGAATATTTTTTTATGTATAAAATATTATACTTCTCTTTGATACATTTTTTCCTATGAATTACCCTCATTCCATTTCTGAATTGGCTGCTAACTCCTGGAAAAAAGTGAGATATATTGGAGGCAATTGTGCCATTGGTGCTTTCAAACACAGTTTTTATAAATTAAATAAAACATTTTTATACTTAAAATATATATTCTGTTGAATCCTGGCTCCAGAATATGGTGGTACAAATAAAATATATTTCATGCCTCTCAATTATTGCAAATAAAAACCCAGGTGCAGGGGGGAAACTGAGTGGCTGGTAGTAAGGCCAGGAATGACCATGGGAAGGGCCTAAGTGGTCCAGATGGGGTTAAAGTGGTATGGGGTGTGCAAATAGGGTTGCCACCACAGCAATGTTTTCCTGGACACTTAGAAGTTATACATGCTGCAGGGTATGCAGGTAGGAACTTGAATTTCACATAAATAGGGAGATTAAACAGCTTTATTCATGTTCCTCTCTGCACACCCTGCAGCATGTATAAATCATAAGTGTCCAGGAAAACATGGCCGAGGTGGCAACACTATGTGCAAGGCATAGGTGAACAATCTGGGGTCAGGTTTGGAAATTTCTAAACAGGATTTGATTGGTCATAGGACATTATTCTTTGAAAGGAATTGGAACATAAATAGAGGCAAGAGGGACAGAAGAACAGAGGTTCCAGTTTGAAACTATACCAAACACTGCAGGAAAATTAGGAGCACAGCAATATGAGATTAAAATGAAAAACAATGTTAATTCCAAGCAGGATTCAAAATAAAATATGCTGATTAATTAAAAGAAAATATAATTTATAACTCCTCAGCTAAATACTGAACATATGCTCTATTATTTCTTGGTTAAAAAGGGGAAGTAGTTTTAAGCATCAGTCAAATGCCTTTAGGGAACTGATTCTATGATCCATTCCTAAAATAAAACAGCTGATATCAATGTATCATCTTTGTTAATTGGTAAAGTGCTCTACAAATAAGTCACTGACAGGGTTACCAGCAATACTTAATAAGGGCCACATACTAAGTTACACCTGGACAGACAGGTATTTAAACAATATCAATTTGCATCTTAAATTGTTATTGTATTATTAATTAATTAATTAATTAATTAGAGGGAGTAAAACATTCTTTACCATTTACAGTATACACAAACAAGGTAAACCGGTTGTCAGAATTTAGAGAAATATTTAAATCCCATTTGACATTTACAACAAAAAATAAAATTATTTTATGTATATGGTTAAACTAAATTTCTGTATGATGTTTCACAATTAATAATACAGGAGAAAGTACTGAATACTTTGCTAGTGCTAGAGAAAAATAAGTTTGACATATAGTATGTAATAATTTTTTAAACAATTAATGAAAAACACAGCATTACAAGAACAGTTTTTTTATTAAAGTGTTTACTTTGGGTTCGATTTATCAATCAAGGGCGGACAGAGCTCTCCTCTGGGGGACAGCAATATGCTGCCGGAATTTAACATTGCACACGAGCACTATTTTGCGCTTGCGGGCAAACCTGCCCCCTGCCCACACACAGCCAATCACATGCGGGCAGGAGCTGTCAATCTCCCCGGTCGGATGAGACCTAAGAGGTGGATAAGAGGGTATGGAAGTGTTGTTGCTGTATCATTGTTTTTTTCCCATGTTGCTAGCGGTTTATGTTTGATGAGTGAGATATCATGTATTTTACTGCTTATTTTGGGGCGCAAGGGTCTTTTTATTAGATGTGTGGTTCTCAAACGTTTTTGATTAGTGGCACACTGTAAAAGATTTGAAAATGTTTCAGAAGCACTTTGCAGTAATATGTTACTTTATCTTAAAAATAATTAAACTATAAATAAAAGTAACAGTCTATAGAAAGCTATTACTTGTCTTACCTTGTTATGAATTAAGCATGGTCATGTGATACGTGAGCTTTATGTTCTTTGTAGTCTTTTAGAATGTTGGGACGTATATGAAACAAAAATTTCATCTCTAACACATTAGAGAGCCTCTCTCTTTTTTATTTAATATTAGTATTTGAAGAAAACTCTAGTTCACATACAGTATGTACGATGTAGAAAATGTCATCAAAATGGCAATTTTTTTTTTATCCATTTAAGGATGGCACAAGAAATCCCACCACTGCTTCACTTCAGTTTGCATCACACCTCTTGCAGTGCACCATTTGTGAACAAACTGAATTATTGTTTCTATGGCAACAACTGCTACCCAAATGGACATGAGACCCACTATTTGAAAACAGGCAACTTCTTCTTCCATGTGAGGGGTGTGTGTGTCTTTTATGCTGTCTTAAGGGATAGGTGTACCTTTGAAATCACTGTCTTTCATAAGTAAGTACATTATGCCATTTTTACAGTAATCACACTAAAGGGACATTAAACCCAAATTTTCTCTTTCATGATTCAGATAGAGAATACTATTTTAAACAATTTTCTAATATACTTCTGTTATCTAATTTGCTTCATTCTCTTGATATTCCTTCCTAAAAAGCATATCTAGATAGGCTCAGTAGATTATGATTGGTGGCTGCACCTATTTGCCTCATGTGATTGGCTCACACATGTGCATTGCTATTTCTTTAACAAAGGATATCTAAATATTGAAACAAATTAAATAATAGAAGTAAATTGGAATTTTGTTTAAAATTGTATTCTCTGTCTGAATCATGAAAGAAAAATTTTGGGTTTAATGTCCCTTTAGGCAAACTCTAATTTTTCAAATGATGGATTTCCAGTACCTGAAAGTGGTGTGGGGGCAGATATATGGGTTTTTAAAGCTCTCCCCTATTAAATTAGAATGTTATTGTCCCTTTAAGGCCCAGTTGTACACAGACGCACTTTCTGTTAGCTTCAAAATTAAAATAAAAAAAAGTTTAACGTAAACTTTTTTCATGCTTATATATTATTGACATGTTTATTGTTTAAATAGTGCTTGTTCATATACATTATAGAGTCCCTTAAAGGTTCCCTGATTTACAGTCTATTCAAGCTATCCACACATTGGATGTGCTCTGCTGTCTATAGCTGTAAAGGTTTAGTAATATTTACATAACTTCACAAATGATCTGCATTCCATTACAACTATATGAGTAATATATATTACTTCATCCTCTATATGACAAGAAAACGCAACAGTTGTTCTCTCAATTCTGTAAGTTTATTTATCATTTTGTTAAGTAGTGAAATAAGTGAAATAGTTTCTTCCACTGAAGATTCCCCTCTTGTTAACATATTTATCCTTCCAGTCACTCAGCCTCTTCCTATGCCTATTCTGGTTCTCAGAACTTGCCTTGTTATTTCTCAGGTGAATATTAAAGTTATTTCCTATTTCTAAATAATCTCAAATTGTATAATTTAATATTATCAAGTCTTTATTTTATAACTCAACACTTCTCTTTCATGATGCAGATAGAACATAACATTTTAAACAACTTTCCAAATTTACTTCTATTATCTAATTTGCTTCATTCTATTGCTGTCTTTTGTTGAAAATAATACCCAGGTAGGCTCAGGAGCAGTAAAGCACTACTGGGAGCTAGCTGTTGATTTGTGGCTGTGCATATATATGCCTCTTGCCATTGGCTTACCTTATGTGTTCAGATAGCTCCCAGTATTTCATTTCTGCTCCTTCAACAAAGGATACCAAGATAACAAAGCAAATTTGATAATAGAAGTAACTTGTAAAGTTGTTTAAAATTAAAATGTTTCATGTCCCTTTAAGCCTCTCAATTTCTTTTCTGCACCTGTGGGTCATTCTGCCACCACCATAACCATAACTCGTCAACATTACAAGTCAGCATTTTACAGCATGGTGTCTGTTTTTGGGTAAAACATAAAGAGCTTTGTTGGTTCACATTTCACCTATGAAAAAGCTGCTATCACACAAGCACTCAACAAACAATTCTTAAAGGGACAGTAAAGACATAATTAGACATTCATGATTTAGACAGAGCTGATTTAAACAACTTTCAAATTTACTTTTATTATTTTATTTGCTTCCTTCTCTTGTTCACAAACATCCTTTGCTAAAAGGTTTATCTAGGTAAGCTCAGGAGCAGCAAAGAACCTGCTGATTGGTGGCTGCATATATATACACTGATTGTCATTGGCTCATCCATATGTTCAGTTAGAAACCAGTAGTGCATTTCTGCTCCTTCAACAAATGATACCAAGAGAATGAACCAAATTTGATAATAGAAGTAAACTGGAAAGTTATTTAAAATTGTATTCTCTACCTAAATCATAAAAGAATTTTTTTTGGGTTTCATGTCCCCTTATGGTATTTCAGCAGCCTATTGTCAAATAGAGATGAGTAATATATGATATTTAATTCATCATGAGTATTATTATTATTATTATCAGGTATTTGTAGAGCGCCAACAGATGAGTATGTAATAATAATAATAATAGTAATCTGCACAGAGTTTAAACTGTTGATGATAAAATGCTTGTTGAGCTCAAGTGGTGCCAACAGTAGCACGAGGATGCTGTCTCTGGTACCCAAGATACTGGGCAATCCTATCAGCACATAAAAGACCCTTTTTAGACTATCGTTTTCAACAATGTATTAAACAGCACACTTAAGGTATAGCAGGGGCGAAACGTTGTATCATTTTTTCCTGTGAACCCTGTTACAAGAAAATAAAGGTCCTTTTAAACTTTGGAGGCTGGAATCTATCTTTGCATGGTACCTTTTTAGACTATGTCACCATCTTTACCCCTTAACCCATTCGGACGTAGATCTATGTCATGTGGTACTTAGCCCATCGTAACTGCCTAACGTAGATCTACTTCTGCCTTCTGCCTTCATATGGCAACGTATTATACATGGAAATGATGATGTTATACATGAGACATGTGAGACCAAGTAAAATGATGTACTCTAAGGGGTAGATTTATCATGGTGCGAGCGGACATGATACAATGTAGCGTATCATGTCCGCTGCACATCGATAAATGCCAACAGTATACGCTGTCTGCATTTATCATTGCACCAGCAGTTCTTGTGAACTGCTGGTGCAATGCCGCCCCCTGCAGATTCCCCGCTAGCAGGGGGTGTCAGTCAACCAGATCGTATTCAATCTGGTTGATTTCTGCCTGCGGCCTCTTTAGACCGCTGCTTCATAACGGAGCTTGATGAATATGCCCCTAAAGCTGAATACAAGTCTTGGAAAATCTGGCATAAAAATTACCCTTATAAGCGATCTCAAGTTGAGAGCAAAAGATCTCAAGCACCAATTACATTGTTTTCCTTCATCCCATTTTAGTGGGCTGCCTTGCATTCCCAACCATAGCAGTTTAAATAGTTAGTTACAATTAAAAGGAACATTGTACTTTTTTATTGGTCCTGTGAAATAATAGTTTGATGTTGAAAAACTGTTTTATTTCAAATTGAAACTATTTAGGCAGTGTCAGTTGTGTAATTCCTAATAGTGCTCACTGGGCAATAAGTACTTCTAATCCTCATTGGCTAGGTCCTTTTTGAAGCCTGTATCTGCAAGTTAAGAAGCAGTGGTCTTCAGACAGCTGACTCCTAACCTCAGAGCTGGTGGACTCTTGTGTATCTGGTTGTGTGAGCGTAGGAGGCGGCACTGCATAAGCAATTACACGTGCAGTCATAAATTCCAGCAGTGGACGCAGCATCACTTCCCATGAACGTGGGAGGACAGGTTCCCTGCCAAGGTACTTTGTCCTTCCGTAATATAATATATGGGCCCTTTTAATGTTAGTTAAGAGATCTAGAGTCATTCATCTAGAGAGCACCTTCTTACTAGTTTAATTAATGTGTTAGACATGCGTTAGACATAGACATTAGACTGATTGGGTCCGATTTATCAACTGTCTGTCTGACATGATCCGCTCAGTGCATCATGTCCGACAGACATTGCTGAATGCCGACAGCATACACTGTCAGCATTTAACATTGCACAAGCAGTTCTGGTGAACTGCTTGTGTAATTACGCCCCCCTGCAGATTTGCGGCCAATTGGCCTCTAGCAGGGGGTGTCAATCAACCCAATCGTATGTGATCAGGCGGATTGATGTCCGCAGCCTCATAGTAGTCGGACGAGCCTGAAGGCTCATGCGGAAACAGGGGCATCAGGGGGCATTCGGCCCTTGATAAATCGGCCCCATTATATTTATCATATATGTGTATTCATAAATAATATTAATTGTGTATATTATTTAATTTACATAGTTCTTCTCTTAAGCAAAGCGCTCTCATTTTTATGTTACCCCATACAATGTACTAGAATGTATGATGCAACCTCAACCTCTAATGTATCAATCACAAGGCGGAAACAAAGAGAGCTGCCTTTCTTGCCAGTTCTTGGAATTCTTGGTGAAACTAGACTAAATTACTGATATTTTTATTGATCTCAAGATAAGATCACAAAACTCTTTATTATACTTGATGAAAGGTTGACACCATTACAAACCTATATTTACATAATATGATTTGCATGTCTTGTTTTTCCTGTATATCTGCCATGTGTGTTGTGATGACTATGGCTAGATTACTAATATGCTTTATAACTTGGTATTTATGATGGGTATGACTTTAATCATTAATGAGAAGTAAAATATTTAGTATATACTTGCTGTGTTCAATAACTCAAGATTGTCCCATATTACAAGTGGCGCACTAATGCTAGCGCGGGACGAGATAAGCAGTATCTCCAGACCTCGCTAATATAAGTTCATAATAAATCAGATTAATCAGAGAAGGTTTAGTGCAGCCAACATCTCTCTAGCACACCAATTACTTACAATGGATATAACTAAAATTATAAATTGAAAGTTGCACTTGAGCGAGGGCTCAAATAGCGCTAGAAGAATTAGCGGACCTGAGACCTGAAGTGAAGTGTAAGGGTTAAACAGAGCTTCACAAAACACTTCTAAAAAATATTAAAATAAAGTATTACATTCATATACTGTATATACATTTTTAATTAACAAATTAAATTTATATAATAATGTTTTAAAAGGGTTAAAAAAGGATATGGTATATAACAAGGTGTTTGACTGGGACCAAAAGTATATAAATATATATATATATATATATATATGGTATAACTGTTTATTCATGTGTATTTATTTGTTCATTATAAAAAATAAAACGAACATTACCGAAAACAAAAAAACACTTCAGCTAGGGCACTGCCCGACAAATGCCCCTTTCAGGGCAATGTTTAGAGTAGGATTTAGTATATGGGCTCTTTTTATTCTGGGGTGGTGTGGGATAATTTTAAGGGGACTTTAGTTTTAGAATAGGCCTTCCTGTTTTTTTTTTTTATTTTTGGTTGTGTATTTTATTTTTCGTAACTTAGGCGGTCTTGGGTTAGCTGCTAGGGGTTAAGTAGTGTAGGGGTAGTTTGGGGCACGCTAAAAGAAGCCTTTTCATTTTTTCACTTTCATGCTTACCCATCACTGCATTGGACTAACTGTGCTAAAGCTGAATGTGTATAAGCAATACTTTAAATTCCTTTGTTTTTCACTTAGAAGAATATCTTCTTTTTATTACAGAAAGATAGGCGTGCTCTCAGGAATCAACACCAGCTCAATAACTTCCTAGCTTGTTCTATGGCGATTTACCACCTGGGACCCAATAATGCTTTATACTTTACTTTAAGTTTTTTTCAAATAACGGCATTTGTTTGGAAAGATAAAGATTATGCAGTTAAGTTAAATAGGGTGGCCATATTGCCGCTTTACAGGACACATGAAAAATACATACTGTATGTCTGGACTGTTTGAAGAAATATTTTGAATAATGTTCCATTATAAGAACCCTGCCATATGTATTTTTCATATGTGTCCTGGCAATATGGCCACCCTAGTTATGTAACACTATAAAGTTGAGGCTACTGTCTTTTATAATTTAATTATATTGTGAAAACAAATATTAATGTTTAAAATAAAAAAAGAAGAGAGAAAAAAACAGCTATCGACATAGCTCCTATAGTTAGAATAGGATAGTTTTTTTGTCTTTATTAGCAAGGTAGATCGCAGACACGATGTAAGAGATCGGCGTTCTGTGGGACTTAGCTGAGCGTTCCAGGGGAGTAACCTGCATTTTAATGGACTAACATCACCAGTAGTGTGATATATTCCAAGGGCAGGGCTGCAGGTTAGGTACAGGGTTTCGGCCATATTTGTCTTGACACTTTTTCAGTGGGGAGATTTTCCAGTGTGAGGCAGGTAGTGTAGGTTTAGTTACAGTTAGGTTAGGTATGTACTATTTGAAGTGTTCCTACACAGAAACCTCTTTTTGTTTCGGTGAAAGCACTACAAATACAGTCCCTTCCCTTCGCTAATAGTCCCGACGAGTGGAGATAATGGCAAACTTTTGCTGAGAATTCGGATAGAATTGATGGCACCACTCAAACGTGTTGTGTCGGGTCTTATACCATTCAGTTAATAAGGTCTGTGGCCTTAATATTCTACAATAATGTGTGGTTAGGTGCTATGTATCAGCAAAGTTACATGACAAATTGGTTAGCGAGAGAAACTAACCGAAAAAACTTTTGCTGAGACCATGATCCCTATTATTTCCTATGGGAGACATTCCCACTCATCACCATTTTGCAGGCCAGCCCACTTTTTTGGACAGACCGACGGACTGTGAACCTGGCAAACCCAAGCAGGCAGTTTCTTGTTGGTCTATCGATGTTTTGAATTTCGGGGCCTCTCTCTCTGCCACCCCACAGTGAGGTTGATTTCTGTTGTTGCCTC
This sequence comes from Bombina bombina, assembly GCF_027579735.1. NCBI lineage: Eukaryota > Metazoa > Chordata > Amphibia > Anura > Bombinatoridae > Bombina > Bombina bombina. Next base: position 95,731,758 of record NC_069501.1, read on the forward strand.
CTGTTCACATAGTGTTCCTATTACAATGTTTCAGTATAGGTGATAGTTTCAATAGGCAAATGACAAAATAAAGGTAAAGGCCATGTTAGTGAATGATTTAATCTACTCCAGACAAAATGAATCATCAATTTTACAATACAGTCATTTTAAGATGTAGTAAGAGAATAATGTAGAGTAACAACTTTTTTTTTTATTAATCGGTGTAAAAAAAATGTTTTATTATATTAACATAGAAGGAAGAATTGTGATTGTCTTTAAGTAACAACCCCTGAGATCAATAAGCACCATCCAAATATACAGCAATATTTGCAGTAACAACCTGATTATGGTGACTTTACCATTACTAATAGATGGTAAAATGGACAATAAATAAATATATCAATTACAATCGATGGTTTAATGCAGTAAAGAGCAAAAATTAACAGTAACCTTTATCTTATTAAAAGATAGATATGATTAAATTATAAACATGACAATTAGACAAATTTACACAAAGCAAAATTAATACTGACTGATCATTTCAAAATATTCTGTAAAGAACGAAAGATGTCACGTTGGTATAATCATGCACCAAATGTTATATATATTTGTCATTATTGCTAACCATTCTAATACAGAAGATTTTCTTTTTATTTTTGCCATGGGGTTTATTTTGACCTAGCAGAACTAGGCCCGTGCCTAGGGTTGCAGAATTTAAAGGGGGCGGCACATTTTTACAAACTGCTTGTCTTCATGATGTCTTGCCACCTTCATGCACTCGAAAGAAATATAAATGGTTTATAGCTTATTCCTACATTATTAAACTCCCGTTCACGAAGTTGCATCCCGTTAATAAGTTAAATAATTTATGTGCAGTGCACGCATTGTAAAATGCACTGTTGTGAATGTGTTTGGACTTAGCTCTCACAAAGGCATGATCTTGCTTAAAAGCTCATTCACCAAGGTAGGTTTCCTGTTTAAAATGATTCACAAAGGCGCCATCTTGTTTGAACATCTTCTTTGCAGATACCATGTTGCGAGCGAACAGTTTCACATTTTACACTTCCAGTACTGTTAAAATTAAGTTTAAGAAGATTACATAAGTCCTTCTAATAGAAACCATAGACTTCTTCATGATTTCAGATGTAGATCATGCCAGACTTGAAATCGGTGCTTGTAAATCAATAAATATAAATATTAAAAAATATTTTAAAAAATAAATAAATAAATGAAAATATTTAAAAATACAATTCTTTTAAAATATATGTAAGTGACAATATAGTTATTGAGGAACCATGCTCAGTATACCCATCATGCCTACATACAAATGGTATTCAGATGGGTTAGCAGTGGCGAGGATGGAAACGGATTGCAATAGGTTAGTCTTGAACTCCTGATTGCACAATACTATTTAAAAGGCCAGTTATAAAGATGACAATATTAATAGTAAAAAAAGCAAAAGAGGTGCAGAGATCCTCAATAGGTAAAAAATCCGCAAACTTTATTCAATAACTATAAAATCCATAACACCTAAATACAGAACAAATAAAACCAAATGGCTTGACTAGTTTCAGCTAGTGGCCATAATCATAAACCGGTTACACATTGGATCTAGGGTAATTTAAAAAGGGTGTACTACTCAAGTATTGGTTGGTTTACAGGGAGGACTGGAACCTCCTCATTAACCCCTGACTCATAAGACTCGCCGTTCATTTAGATGAGGATATTACACAAATATATATACAGATTGAACAGAATAGGGTTAAAGTTCCACTTTACATAGTTAATGTTACATAATGTAATGAGTGAAGATTTTAAACATTTAATCAAATTCACTGTGTGATAAGTTATACGTCATATGGGTAATCACAGGTATATTACATTTGTTATAAAAAAGGGAAAAACCAGAATTGCGCATACTTAACCATATACGTATATACATATAATGAACAACAACATCATGAGATCACATATGAGGTAAACAAATGAATAAATGAATGAAAAAAATGAATAAAAGAAATGAATGAACTACATATTCCTAAAATTCCCATATTTCCAAACAGAGATGTATAAACATGTACACAAAACCTGTATGTATGTATTTGTAATCTATATGCATGTTTATAAACCCTATGAATTATTGGAGCTTTTTACCATATGCAGAGAGACTTCAAGATTTAAGCAAATAAATAAATGCCAAGAGAATACCGGAGAAAGATAACACACATAGATGTATAAAGCAAAATGTGTAAAGGGTATCAGTGTATGAGGACCGCACAACACACAAAATCCTTAAAGTCAGAAATGACATAAATAGTATGTGATGATAGTTATAGATGTGGCTCTAATGTAAAGTATAAGGTATAAAATGAAATGAAACTTACAGATCATTTAAAGATCATTTAAAGAAATCAAATATGTACCATGATATAGTATAAATAGATGTATACTGACCATACATACATGCCAAAGGTTGAGCAGATATACCATAGTATAGTACATATAAGTGTGTACAAACCATACATCAGTGCCAGTGATTGATCAGATTGAATTCTGAATTGAAGCCAACATGGACCTGAGTCTTCAATTTAAATATCCAGAAAGTTTCCTGTCTGGCCAAGAGACTATCTTTGTCTCCCCCCCCCCCCGGGGGGTCTCCTGGTGGTTTCAATTGCTATCCATTTATAGGATCTTACGTCCCCTTCGTATACCTCAATAAAATGTCTTGATAGAGCTGAACATAATATCTTATTTTTTATGTAACCTAGATGCTCGCGTATCCTAGAGCGTATGTTCCTAGTGGTCATGCCCACATATTGTATTAGTTTGTATAGAATTTTCAGTTCTTCCCTAGAAGAGAGAAATATGTAGTAGCAAAGAGCCCAACTGTAGATTTAATTGTAGTTATACAAATGTGCTTTCATACTTTAATCATAAGTCATATAGGTTGAGGGAGTGATGATGCTCCAGGAATTAACAGGAGTTAACGAGTGATACAAGGTATATACATATAATTTAAAGAGCAGGATCACTTCCATTACTTTAGGTGCATTTGCTTATAATACGCCTCTATGGCCTTAAGGTGGCAGCAGTAACATGGCAGAGGATATTTATAAAGACACCAATAGTAATTACTAGAAAAACACAATATAGAAAGCTTACTATTACTAGAAATTAAACTTACAAATAATGGATACCGTATACCGGTTCAGAGGAGCAAAGAAGGACAGTCCGGTCAGAGCTGAAGCAGGTAAGGCAAGCAATTCCAGTTGTAAATATACGACATAGGTAGTTGAACATTTCACACATCCTTTGGTCAAAAAAGTTTGGTTTGTGACACATGAATAAAACTCTTTTCCTTCCACAATAGATTCACAGGCCTTACATCTCCCCCTCCACATTTATATGTCCCTTGGACACTGAGCCAAGTGGTTAATTGTTGTTTGTGTGGGAGTTGGGTAGGGGACAGAATGTTGCCTAGGGTCAAGTTTCTTGAATATACACATTTGAACCCCTTCTAAACCGTGTTTTTAAGATCTTTGTCACCATATAACAGAGGAAAATACTTCTTCAATATGGCACACACCTCATAATATTCAAAAGAATACTGAGTAATGAACATGGTACGTTCGTCCTCAGTACTTTTTTGTTTCTGACTGAGGGTATCGTGTCTGCTCACTCCAGCCACTTCCTTAGCCACATATCGCACCATCTCTGTCCGGTATCCTCTTGCAATCAGTCTTTTCACCATATGATTACTCCTCCACAAAATCATTATTAGTACTACAGATTCTTCTAGTACGCAACAATTGCCCTTTTGCAATCCCTTTGAATACATGTCTAGGATGCAGACTCTTGTTGTGTAATAGAGTGTTACCCGAAATAGGTTTTCTGTATAGCTTAGTGGTAACCCTCCCCGTGCAGATGTTACCATCCAGGGTGATATCCAAAAATGTAATTCTTAATTTATTCCATTCAAATGTAAAGCTTACACCATTATCACTGCTATTCAAAAACTGTACAAAACTTTCTGCATTGGTTTTACTAGATGTCCATAATATAAGCAAATCATCTATAAAGCGTTTATACAGATGAATATATCCTGAGAATGGACTATTATCCGCATAAACAAAACTCCTCTCTAGCCAACCCATAAAAGAGTTTGCATATGAGGGGGCAAACTTTGCCCCCATGGCTGTGCCCTGTTTCTGCAGGTAATAAACCCCTTCAAACAAAAAGTAGTTGTGTTGGAGCAGGAAATTAGTGACTCTTGTTATAAACTCAATTACTTCACTTGCCATATCATACCATAACTCCAAAAAAAGGGCCATTTATTGTCAATTCACAGGAAAATACTGAAAGAGAAATGGGCTCTACTACCATGGTCTCTACTGATAAAATTTAGGTTTTTCGGCCGGCTTTGAAACAACCCACGGGGGGGGGTGGGATTGCTAAACAGACAACACAGATATTCCCTCAGGGAGAACAAAAATGGGAGCCGTCCTCTCTAGGCAGTGTAATAAATTTATCTTCACATAAACTCACTCAGACTGAAGTTAAAGTTCTGAATTATGGCCTTGGTTTTTGTCCCAATAACAGTTTCAATCTATTTCATATGATAATAGATGTTAACAGATTTATTAGGAAATTTACCCTACAAAAGCTCTTTTCTAAAGACACCAAAGTGATACAGACATTACCTGATGCACAATTTGCACTTAAGCATATTACAACTCCTATACCCACCTTTTCAGACACATGTGACCTCACTATATTGGAGGATCTAAAATATGAGTCTAATTCTTCCAGAGATCCTGCACCAGTTACATTTCCTAGGTTTAAAGAGGCATCCAACTTTTACCCAATTCACAGCCGAGGTAAGACGTTAGAATTATTCCATAAACGAGTAGTTGAAGATCTTACACAGCTACATCAATCCAAGAGAACCATCAAACACAATTTGTCAATAAGGGAAAAGGAAGCTTTGAGTACACTTAAGAATAACAACTCTACAGTGATAAAAAAAACTCAGACAAGGGAGGCAGCGTGGTACTTTTGGATTAGATAGCATATATTAAAGAAGCAAAGAAACAACTAGAGGATTCTAACACCTATTTTATTTTGTCCTGTGATCCGGTAAAGAGATTCCAGAAAGAGCTATATGATCTATTGGACGATGGTGTGCACCTGGGTATATTGGATAGTGATACTATGAAATACTTATGTGTAAAAAATCCAATCACCGGTGTTTCACCATCTGCCCAAGGTCCATAAAAACTTGGTAAAAGTTAAGGGACAACCAATTGTCTCAGGCATTGGCTCCCTTTTGGAACCACTGTCTGAGTGGTTAGATGCTATATTACAGATAATTATTATATCATTACATAGTCATATCAAAGATACCACACATGTCTTACAACTAATGGATAATTTAACATGGATATCTGACTACAGTTGGCTTGCTATAGACGTAGTCTCTTTATATTCCAGTATTCAACACCATTTGGGCATCATGGCGATCAAATATTTTTTGGAGTTACACTATGATATGGCAAGTGAAGTCATTGAGTTTATAACAAGAGTCACTTAGTTACCACTAAGCTATACAGAAAACCTATTTTGAGTAACACTCTATTACAAGAGTGCACATCCTAGACATGTATTCAAAGGGATTGCAAAAGGGCAGTTGTTGCGTACCAGAAGAATCTGTAGTATTAATAATGATTTTGTGGAGGAGAGTAATCATATGGTGAATAGACTGATTGCAAGAGGATACCGGCCAGAGATGGTGCGAAATGTGGCTAAGGAAGTGGCTGGAGTGAGCAGACACAATACCCTCAGTCAGAAAAAAAAAGTACTGAGGTCGAACGTACCATGTTCATTACTCAGTATTCTTCTGAATATTATGAGGTGTGTGCCATATTGAAGAAGTATTTTCCTCTGTTATATGGTGACAAAGATCTTAAAAACACAGTTAAGAAGGGGTTAAAATGTGTATATTCAAGAAACTTGACCCTAGGCAACATTCTGTTCCCTACCCAACTCCCACACAAACAACAATTAACCACTTGGCTCAGTGTCCAAGGGACATATAAATGTGGACGGGGGAGATGTAAGGCCTGTGAATTTATTGTGGAAGGAAAAGAGTGTTATTCATGTGTCACAAACCAAACTTTTGAGACCAAAGGATGTGTGAAATGTTCAACTACCTATGTCGTATATTTGATTGAGTGTGTCCAACACCGGTGTCAATATGTGGGCATGACCACTAGGGACATACGCACTAGGATACGCAAGCATCTAGGTTACATAAAAAATAAGATATTATGTTCAGCTCTATCAAGACATTTTATTGAGGTACACGATGTATAACTTATCACACGGGGAATTTGATTAAATGTTTAAAATCTTCACTCATTACATTATGTAACATTAAAGGGACACTGAACCCAATTTTTTTCTTTTGCGATTCAGCTAGAGCATGCAATTTTAAGCAACTTTCTAATTTACTCCTATTATCAAATTTTCTTTATTCTCTTGGTATCTTTATTTGAAATGTAAGTTTAGATGCCGGACCATTGGCATTCGTCTTCCCCCCCCCCCACTGACGTCATGCTTCAGACCCGGAAAACAAGCATTGGAGATGGAACGGCAGTTTATGTGAGTTGTTTGTTTTCACACGCCACAGCTATTTACCTCCTAGGATTACTTGACACAGGGGAAGCGATACTGGTGTTTTCAGCAGAAGGGTGAGTTCCATACACCTTATTCCACTATATGTGGATGCCCTGGACTCTACTACATTATATGGGGTCCCTGTGTGAGGTTGATTGTAGATGCCCTTTCAACATCTTATTGCTGTTATTGGTTAACTATCTCTGGCCTAGATTTAGAGTTCGGCGGTAGCCGTCAAAACCAGCGTTAGAGGCTCCTAACGCTGGTTTTGGCCGCCCGCTGGTATTTGGAGTCAGTCAGGAAAGGGTCTAACGCTCACTTTTCAGCCGCGACTTTTCCATACCGCAGATCCCCCTACGCCATTTGCGTAGCCTATCTTTTCAATGGGATCTTCCTAACGCCGGTATTTAGAGTCGTTTCTGAAGTGAGCGTTAGAGCTCTAACGACAAAATTCCAGCCGCCTGAAAATAGCAGGAGTTAAGAGCTTTCTGGCTAACGCCGGTTTATAAAGCTCTTAACTACTGTACCCTAAAGTACACTAACACCCATAAACTACCTATGTACCCCTAAACCGAGGTCCCCCCACATCGCCTGTTCCGATCAGCCAATAGAATGCGAGCTCAATCTGATTGGCTGATTGGATCAGCCAATCGGATTGAACTTGATTCTGATTGGCTGATTCCATCAGCCAATCAGAAAATTCCTACCTTAATTCCGATTGGCTGATAGAATCCTATCAGCCAATTGGAATTCGAGGGACGCCATCTTGGATGACGTCCCTTAAAGGAACCGTCATTAGTCGGGAGACATCGGAAGAAGAGGATGGATCTGCGTCGCCTGCTTCAAGATGGACCCGCTCCGCACCGGATGGAAGAAGATCGAAGATGCCGCTTGGAGAAGATGTTTGCCGGTCCGGATGTCCTCTTCTTGCCGGATAGGAGGAAGACTTTGGAGCACCGGATTATGGATCGCCAACCCCCGCTTGGGTTGGATGAAGATCTTGGAGCCAGGACGGATCGGTGATACCTGGATGGTGAAGACAAGGTAGGAAGATCTTCAGGGGATTAGTGTTAGGTTTATTTAAGGGGGGTTTGGGTTAGATTAGGGGTATGTGGGTGGTGGGTTGTAATGTTGGGGGGGGGGGTATTGTATGTTTTTTTTTACAGGCAAAAGAGCTGAAATTCTTGGGGCATGCCCCGCAAAGGGCCCTGTTCAGGGCTGGTAAGGTAAAAGAGCTTGTAACTTTTTTAATTTAGAATAGGGTAGGGAATTTTTTATTTTGGGGGTCTTTGTTATTTTATTAGGGGGCTTAGAGTAGGTGTAATTAGTTTAAAATTGTTGTAATATTTTTCTTATGTTTGTAAATATTTTTTTATTTTCTGTAACTTAGTTCTTTTTTATTTTTTGTACTTTAGCTAGTTTATTTAATTGTATTTATTTGTAGCAATTGTGTTTAATTAATTTATTGATAGTGTAGTGTTAGGTTAATTGTAGGTAATTGTAGGTAGTTTATTTAATTATTTTATTGATAGGGTAGTGTTAGGTTTAATTATATCTTAGGTTAGGACTTATTTTACAGGTAAATTTGTTATTATTTTAAATAGGTAACTATTAAATAGTTCTTAACTATTTAATAGCTATTGTACCTGGTTAAAATAATTACAAAGTTGCCTGTAAAATAAATATAAATCCTAAAATAGCTATAATATAATTATAATTTATATTGTAGCTATATTAGGGTTTATTTTACAGGTAAGTATTTAGCTTTAAATAGGAATAATTTATTTAATAAGAGTTAATTTATTTCGTTAGATAAAAATTATATTTAAGTTAGGGGGGTGTTAGTGTTAGGGTTAGACTTAGCTTTAGGGGTTAATCCATTTATTAGAATAGCGGTGAGCTCCGATCGGAAGTTTAGGGGTTAATAATTGAAGGTAGGTGTCGGCGATGTTAGGGAGGGCAGATTAGGGGTTAATACTATTTATGATAGGGTTAGTGAGGCGGATTAGGGGTTAATAACTTTATTATAGTAGCGCTTAGGTCCGCTCGGCAGATTAGGGGTTAATAAGTGTAGGTAGGTGTCGGCGACGTTGTGGGGGGCAGATTAGGGGTTAATAAATATAACATAGGGGTCGGCGATGTTAGGGCAGCAGATTAGGGGTACATAGGGATAACGTAGGTGGCGGCGTTTTACGGAGCGGCAGATTAGGGGTTAAAAGTGTAATGCAGGGGTCAGCGATAGCGAGGGCGGCAGAATAGGGGTTAATAAGTGTAAGGTTAGGAGTGTTTAGACTCGGGGTACATGTTAGGGTGTTAGGTGCAGACGTAGGAAGTGTTTCCCCATAGGAAACAATGGGGCTGCGTTAGGAGCTGAACGCTGCTTTTTTGCAGGTGTTAGGTTTTTTTTCAGCTCAAACAGTCCCATTGTTTCCTATGGGAGAATCGTGCACGAGCACGTTTTTGAGGCCGGCCGCGTCCGTAAGCAACTCTGGTATCGAGAGTTGCATTTGCGGTAAAAATGCTCTACGCTCCTTTTTTGGAGCCTAATGCAGCATTTGTTTTAACTCTCGATACCAGAGTTAAATTTATGGTGCGGCCAGAAAAAAGCCCGCGGAGCGTTAACAGCCCTTTTACCGCCGAACTCCAAATCTAGGCCTCTGTGAGCTGAGTGGGCTTTTGGCTCTCAAATCTTTTTGCGGACATGAGTTGTTCTAACATCCGTTTCAGCAGATGATATGTAATGTCTGGGAACTTTCGTTTGTATCTATTAATACTAATAGTAACTATCACAACAGTGCAGATGTGACAGAAAAAATTATTAACAGAAAGAGATTGCTCCGCGACATTTCTAGCTCTTGGGGTCCTTATCTCACTTTCCTGCAGATCCACTTAGCTGTACAGGATATCAAGTAATAATCAACACAAAATAGATTGTGATCATCCAGAACTTTTCGGCTCCATGCTAAAAATAGATCTTTTCTCTGTGAGCTGAAAACACAAGCACAGCTGTGGGAAACTACTACAAATGGGCAATTGTGATCTTGAAACAAAAAGAGCCAAAAAGGCCTCAGTTGATAGATAATGATAGACCCCTTAATTATAAGTCCAACTGCAGAAAAAATAATACACATATAACATGGAGATGCTGTTAAAGGAATATAAAAGTGCAAAAAGAAAGTGCTCTAATGTGTCAGTGCACTTTTGCTTGTATATATAAATATGTTTGATTCATGCAAGGGGATTAAACATAGAGAGCCAGATTAAGGGGCCAAATTATCAAGCTCCAAATGGAGCTTGATGCCCCTGTTTCCGCACGAGCCTTCAGGCTTGCCAGAAACAGAAGGTATGAAGCAGCGGTCTAAAGACCGCTGCTCCATAACTTGTCCGCCTGCTCTGAAGCTGCGGACAGAAATCAACCCGATCAAATACGATCGGGTTGATTGACACCCCTTGCTAGCGAATCTGCAGGGTGCGGCATTGCACCAGCAGTTCACAAGAACTGCTGGTGCAATAATAAATGTAGAGAGCGTATGCTGTTGGCATTTATCGATGTGCAGCGGACATGATACGCTATATTGCATTATGTCCGCTCGCACTATGATAAATCTACCCCTAAGAGTGGAACGCTATTTAATGCTCCTGCTGGAGAGTTAACTATGCTAGAAGTAAACGTTTGTGCTTGTCTGGGTTGCACTTGTATTTTTAGTTGAAAATAAACTGTTTTCGCTCGTGCGCTAAGCTGACGAGCGCAAAAAGCGGAACTTACAATATTGCGTGCGCATTAATGTATTTCCTCATAGAACTCAATGGAGACAAAAAAGTAGAAAAAAACTAACATCCCACTCTTGTGCAAACCCGATTGCATATTCTCATGTGCGCTAACTTGACATGAAAATATGACTAGTTCACATTCCAATGTTCTTCACATAGCAGAATATGTTTATTTATTCATAAATAGATATTTCTACATATATCTGATGTTTATTGTAAAATACATATCTATACCTATATATAGATGATTATATATACAGGGAGAAATATCTCAAGACTGATTTTTCTAAGGTTTTATGGACTGATGAAATGAGAGTGAGTCTTGATGGGCCAGATGGATGGGCCCGTGGCTGGATTGGTAAAGGGCAGAGAGCTCCAGTCCGACTCAGACGCCAGCAAGGTGGAGGTGGAGTACTGGTTTGGGCTGGTATCATCTGGATTCCCTAAGTGTGATGCGGGAATCCAGACGTGGACCCGTTGCTCAGTGTGCCTAGAGGGATATGGCTGCACCTCACTGACGAGGCCCACAATAGGCCGAAACGTGCGTCTGGGGTTTTGCTGTTTCTCTCGTTCAGAGAAAGATTGCCTGGTATTTCGGGGCTGGACTGTACTGTGAAGTCAGGATCAGACTGATGTGCTTCAGGAAAGTTTTTCTCTGTGAAAGGCACATGTTGGGCGAAAAGAGGCTGCTTCTTGGGTGGTAACTAGCCATAGAACAAGCTATTATGCTATTGTTCGTTTCCAGGTTGAGCGCTTCTCTCTTTTTATTTATGCAAATTATGACATTTTGGGAAGTCTCCCTAAGTGTGATGCGGGAATCCAGACGTGGACCCGTTGCTCAGTGTGCCTAGAGGGATATGGCTGCACCTCACTGACGAGGCCCACAATAGGCCGAAACGTGCGTCTGGGGTTTTGCTGTTTCTCTCGTTCAGAGAAAGATTGCCTGGTATTTCGGGGCTGGACTGTACTGTGAAGTCAGGATCAGACTGATGTGCTTCAGGAAAGTTTTTCTCTGTGAAAGGCACATGTTGGGCGAAAAGAGGCTGCTTCTTGGGTGGTAACTAGCCATAGAACAAGCTATTATGCTATTGTTCGTTTCCAGGTTGAGCGCTTCTCTCTTTTTATTTATGCAAATTATGACATTTTGGGAAGTCTCCCTAAGTGTGATGCGGGAATCCAGACGTGGACCCGTTGCTCAGTGTGCCTAGAGGGATATGGCTGCACCTCACTGACGAGGCCCACAATAGGCCGAAACGTGCGTCTGGGGTTTTGCTGTTTCTCTCGTTCAGAGAAAGATTGCCTGGTATTTCGGGGCTGGACTGTACTGTGAAGTCAGGATCAGACTGATGTGCTTCAGGAAAGTTTTTCTCTGTGAAAGGCACATGTTGGGCGAAAAGAGGCTGCTTCTTGGGTGGTAACTAGCCATAGAACAAGCTATTATGCTATTGTTCGTTTCCAGGTTGAGCGCTTCTCTCTTTTTATTTATGCAAATTATGACATTTTGGGAAGTCTCCCTAAGTGTGATGCGGGAATCCAGACGTGGACCCGTTGCTCAGTGTGCCTAGAGGGATATGGCTGCACCTCACTGACGAGGCCCACAATAGGCCGAAACGTGCGTCTGGGGTTTTGCTGTTTCTCTCGTTCAGAGAAAGATTGCCTGGTATTTCGGGGCTGGACTGTACTGTGAAGTCAGGATCAGACTGATGTGCTTCAGGAAAGTTTTTCTCTGTGAAAGGCACATGTTGGGCGAAAAGAGGCTGCTTCTTGGGTGGTAACTAGCCATAGAACAAGCTATTATGCTATTGTTCGTTTCCAGGTTGAGCGCTTCTCTCTTTTTATTTATGCAAATTATGACATTTTGGGAAGTCTCCCTAAGTGTGATGCGGGAATCCAGACGTGGACCCGTTGCTCAGTGTGCCTAGAGGGATATGGCTGCACCTCACTGACGAGGCCCACAATAGGCCGAAACGTGCGTCTGGGGTTTTGCTGTTTCTCTCGTTCAGAGAAAGATTGCCTGGTATTTCGGGGCTGGACTGTACTGTGAAGTCAGGATCAGACTGATGTGCTTCAGGAAAGTTTTTCTCTGTGAAAGGCACATGTTGGGCGAAAAGAGGCTGCTTCTTGGGTGGTAACTAGCCATAGAACAAGCTATTATGCTATTGTTCGTTTCCAGGTTGAGCGCTTCTCTCTTTTTATTTATCATCAAAGATGAGCTTGTGGGGCCTTTTCGGGTTGAGGATGGAGTCAAGCTCAACTCCCAGTCCTACTGCCAGTTTCTGGAAGACACCTTCTTCAAGCAGTGGTACAGGAAGAAGTCTGCATCCTTCAAGAAAAACATGATTTTCATGCAGGACAATGCTCCATCACACGCGTCCAAGTACTCCACAGCGTGGCTGGCAAGAAAGGGTATAAAAGAAGAAAATCTAATGACATGGCCTCCTTGTTCACCTGATCTGAACCCCATTGAGAACCTGTGGTCCATCATCAAATGTGAGATTTACAAGGAGGGAAAACAGTACACCTCTCTGAACAGTGTCTGGGAGGCTGTGGTTGCTGCTGCACGCAATGTTGATGGTGAACAGATCAAAACACTGACAGAATCCATGGATGGCAGGCTTTTGAGTGTCCTTGCAAAGAAAGGTGGCTATATTGGTCACTGATTTGTTTTTGTTTGGTTTTTGAATGTCAGAAATGTATATTTGTGAATGTTGAGATGTTATATTGGTTTCACTGGTAAAAATAAATAATTGAAATGGGTATATATTTGTTTTTTGTTAAGTTGCCTAATAATTATGCACAGAAATAGTCACCTGCACATACAGATATCCCCCCAAAATAGCTATAACTAAAAACAAACTAAAAACTACTTCCAAAACTATTCAGCTTTGATATTAATGAGTTTTTTGGGTTCATTGAGAACATGGTTGTTGTTCAATAATAAAATTAATCCTCAAAAATACAACTTTTGCCTAATAATTCTGCACTCCCTGTAGATATACTGTATACAGATATATATATATAGGAATATCTTTTTAGAAATACTTAGAACATATTCTGCTATGTGCAGAACATTGGAATGTGAAATATTTACAGTAAATACACAGTATAACACTTTATTAAACATGAATATTGTATAAATATGATTTTACATGTTTTCATCTTCTTAAAGTGACAGAAAACACCAACATTTTCTTTCATGATTTAGGTAGAACATACAATTTTAAACAACTTTCCAATTTACTTCTATTATCAAATTTGCTTCATTCTCTTATACTCTTTAGAAGGAACAGCATTACACTACTGGTAGCTAGAATAACTCATTTACGGCTAGATTACGAGTTTTGTGGTATGAGTAAAAAAGCAGCGTTAAGGCTCTTTTTCACTACCGCTGGTATTACGAGTCTTGCAGGTTTAGAGGCACCGCACACTTTTTTGGCCTTAATGCAACGTAATTACCGCAGCTTTCAAAAAGTCCTTTTTCAATGGGACTTCCATAGCACCGGTATTACGAGTCTGCCTGGGAGGCCAAAAAGTGAGCGGTACACCCTATACCGCCAAGATCAATACCGTAAACTGAAAGTCAGTAGTTATGAGTTTATGCTACAACGCCGTAACATAAAACTCATAACTAAAGTGCTAAAAAGTACACTAACACCCATAAACTACCTATTAACCCCTTAACCGAGGCCCTCCCGCATCGTAAACACTAAAATAGCATTATTAACCCCTAATCTGCCGCCCTCGACATTGCCGCCACTAGAATAAACATATTAACCCCTAAACCGCCACACTCCCGCATCGTAAACACTAGTTAAATATTATTAACCCCTAATCTGACACCCCTAACATCGCCACCACCTACCTACAATTATTAACCCCTAATCTGCCGCCCCCAACGTCGCCACCACTATACTATATTTATTAACCCCTAAACCTAAGTCTAACCCTAACCCTAACACCCCCTAACTTAAATATAATTAAAATAAATCTAAAGAAAACCTACTATCATTACCTAAATAATTCCTATTTAAAACTAAATACTTACCTGTAAAATAAACCCTAAGCTAGCTACAATATAACAAATAGTTACATTGTATCTATCTTAAGTTTTATTTTTATTTCAAAGGCAAGTTTGTATTTATTTTAACTAGGTAGAATAGTTACTAAATAGTTAATAACTATTTACTAACTACCTAGCTAAAATAAATACAAATTTACCTTAAAATAAAACCTAACCTATGTTACACTAACATCTAACACTACACTACAATTAAATAAATTACCTAAATTAAATACAATGAAATAAATTAAATACATTTACCTAAATTACAAAACCCCCCCACTAAATTACACAAAATAAAAAACAAATTACAAGATATTTAAACTAATTACACCTAATCTAATAGCCCTATCAAAATAAAAAAAGCCCCCCCAAAATAAAAAAAAACCCTAGTCTAAACTAAACTACCAATAGCCCTTAAAAGGGCCTTTTGCTGGGCATTGCCCCAAATAAATCAGCTCTTTAACCTGTTAAAAAAATACAAACAACCCCCCCAACAGTAAAACCCACCACCCACACAACCAAACCCCCCAAATAAAACCCTAATTAAAAAAAAACCTAAGCTCCCCATTGCCCTGAAAAGGGCATTTCGATGGGCATTGCCTTTAAAAGGGCATTTAGCTCTATTGCAGCCCAAAGCCCTACCTAAGAATAAAACCCACCCAATAAACCCTTAAAAAAAACCTAACACTAACTCCTGAAGTTCCACTTACAGTTTTGAAGATCCGATATCCATCGTCAACGAAACCGGGAGAAGTCCTCATCGAAGCGGCAAGAAGTCCTCAACGAAGCCGGGAGAAGTCTTCATCCAAGCCGGGAGAAGTGGTCCTCCAGACGGGCAGAAGTCTTCATCCAGACGGCATCTTCTATCTTCATCGATCCGGTGCAGAGCGGGTCCATCTTCAAGACATCCGACGCTGAGCATCCTCTTCTTTCCGGCGACTAACGACGAAGGAAGCTTCCTTTAAATGACGTCATCCAAGATGGCATCCCTTAGATTCCGATTGGCTGATAGAATTCTATCAGCCAATCAGAATTAAGGTTGAAAAATCCTATTGGCTGATGCAATCAGCCAATAGGATTGAACTTCAATCCTATTGGCTGATCCAATCAGCCAATAGGATTGAGCTCGCACTATTAGGCGTTAGTGTAATTTAGGTTAGGTTTTATTTTACAGGTAAATTTGTATTTATTTTAGCTAGGTAGTTATTAAATAGTTAATAACTATTTAATAACTATTCTACCTAGTTAAAATAAATACAAACTTGTCTCAGCAACAGCATTCAAACTCAAAAAACTTTATTGGAGACAGAAAATTAGTCCAGCTGTACTTGTACACACGCACACACACACACTGGTTAAAAATAGCTAGAACTCACAGACATTTGGGGTAATAAATTACCAAATATCAGATCGAAAACTTTGTTATTAGATATTATATGCAATCCAAATATGCAAATTAATTGCCCCTAATGTGAGGTATGAATCCAAGATTGCAATATCATAAATATTTACAGGATAATGAATATGTTAACTTATGTAGCTAGAGTTATTATAAACATATATTGCTAGCCACGGTACATAAAAGTGTGACAATAGGAGACATATACTCCCTAAGTATGTGCACTATAGGGCTATGCACAAAAGGTTAATATCAAGAGTCTCCAGTATTATCTATATATAATATATCTCAAAATAAGGTCACAAAATAGACAGATTAGGCTTTTTGCACAAATTGCATCATTAAGGTTATTCAAACCACATATGAAAATAGTGAAAGCCGTAACCCTGTCAGTTATCGAAGTGACTAGCGAGATAGCTACAACGCTATGTATATCCGTTGTTACAGATACATATTAGGGAGATACTTGAGACATAGTGTTACTTTTAAATGTAACATTAACCAGATGGAAACTAAGTGTAGCCTTCCTGAAAAAGCCTCTTCTATAGCGGAGGCTGAATTATCGTTATACTGGCTAGATTATAGTAATAACAAAAAGCTGAGCTGAAAAAGTCTCTACTATATCGGAGACTGATTTAACATTATCCTGAACTGAGTTTGATTTATAAATAACCAACTGGTATCATTTGTCTGAATGAGCAAGCATCTAAAAGCAGAGAGGTACTGTGACCTTGTGAACAGTGCCCCTGACGCGCGTTTCACATAACCCCGCTGAAGAAGCGTTATGTGAAACGCGCGTCAGGGGCACTGTTCACGGGGTCACAGTACCTCTCTGTTTTTAGATGCTTGCTCATTCAGACAAATGCTACCAGTTGGTTATTTATAAATCAAACTCAGTTCAGGATAATGTTAAATCAGTCTCCGATATAGTAGAGACTTTTTCAGCTCAGCTTTTTGTTATTACTATAATCTAGCCAGTATAACGATAATTCAGTCTCTGCTATAGAAGAGGCTTTTTCAGGAAGGCTACACTTAGTTTCCATCTGGTTAATGTTACATTTAAAAGTAACACTATGTCTCAAGTATCTCCATAATATGTATCTGTAACAACAGATATACATAGCGTTGTAGCTATCTCGCTAGTCACTTTGATAACTGACAGGGTTACGGCTTTCACTATTTTCATATGTGGTTTGAATAACCTTAATGATGCAATTTGTGCAAAAAGCCTAATCTGTCTATTTTGTGACCTTATTTTGAGATATATTATATATAGATAATACTGGAGACTCTTGATATTAACCTTTTGTGCATAGCTCTATAGTGCACATACTTAGGGAGTATATGTCTCCTATTGTCACACTTTTATGTACCCTGGTTAGCAATATATGTTTATAATAACTCTAGCTACATAAGTTAACATATTCATTATCCTGTAAATATTTATGATATTGCAATCTTGGATTCATACCTCACATTAGGGGCAATTAATTTGCATATTTGGATTGCATATAATATCTTATAACAAAGTTTTTGATCTGATATTTGGTAATTTATTACCCCAAATGTCTGTGAGTTCTAGCTATTTTTAACCAGTGTGTGTGTGTGTGTGTGCATGTGTATGAGTCCAGCTGGACTAATTTTCTGTCTCCAATAAAGTTTTTTGAGTTTGAATGCTGTTGCTGAGACAATTTTATCATATATTTGATTCCATATACAAATGGGCTTGGTAATATAATCACTTAGAGACAGGCAGTCTTTGTTCCTTGTTTTGCAAACTCTGTTGCATTAAATATACATATCAGTGTATACTTCTGTCTTAGCTCTAGAATTAAAAGGGTAGCTAACTTAAGCTGTAATATTTAACCCTATAATTCCTATTTACAAAAATCCCATTTTTCCCTCAACCCCCCCTTTTTTTCAACATAAATACAAACTTGCCTGTGAAATAAAAATAAGACCTAAGCTAGATACAATGTAACTATTAGTTATATTGTAGCTAGCTTAGGGTTTATTTTACAGGTAAGTATTTAGTTTTAAATAGGAATTATTTAGTTATTAATTGTAGGTTTTATTTAGATTAATTTTAATTATATTTAAGTTAGGGGGTGTTAGGGTTAGGGTTAGACTTAGGTTTAGGCGACATTGGGGACGGCAGATTAGGGGTTAATAGTATTTAACTAGTGTTTGCGAGGCGGGAGTGAGGTGGTTTAGGGGTTAATATGTTTATTATAGTGGCGGCAACGTTGTGGGCGGCAGATTAGGGGTTAATAAATATAATGTAGGTGTCGGTGATGTCGGGGCAGCAGATTAGGGGTTAATAAGTATAAGATTAGGGATGTTTAGACTCGGGGTTCATGTTAGGGTGTTAGGTGTAAACATAACTTTTGTTTCCCCATAGGAATCAATGGGGCTGCCTTACTGTGTTAGGCTTTTTTTCAGCCGGTTCTCCCCATTGATGTCTATGGGGAAATCGTGCACAAGCACGTACAACCAGCTCACCGCTGACTTAAGCAGTGCTGGTTTTGAAGTGTGGTATGGAGCTCAATTTTGCTTGTCTTTTAACGCCAGGTTTATAATAACCTGTAATACCAGCGCTGTAGGTAAGTGAGCGGTGACAATAACGTACAAGTTAGTACCGCACCCCTCATAACGCAAAACTCGTAATCTAGCCGTAAAATAGCTACAATATAACTAATAGTTACATTGTAGCTAGCTTAGGGTTTATTTTTATTTTACAGGCACGTTTGTATTTATTTTAACTAGGTAGAATAGTTAGTAAATAGTTATTAACTATTTAATAACTACCTAGCTAAAATAAATACAAATTTACCTGTAAAATAAAACCTTACCTGAGTTACACTAACACCTAACCTTACACTACAATTAAATACATTACCTAAATTAAATACAATTACCTAAATTACAAAAAAAACAAAAAACACTAAATTACACTAAAATAAAAAATGAAATTATCAGATATTTAAACTAATTACACCTAATCTAACAGCCCTATCAAAATAAAAAAAAGCCCCCCCAAAATAAAAAAAAATCCCTAGCCTAAACTAAACTACCAATAGCCCTTAAAAGGGCCTTTTGTGGGGCATTGCCCCAAAGAAATCAGCTCTTTTACCTGTAAAAAAAAATACAAACACCCCCCAACAGTAAAACCCACCACCCACACAACCAACCCCCCCAAATAAAATCCTAACTAAAAAAACCTAAGCTCCCCATTGCCCTGAAAAGGGCATTTGGATGGGCATTGCCCTTAAAAGGGCATTTAGCTCTTTTTCAAGTGCCCAAACCCTAATCTAAAACTAGAACCCACCCAATACACCCTTAAAAAAACCTAACACTAACCCCCGAAGATCCACTTACAGTTTTGAAGACCGGACATCCATCCTCAACGAAGCCTGGAGAAGTCTTCATCTAAGCATCCTCTTCTTATGACGACTCTTCTGGAATGAAGGTTCCTTTAAGTGACGTCATCCAAGATGGCGTCCCTTGAATTCTGATTGGCTGATAGAATTCTATCAGCCAATCAGAATTTAAGGTGAAAAAATCCTATTGGCTGATGCAATCAGCCAATAGGATTGAGCTTCAATCATATTGGCTGATTTAATCAGTCAATAGGATTGAGCTTGCATTCTATTGGCTGATTGGAACAGATTAGGGGTTAATAAGTATAATGTAGGTGTCGGCGATGTCGGGGCGGCAGATTAGGGGTTAATAAGTATAAGATTAGGGGTGTTTAGACTTGGGGTTCATGTTAGGGTGTTAGGTGTAAACATAAATTTTGTTTCCCCATAGGAATCAATGGGGCTGCATTACGGAGCTTTACGCTGCTTTTTTGCAGGTGTTAGACTTTTTTTCAGCCGGCTCTCCCCATTGATGTCTATGGGGAAATCGTGCACGAGCACGTAAAACCAGCTCACCGCGGCTTTCAGCAGCGCTGGTATTGGAGTGCGGTATGGAGCTCAATTTTGATCTACGCTCACTTTTTGCCTGTTAACGCCTGGTATTTATAAACCTGTAATACCAGCGCTGTAGGGAAGTGAGCGGTCACAATAACTTGCAAGTTAGCACCGCACCCCTCATAACGCAAAACTCGTAATCTAGCCATTAGTTAGCCAATCACAAACAAATGTGTGCAGGCACCAATCATCAGCTAGCTCCCACTAGTGTATGATATGTGCATATTCTTTTTCAACAAGGGATACCAAGAGAATGAAGCACATTTGAAAATTTAAAAGTGTCATAAAATGACATGCTCTATGTAATCATGCAAATTTTATTTTGACTTTGGGGCCAAATTATCATTGTGCGAGCGGACATGATCCGATATTGCAGATCATGTCCGTTGCATGTTGATAAATGCCGACAGCATACGCTCTCAGCATTTATCATTGCACCAGCAGTTCTTGTGAACTACTGGTGCAATGCCGCTCCCTGCAGATTTGCAGCCAGCCAGCTAGCAGGGGGTGTCAATCAACCTGATCGTATTCGATCGGGTTGATTTCTGCCGATGTCTGTCCGCCGCCTCAGAGCAGGCGGACAGGTT
The DNA here is from genome assembly GCF_027579735.1 of Bombina bombina. Lineage (NCBI taxonomy): Eukaryota > Metazoa > Chordata > Amphibia > Anura > Bombinatoridae > Bombina > Bombina bombina. Next base: position 95,752,206 of record NC_069501.1, read on the forward strand.
ATGGAGCAGCGGTCAGAAACATGGGGCATCAAGCGCCATACGGGTCTTGATAAATATGCCCCTTTGCCTTTTTCCCCCTAATACCTGAGATCTCATATCTTTGAGCCTTTATAACTCTTTTGTGCAATATTTTTTGTGAATAATTTTTATTAGATAGTGTTATTATCAGTGTAACTATACTTTGTAATGTATTTTTTTTGTGTTTTGTGACACTTTAATTTGCTTCGCAAAACAGTTAACCAGAGTTGAAGTAGCGATAATCATTCTAACCTAAATCATGACTGCGCTCAAGCAATTGCGTTTACTTTCAACTTGTAATACCAGCGTTAAGCCCGATGCGTGCAAACACCTGCGATTAACCCCTTATCGCTCATGTGCAAACGCTTGCACTTCACTCGTAATCTGACCCAGAGTCATCTCTAGAGAAGCAATGCACTGCTGGATCTAGCTGAACACATCTCATGAACCAATGACAAGAGCCAAATTTGTGTAGCCACCAATCACAGCTAGCTGAGGATATGAACATATGTTTTCAACAAAGTATACCTAGTAAACAAAGTAAATTTGATAAAAGAAATTATTTTAAACATTTCTTAATAGACCATTAAAGGGACATTCTAGCCAAAAACTTTATTTCATGCTTTAGAAAGAGCATGCTATTTTAAACAGTTTTCTAATTTACTTCTGTTATTTAATTTGCTTCATTCTCGTGATATACTTGGTTGAAAAGCATATCTAGATATGCTCAGTATCTGCTGATTGGTGGCTGCACATAGATGCCTCTTGTTATTGGCTCTCCCATGTGCATTGCTATTTCTTCAACAAGGGATAATTAGATAATAGAAGTAAATTGGAATGTTGTTTAAAATTGTATTCTCTATCTGAATCATGAAATAAATATTTTTGGTTTCATGACCCTTTAAATACAGTAAAATTGCACAATTAGCAAGTGCATAAAAAAAGACAATGCAATAACACCTACTGTAAATTTCAAATAAACAGTAGATTTTTATTTCTAGCAAATTATTTTTTTCCCATTTCTAGCCCCCTGTACCATGTGACAGACATCAGCCGATCACAGACTAGTATACGTATACCATGTGAGATTTTGCACATGCTCAGTAGGAGCTTGTTCCCCAGAAAGTGTAAATATATAAAGACTGTGCAAAATTTGAAATTGGAAGTAAATAGCAAAGTATCAAAACTACATGCTGTTTCTGAATAATAAAAGTAAATTTTGACTTGCGTGTCCCTTTAAATAAGCAGTGGATTTTCTTCTGGCATTTACCTTCCCGTGTATCATGTGACAGCCTTCAGCCAATCACAGACTCATTTAAGTATATACTTTAAACATGTTCAGTAGTAGCTGGTGCCTCACAAAGTGTGCATATAAAAAAACTTTGCACAATTTGATAATGAGAAGTAAATGGGAAATTCTCTTAAATTTGAATGCTCTATCTGAATCATGAATGTTTAATTTTGACTTTCCTATCCCTTTAACTAAAATAAAAATGTTAAAAATTTGGATGTTTTGTTGCAATTTTATTGCCTTTGTTAACAAGTTGCCAAATGTATATTCTGTACAATATTCAGTTACATAATCTTGCATGAGAAAAGTTACAATATAAAGAGAACAAAAAGAATTACTTTAAGGAAGTACCTACAACTTGGTTGTACCCAAAATGGTTACAGCATATTAATGTACTGACAAAAACTGATGCAACTTTACTGACATAGGATGATAATGTGTACACGCATTCTACACCTTCTGTTACTGTAACATGCACTGACAAACCGTTCTCTCTTCCCTTCCCCTCAGAGGGTCTAGTGACTTGGGGTATATGGGAAAATATTGCATTTTGTTTTTCCCTTTAATCCTTTTATATTTAAATGAAGTATTTTATAAGTCCCATGTTCCCTCAGTATACTGATGGCAAATAAGTGCAGTATTACATACTTGCAGGGGTGAAATTGGTCTGATTTTCTAAAAGCTTTTCTTAAAATGTACCGGACCAGGCAGAGTAGGTGTAAATACAATCATTAGATAATACTGTTAAAGTCCATGGGGGTCACTTTATCAAATGTTAGCTGTCTGCTCGGCATCGCTAAATGCTTTAACATCTTGTGAAATGCTTGTGCATTGCCACCCCCTGCACATTAAAGGCTAATCGGCCGATGGCAGGGGGTGACAATCATTTTGATTGTATCAGGATGATTGCAGTCGGCCACCTATAAGGTGGTGTACAAGTTAAAGGGACATTAAACCCAACATTTTTCTTTCATGATTCAGGTAGAGAATATGATTTTAAACAACATTCCAATTTACTTCTATTATCTAATTTGCTTCATTATTTAGATATCCTTTATTGAAGAAATAGCAATGCACATGGGTGAGCCAATCACACGAGGCATTTATGTGCAGTAACCAATCAGCAGCTACTGAGCCTATCTAGATATGCTTTCCAACAAATTATATCAAGAGAATTAAGCAAATTAGATAATAGAAGTAAATTTGAAAGTTGTTTAATATCGTATGCTCTTTCTAAATCATAAAACAAAAAGGTTGGGTTTCATGTCCCTTTAAGGAGCAGTGGACTTACAACCACTGCTTCTTAACTTATGTTTCAGGCGGACCTGAAACTTTGGGAGTAGAAAGCAGCGTCCGCTTCTTGTTAAATCTACCCCCATAACTTTTTAGCATAACTTTCTACAAATAAGCTACCCATGAATTATTTTGTGCCCTTATTAAAAATGGTTTCCATATTACTAGGTCATTTTTCATGGCTCCTTTTGTGTTGCATATATATATTTTTTTATTAAAATCATTTTTATTTTTTCTCTTCTTATGTATCATTTTTTGTCATTATGATATAATACTCTATATATACACATATAGACACACACACACGCACGCACAATCACATACACACACACAAATACATACACACGCAAATACACACACACATACATGCACACATGCAAACACACACACATACACACACACAAATACATACACACATGTGCACATACACATATACACGCACATACATATATACACGCACATACACACACATACATACACAAACATGCATACATAAACACACACACACGCACATACACACATATACACACGCACATACACACACATATATACACACACACATACACGCACAGACACGCACATACACACACATATACACAAACATACATGCACAAACATGCATACATAAACACAGACACGCACATACACACATATACACACGCACATACACACACATATATACACACACACATACACGCACAGACGCGCACATACACACACATATACACAAACATACATGCACAAACATGCATACATAAACACACACAAGCACATACACACATATACACACACACATACACGCACATATATACACACACACATACACGCACAGACACGCACATACACACACATATACACAAACATACATGCACAAACATGCATACATAAACACACACACGCACATACACACATATACACACATACACGCACATACATGCACACATACATGCACAGACACGCACATACACACACATATACACAAACATACATGCACAAACATGCATACATAAACACACACACGCACATACACACATATACACACATACACGCACATACATGCACACATACATGCACAGACACGCACATACACACACATATACACAAACATACATGCACAAACATGCATACATAAACACACACACATACACGCACAGAAACGCACATACACATACACACACAGGCACATGCACACACACATACATGCACAAACATGAACACATAAACACACACACACACACACATGCACACATACACACATGCAACAGAAAGTTGTGTGTGAAAGGATTGCATTTCCTAAAAATAATTCTCTCCAGAAGACTGTCATCACTGAAGCCCATTTCATTGTTCCGTGAGTTCTGGGATCTCAATAATAGATCATTACTCTGAAAACTATATCTGAAGATCATTGTTCTCTCTCCTAAAAGCAATTAGAGTTACAATACAAATGGTTTAATTAACATGCAATCAGTCTTTAAAAGGGCTCTAAAACTGTTGACAATTTACAAAATATTGAAAAGATACTATTGGCTGTGCGTGGGCAAGGGGTCGGTTTGCACATGTACGCACAGGAGCTCTTGTGTGCAATGGTAAATATGGGCAGCAGATCACTGCCCACCAGAGGAGGTCGGGTAAACAGGGGCGAATATGCCTGCCCCTGTTCGCCCGTGCATGATAAATGGAGCCCTATGTGTTAGAAGTAAACAGAAATATTCCAAGCTTCTAAATACATCCGGATGACTGACTGTCTCAATCTTACATTTTCTGACTTCTGGGGAATATATTTTTCATTCAGATAAACTGTAATAGTCTACACCAAGGGGCCGATTTATCAATGTCTGGCGGACATGTCTGGCGGCAAACGGTGTCGGTATTTAACATTGCACAATCACTTCTGGTGAACTGCTTGTGTAATGCCTCCCCCTGCAGATTTGCGGCCAATCCGCTGCTAGCAGGGGGTGTCAATCAATCCGATTGTATAGGATCAGGCGGATTCCGCAGCCTTGAGAGGCAGCGGACGAGTTAAGGAGCAACGGTCTTAAGACCTCTGCTTCCTAACTCCTGTTTCCGGCGAGCCTGAAGGCTCGCTCGGAAACAATTGTATTTGTCTGCATTCGGCCGATGATAAATCGGCCCCCAAGTCTCTAATTGAAATGTAAAACTTCAACACTACATATATCCAGGACTTATTACATTAATTATATAATATTTAAATTCAGATGGTTATTGGTTGTACATTTTTCTTTTCTAAGTATGAATTGAATATGTACACATATCTTTATGACAAGTATTATTTGATACGGATTATTTTTAGGATCAGATAGAATTGAATATTGAATAAGTATATCAAGCAAAAGAATTCTGATATTGATTTGGGAGCAGTGAAGATCTCTGATGCAATGGGATCTTACAATATTTGTACAATTTGTAACTGAAAAATTACTAATATAATTTTGTATACATTTTATATAAACTCTGTTGATAATGATATATTTAGGTTTAATAGAATAGAATTGGTTTTCTTAAGACGTTTAGAGAGATACCGACCAATAAATTTAGCTGAATGGTTTTAAATTAAATACGGATCAAACACTGGTATCTTTGAGAATGATAATTTGTAAATAGATGATTGGGCCACTCTTAACTAGACATGTGCACAGCGGAAAAATTTGTTTCGGTGCTTTCTGACCGATTCTGATTTTTCGAATTCATTTTCAGATCGATTAGAATTCGGATACATTCAAATGTGTTCATTTCAGATTCATTCGGATTCAAATAAATTCGGATGTATTCGTTTCGGATTCGATTCGTAAATTCGGAAGTTAGGTATGTATTATGTTGATTCAGATGGTTTCAAGTTACACATACATATTTCACTGTTCTATCTCACTAAATCTCACTAAATTTAATTTTTATACTGAATTGTGATTAGTCCATGGACATTCAAATGTAACCAATAAATCCAAACTAATTCGTATTTATTCATTACAAATGCATTCGGATTAGTTTAGTTTCATTGCTAGGGTAATTTGGAAATTCAAATCGATTCAAATCTCTGAATTTAGCAAATTCATCTGAATTTCGATTTGGAACTAAATGAAACGCACATGTCTACTCTTAACATTACATCAACAAATACATGATAGTTAATACAGAGAATATTAAATTCAACAAAGTGTTGGCAGCAGATAACTATAATTGTTTTTCATGTGTCCTATGAGTTTATAAGCTATCAACCAATTAAATAGATTGTAGTCAATAAAGTTTAATAAACCATAGGCATTTTCCTTGAGTTCAGTTGAGTTGATAAATGACTCTAGTACAAAGATTTAATAAACATCTGTGTTGGCTCTTGTGAAATATACACATGGAACACCAATATTACTTATTCTTTTCCATATAATTGGTGGAAATGTAAATTGGAAGTATTCTTAACTTTTTGCACATTTGGATATCTACAATTTGTTTAACCACAGAAGTTAGTATTTTTGTGTTGTCACTACATTTGTATTGATGTTTATATATTATATTGTTTTTTTATGGACTTTCTAACTAATCAGTTTATTTCAGTATGATTTATTAATTTGTGATCACTCTTTGTGTGGGTTTTTTAACAATTGTAATAGCTTTCAAATCTAGAAAATGATTGGTGTAGAAACTGGATTCAGTAAACTTTACGTAACTGCCAAGCAGGCCACAAAAATAAGTAATAGCACAGAGTGGTTGAATGGCTACATATCCTACCATTAATAGAACAGGTGATGATACAATATTCAGTGATATAAATGTATAAACAAAAATGGACAGAAAATGCTTTGATAGGACAATTAACATTCTGTAATTACAAAAATATTTCTGTTGTGTTGCTATAGAACAACATAGCCAAATCTAAACATTTTAAAACAAATTACCACATTGTTTACTGCAATTGCTTTTCAGTAGTTAAACTCTGCCAACCATTTGCATTATTTGTAGGAGCCAATCCAGGCTTTAGTCTTCAGACAACAAGGCTAGCCTAAATCATAATGTTTTGATAAAATGGATTGTTTTGCAATTGTTATCAGTTAAAGCCAATCAGGCAAAGCTATAGCAGGGTTAGCCTAAAGAAGTCATAGATAGAAGAGTGCGCATAGAGAGCAGATAATTAATTTTTTTCCTCTTAATAACTAACCCATGACAAAATTCTGGAATATATTTCAATAATATTATTGATGAATCATTTTTTTTAATTATTTATTATTTTATGCATTTGATATACTAAATCTCTCACAAATCTCTTCATCATGTATTGAGTATATTGCAAAATAGAGTAATTAATTAAACATGAGACACCATATTGGGGCCGAATTATTAAGCTCCGTGAATCTGCAGGGGGCGGCATTGCGCAAGCAGTTCACAAAAACTTTATGCAGATTCATTGATATCTGAGTGGATCATGTCAGAAAGACCGACGATACATCTGCCCCATTATCTCTTCTTTTAATGAACTAAAGAACTAATGACACATGCTATATTCTACTACAGGTAGAAAAACAGTTTTTTCAAACCAGGAACCAGAAAAGGTTTGGCTTTTGGAATATTTGCATCTTTAAAGTAGGACAGTTTGGAGAGGGGGGTGGAACCAACAATATCTTAGGCTATTTAGGCAATTTATACATGCAATCTAAAGGTAGTTTTATATCATTTAATACATTTGTATACATAGTCCGTCATACAGATAGCATAGGACTGTAATCAGAAAGGTAATATTTGTTGTTTTAAATAAATATAGAGTATTATTTGCATTTTAGAACACAAATAACAAACCAAAGAAACAGGTAGAGATTGTTACTTATAGGTGGGGAAAACAGTAATTTTTGATGATTTTATTAAAAAGAATATTAACTAAACAGTTTGGATTTCAAAATAAGTTTTAATTTTAGAATTCCGGATTTAGGGATTTGTTACCTTTATTCTCTTTTATTTGTTAAGCTCTGACAAAGTCGGTAACTGTATATATCAGTAAGGAAATGCAATGACATTGGTTCAAGGTAAAATATATATATAAAAGATACAATACAAAACAAATGAATACAAGGGCAGGAGGCCCCTCCTCCGAAGAGCTTACGAAACATAATATTTAAAAAAAAAAGTTATCAAATCTATATGAACAAAAAAGTCAGTTCTTGTATCCTTGTTACCCATTTAGGGCTAGATTACAAGAGAGGAGTAAAAGTTTTTTCACAATTCGTTTTAGTTGCGCTTATATTACAAGTTGAGCGAAATCGTGATTTACGCTACAATTCTTACCGCAATCTCTATTACAAAAAAATATTAAACAAAAAAGTTATAAGGGATCAATGATAGTGTTAAAAAAACCCCCAACAAAGTACTTTAACATAGAGATACATATAGATACAGTGCTAAAAATGTATTTGTATGTATGTATATATATATATATATATATATATATATATGTTTAACTGTGTATTTGCTGTAAATATTTCACATTCCAATGTTCTGCACATAGCAGAATATGTTCTAAATATTTTTAAATAGATATTCCTATTTATATATCTGTATATATCTATACCTATATATATAATCATCTATATATATATATATATATATATATATATATAGGTATAAATATATATTTGTGCAAAAAAGCATCAGATATACATAGAAATATTGAATTATTAATAAATAGAACATATTCCAATATGTTAAAACCATTGGAATATGAAATATTCATATTTTCATGTTGGTTTAGTGAAATTGCAAAAATGTGATCGTGTTTGCGCGATAGTTGGGTATTAAGGATTTTTTCCACGTTTTTTTTTCTCCATTGACATCTATGGGGTTTACGTAAATGCGCAAGTGATATTCCATGTTCAGATGTTTGCGCCAGTCGGGTTAGCGCTTGTGCAAAATATTTTTTTTTCAATTGTAATATGAGCGCAACCTGACTAGCGCAAGAAGCTTAAAGGGACAGTATACAGTAAAATTGTTTTCCGGTAATGTGTTTCCAATTACTTTTTTTTAACAAATGCAGAGTATAACATTTATGAGAATTTTCTTTTTAAGGTTTATTTGTATATAAAAATAACTGATTTTGTGTTTTGAAGCCACAAGCTAATAAAATGGTTTGAGCTTGTAGGTATAATCAGATCTCATTACTTTATCACATTATGTACATATACATGCTTCTTTATCTTATATCTCTCAAAAGTGTGAAACACCTTTAAGCTAGTTGCGCCCTTATCAACAATAACACAAATATATAAAAATATAGAATATATTGTGACACAATATGTGGTGGAAAACTCCCAAATGTATAACATATATGTGAATAAAGTCTGAAATCCAGCAGCTCTTCTTCAAATTCCCAATCGAACAGGAAGAGAATCATTCAAAATAGTCTAAAAGCACAAAAAAAGAAAGAAGGTGCCTAATAGTGAAGTATGTCACTCAAATGTGATGTGAAGATATAGGCCCCTAGTTATCAAGCCGTCAACCTCAAATACGCTGGAATTCCGCAGCGTATTTGTTCCAAGGGTGATTCGCTGTAGTTATCAAGCACTACAGCCCGGCAAAAGTAGAATTTAGTGACGTAAGCTTCGATCCGCCAGACTCAGTCCGACACAGATCGATTCTTACGTCACTCCAGATGTTCCGAACACAAGTTCGGCACAATCTGACTATCAAAAAAGTTATCAAAAAACTAGCAGGCACGCTCGGCACTTATCCGGCCCAGCGTACCTGGTTTTCAATCCGCCGCCCTGGAGGCGGCGAATCCCATAGGAATCAATGGGAGTCTGACCATAGCGAAAGTTCATGTTCGCTGCTGCCCGACATCCCATTGATTCCTATGGGAGCTGTCTACACATAACACCCTAACATGTACCCCGAGTCTAAACACCCCTAGTCTGCCCCCCCCTACACCGCCGCAACTAAATACATTTATTACCCCCTAAACCGCCGCTCCCGGAGCCCACCGCCACTCTAATAAACTGATTAAACCCTAAACCGCCGCCCCCGGACTCCGCCGCCACCTACATAATACCTATTAACCCCTATCCTGCCCCCCCTACACCGCCGCCACTATAATAAAATTATTAACCCCTAAACCTAAGTCTAACCCTAACCCTAAAACCCCCTAACTTAAATATTAATTAAATACATCTAATTATTATAACTCTTATTAACTAAATTAATCCTATTTAAAACTAAATACCGTTAAAATAAACCCTAATATAGCTACAATATAAATAATAATTATGTTGTAGCTATCTTAGGATTTATTTTTATTTTACAGGCAAATTTCAATTTATTTTAACTAGGTACAATAGCTATTAAATAGTTATTAACTATTTAATAGCTACCTAGTTAAAATAAAGAGAACTTTACCTGTAAAATAAAAACTAACCTAAGTTACAATTACACCTAACACTACACTATCATTAAATAAATTATTCCTATTTAAACTAAATACTTACCTGTAAAATAAACCCTAAGATAGCTACAATGTAATTAATAATTACTTTGTAGCTATTTTAGGATTTATATTTATTTTACAGGTAACTTTGTATTTATTTTAACTAGGTAGAATAGTTATTAAATAGTTATTAACTATTTAATAAATACCTAGCTAAAAGAAATACAAAATTACCTGTAAAATAAATCCTAACCTATGTTACAATTAAACCTAACACTACACTATCATTAAATTAATTAAATAAATTAGCTACAAATAACTACAATTAAATACAATTAAATAAACTAACTAAAGTACAAAAAATAAAAAAAATAAGTTACAAAAAAAAAAAAAAAAAGTTACAAACATTTCAAAAATATTACAACCATTTTAAGCTACTTACACCTAATCTAAGCCCCCTAATAAAATAACAAAGCCCCCCAACATAAAAAAATGCCCTACCCTATTCTACATTAAAAAGTTAACAGCTCTATTACCTTACCAGCCCTTAAAAGGGCCTTTTGCGGGGCATGCCCCAAAGAAAACAGCTCTTTTGCCTGTAAAATAAAAATACAACCCCCCCAACATTAAAACCCACCACCCACATACCCCTACTCTAACCCAAACCCCCCTTAAATAAACCTAACACTACCCCCCTGAAGATCATCATACCTTTAGCGGTCTTTAGCCAGCCGACCACCGATGGAACAGAAGAGGACATCCACAATGGCCGAAGTCATCATCCAAGGGGCGCTGAAGAAGTCTTCCATCTGATTGAAGTCATCATCCAAGGGGCGCTGAAGAAGTCTTCCATAAGATTGAAGTCATCATCCAAGGGGCGCTGAAGAGGTCTTCCATCCGATTGAAGTCATCATCCAGGCGGCGTCTTCAATCTTCATCCATCCAGAGCGGAGCGGAGCCATCTTCAGATGAGCCGACGCGGAGCCATCCTCTTCTACCGACAGACTAACGACGAATGACGGTTCCTTTAAGTGACGTCATCCAAGATGGCGTCCCTTGAATTCCAATTGGCTGATAGGATTCTATCAGCCAATCGGAATTAAGGTAGGAAAAATCTGATTGGCTGATTTAAGCCAATCAGCCAATCAGATTCAAGTTCAATCGGATTGGCTGATCCAATCAGCCAATCAGATTGAGCTCGCATTCTATTGGATGATCGGAACAGCCAATAGAATGCGAGCTCAATCTGATTGGCTGATTAAATCAGCCAATCAGATTTTTCCTACCTTAATTCCGATTGGCTGATAGAATCCTATCAGCCAATCGGAATTCGAGGGACGCCATCTTGGATGACGTCACTTAAAGGAACCGTCATTAGTCGTTAGTCCGTTGGTAGAAGAGGATGGCTCCGCGTTGGCTCGTCTGAAGATGGCTCCGCTCCGGATGGATGAAGATTGAAGACGCCGCCTGGATGATGACTTCAATCGGATGGAAGACTTCTTCAGCGCCCCTTGGATGATGACTTCAATCGGATGGAAGACTTCTTCAGCGCCCCTTGGATGATGACTTCAATCGGATGGAAGACTTCTTCAGCGCCCCTTGGATGATGACTTCAGCCGCTGCGGATGTCCTCTTCTGTTCCATTGGTGGTCAGCTGGCTGAAGACGGCTAAAGGTAGGATGATCTTCAGGGGGGTAGTGTTAGGTTTATTTAAGGGGGGTTTGGGTTAGAGTAGGGGTATGTGGGTGGTGGGTTTTAATGTTGGGGGGTTGTAATTTTTATTTTACAGGCAAAAGAGCTGATTTCTTTGGGGCATGCCCCGCAAAAGGCCCTTTTAAGGGCTGGTAAGGTAATAGAGCTGTTAACTTTTTAATGTAGAATAGGGTAGGGCATTTTTTTATTTTGGGGGCTTTGTTATTTTATTAGGGGGCTTAGATTAGGTGTAAGTAGCTTAAAATTGTTGTAATATTTTTGAAATGTTTGTAACTAATTTTTTTCTAATTTTTTGTAACTTAGTTTTTTTATTTTTGGTACTTTAGTTAGTTTATTTAATTGTATCTAATTGTAGTTATTTGTAGTTAATTTATTTAATTAATTTAATGATAGTGTAGTGTTAGGTTTAATTGTAACTTAGGTTAGGATTTATTTTACAAGTCATTTTGTATTTCTTTTAGCTAGGTAGTTATTAAATATAGTTAATAACTATTTAATAACTATTCTAACTAGCTAAAATAAATACAAAGTTACCTGTAAAATAAATATAAATCCTAAAATAGCTACAATGTAATTATTAATTACATTGTAGCTATCTTAGGGTTTATTTTACAGGTAAGTATTTAGTTTTAAATAGGAATCATTTATTTAAGTATAGTGTAGTGTTAGGTGTAATTGTAACTTAGGTTAGTTTTTATTTTACAGGTAAATTTCTCTTTATTTTGACTAGGTAGCTATTAAATAGTTAATAACTATTTAATAGCTATTGTACCTAGTTAAAATAAATTGAAATTTGCCTGTAAAATAAAAATAAATCCTAAAATAGCTACAATATAATTATTATTTATATTGTAGCTATATTAGGATTTATTTTAAAGGTAAGTATTTAGTTTTAAATAGGATTAATTTAGTTAATAAGAGTTATAATATTTAGATGTATTCAATTAATATTTAAGTTAGGGGGGTGTTAGGGTTAGACTTAGGTTTAGGGGTTAATAATTTTATTATAGTGGCGGTGCTGTAGGGGGGGCAGGATAGGGGTTAATAAATGTATTATAGGTGGCGACGGTGTAGGGGGGGCTGATTAGGGGTTAATAAGTTTACTATAGGTGGCGTCCGGGAGCGGCGGTTTAGGGGTTAAACAATTTATTTAGTTGCGGCGGGGTCCGGGATCAGCAGGATAGGGTTTAATAAATTTATTATAGGTGGCGGCGGTATAGGGGGGGCAGGATAGGGGTTACTAGGTATAATGTAGGTGGCGGTGGGCTCCGGGAGCGGCGGTTTAGGGGTTAATACATTTATTATAGTTGCGGCGGGGTCTTGGAGCGGCGGTTTAGGGGTTAATAACTTTATTTAGTTGCGGGGGGCTCCGGGGGCGCCGGTATAGGGGGTAGAACAGTGTAGTTTAGTGTGGGTGCTTAGTGACAGACTAGCAATAAAGCTGGGAAAAAGCCGAAGAGCAGCGAGATCGAATGAGTGATAACTATCACAGTCCGCTGCTCATCGCCTCGTACTTGGTGCGCGGCTTTTTGACAGCTTTATTGATAACTTTGGCGAGATTATTCAGGTCCGCGGCAGCGATGTGAGGCGAGCTTAGGCGGGCGTATTGGGCCGGCGAATGCAGGTAAGTAGACACGTTGATAACTAGGCCTCATAGAGGCCTATCTATCAAGCCGTCAACTGGGCTGCATTCGCTGGCACCAATACGCTCACCTAACATCGCGGCCACGGACCTGAATACGCTCTCCTTATTTATAAAAAGGCTGTCAAAAAGCTGCGCACCAAGTACGGGGTGATGAGCAGCGGACTGTTGTTAACTAGCAGTCATCGATCTCGCTGCTATTCGGCTTTTTCCCAACTTTATTTATAGCCTGTCACTAAACACTGCCACTATACTAAACTGTTTAACCCCTATCCCGCCGCTCCCGGACCCCGCCGCAACTAAATAAAGTTATTATCCCCTATCCCGCTGCTCCCCGGCCCTGCCGCAACTTTAATAAATGTATTAACCCCTATCCCTCCACTCCCGTAGCCCACCGCAACTCTAATAAATGTATTAACCCCTATCCCTCCGCTCCTGAGCCCACCACAACTCTAATAAATGTATTAACACCTATACCTCTGCTCCTGGAGCCCACCACAACTCTATTAAATGTATTAACCCCTATCCCCCACTCCCGGACCCCTCCACAACTAAATAAATGTATTAACCCCTAAACCCCTGGCCTCCCACATCACTACCACTTACTAAACCTATTAACCCCTAAACCGCCAGCCCCCCACATCGCCATAAACTAAATTAAAGGGACAGTACACTGTAAAAAATTTTTATATTAATGTATTTTCAATGACTTGTTATACCAGCTGCAGAGTATAACATTTATGAGAAATTGCATTTATCGGTTTATTTGTGTATATGAAGTAGCTGGTTTTGTGCTTTTAAACCACAGCCTATTACAATGGGTTGAGCTTCAGGTAATAACAGATCTCATTATGTTATCACTTTAATGTACACACACTTGCTTCCTTACCTTATATTTGTCTGGAAAACTAAAGATCAATACATAGAGAGAACAATGGAAAAGTATTATTGTATTACTTAACTATCATGCCCCCCACTGAGAGTGTAATCTCTTCTGCTGACTGTGCTTACTTAGGCTATTCAATAGAATATACTCCAGTATAGAAACTTTCAGTATAGGTTGGGATACCACAGACTAAATCAGCTATTTCAAATGCCAAAATAGGGATAAAGGAGATACTTGTAAACAATTTAAAACACTCCAGCAGGTAAAATGAATCATTGGGAACAATTTAAAGGGGAGAACATTTGTGGGTGAACAGTCCCTTTAAGCTATTAACCCCTAAACCAAACAACCTGCTAACGTTACTTTAAATATTAACTCATCCCTATCTTATAATAAATTTAAATTTACCTTTAGAATTAAAATAAACTATATTAAACTATTAATTAACCTACCCTAACTATTATACTAAAATTACATTAAACTATCTTAAACTATTAATTAACCTACCCTAACTATTATACTAAAATTACATTAAACTATATTAAACTAATAAATAATCTACCCTATTATACTAAAATTACATTAAACTAACAATTAAATTAACTATATTACATATTTAAAAACCTAACCCTACTCAAGTTATTTAAATCTACTATAAAGAATTACTAAGTTACAAAAAACCCCAACTAAGTTACAAAATAAAAAACACTAAGTTACACAAAATAAAAAAGAAATGATCAAATATTTAAACTAATTACACCTAATCTAATAGCCCTATCAAAATAAAAAAGCCCCCCCCAAAATAAAAAAAAACCTAGCCTACAATAAACTACCAATGGCCCTTAAAGGGATAGTATACTGTAAAATTGTTTTCCCTCAATGTGTTTACAATTGCTTTTTTTACCAACTGCAGAGTAAAAAAATTATGAAAATTAGCTTTTTAAGGTTGATTTGTGTATATTAAAGCTCTGATTTTGTGTTTTAAAGCCACAACCTAATAAAATGGGTTGAGCTTGTAGGTATAATCAGATCCCATTACTTTATCACATTGTGTACATATACCTGCTTCTTTATCTTATATCTGTCCATAAACCAATCACCAATACTTGGAGAGAACAATGGAAAATTAACATTTTATTACCTTATCTCTGCTATATCCCACTAGGAGTGTAATTTCTTCTGCTGGCTGTGTTTACAAAGCTTATCTATAGTTTGGACCTGTGGCCACAAACTTTCAGCATAGGTGGGGATACCACATGCTAATTCAACTATTTCAAATGCCAATATAAGGGTAAAGGATCTACTTGTAAACAATTTGATACACTCCAGCAGGTAAAGTGGTTCATTGGGAACAAATTAAAGGGGAGAACATTTTTGAGTAAACTGTCCCTTTAAAAGGGCCTTTTGTGGGGCATTGCCCCAAAGAAATCAGCTCTTTTACCTGTAAAAAAAAATACAAACACCCCCCGAACAATAAAACCCACCACCCACACAATCAACCCCCCCCAAATAAAAACCTAGAGATCGCATTCTATTGGCGATTCCAATCAGCCAATAGAATGCAAGCTCAATCCTATTGGCTGATTGGATCAGCCAATAGGATGACAGCTCAGTCCTATTGGCTGATTGCAACAGCCAATAGGAATTTTTCCACCTTAATTCCTATTGGCTGATAGAATTCTATCAGCCAATCGGAATGTAAGGTACACCATCTTGGATGACGTCATTTAAAGGGAAACTTCATTCTGCAAGAGTTGTCAGAAGAAGAGGATGCTCCGCACTGGATGTCTTGAAGATGGAGCCGCTCCGCACCGGATGGATGAAGATAGAAGATGCCGTCTGGATGAAGACTTCTGCCCTCTTGGAGGAAGTCTTCGGCCCGCTTGGATGAAGACTTCTGCCGGCTTCGATGAGGACTCCTGCCACTTGGATGAGGATGGATGTCCGTTCTTCGAAAATTGTAAGTGGATTTTCAGGGGTTAGTGTTAGGTTTTTTAAGGGTTTATTGGGTGGGTTTTAATTTTAGCTTAGGGACTTTGGGCAGAAAAAGAGCTAAATGCCATTTTAAGGACAATGCCCATACAAATGCCCTTTTCAGGGCAATCAGTAGATTAGATTTTTTTTTTTTAGTTTTTTGTTTTTTTTGTGGGTTTGAGGGGGCTGGGGTTTGTAATGTTAGTGGGTCTTTATATATATTTTTTCAGGTAAAAGATCTGTTTAACTTAGGGCAATGCCTACAAAAGGCCCTTTTAAGGACTATTGGTAGTTTATTCTAGATTAGGTTTTTTTTATTTTGGGGTGTTTTTTTTTAAATGGGTATTAGGGATTGGGGGTGTTTGTTTTGTTTTGAAGCAAAAGAGCTGTTAACTTTAGGGCAATTCCCTGCAAAAAGGCCCTTTTAAGGGACCTTGGTAGTTTATTCTAGATTAGGCTTTTTTATTTTGTGGTGTTTTTTTTTAAAGGGTATTAGAATAGGAATAATTTTTATTGTTTTGTATAATTTAATTTGTTATTTTTTGTAATGGTAGTTTTTTATTTTTTGTAATGTTAGGTTTTAGTGTAAGGCAGGTTAGGTTTTATTTTACAGGTAAATTTATATTTATTTTAACTAGGTAGTTCTTAAATAGTTAATACCTACTAACTATTCTACCTAGTTAAAATAAATACAAACTTACCTGTGAAATAAAAAAAAAAAAACCTATGCTAGTTACAATATAACTATTAGTTGTAGCTAGCGTAGGTTTTATTTCACAGGTAAGTATTTAGTTTAAAATCGGAATTATTTAGTTAATAATTGTAAGTTTAATTAATTTAGCTCTATTTTAATTATGTTAAAGTTAGGGGGTGTTAGGTTTAGGGTTACGGTTATAGTTAGGGTTATGTTAGGGTTAGGTTTAGGGGTTAATATATAGTTTAATCTAGGTTGTTACGATGTGGGGGGCTGGCGGTTTAGGGGTTAATAGGTTTATTTAGTGATTGTGATGTGGAAGGCCATAGGTTTAGGGGTTAATAGCTTTATTTAGTTGTGGCAATATCAGGGAGATAGACATCAATGGGGCTGCGCTACAGAGCTTTTCTTATTGCGATCGCAGGTGTCTTTTTTCTGACACTCTCTGCCCATTGATGACTATGGGAAAAGCGTGCACGAGCACATCAAAACAGTGCTTGGATTGTGTGCGGTACGGAGCTCAATGCAGCCATATCGCACGCACAAGCCGGCTGCGCTATAGAGGGTTAATTAACACAACTTTTGTTGCATTCGTTAATTTCCCTATAGCGCACATAACTCGTAATCTAGGTGAGAGTTTGTTCCTATGTAAAACTCCCATCTTCTGCAGCCTATACACTTCAAACGATATAAATTGTGCTTAGTTTTCTGCATCTGCAGGCTGGCAATTAATATAAGTGGGTTATATCATGTTTAAATATAACATCAGATCCATGCTCGTGTTGTTGCCTAGCAATTCATAATAATAAGTAGAGATGAGGTTTTTAAACTATGCTGGTTCAATGCAAAGGTCTTATTTGAGACAGAAAATTCAATCAGAGGATATCCATAATATAAACACAATTCATTATTTTTGTTGCACAAGCTATGCACGAGACTGGGATGTTATTAATTATAAACAATATTTAACCTCATGGGATTACCATAGCTCACAAACAGATAGTTTACACAAAGTGTGACTAGCAGTTTTCATACCATAGCAACAAAGAAATACATGTTTAACAAACAACATATACGCTCGTGAGAACATTAAATGCTGAATACTGAGTAGGTTACACAAATATACCCAATGTACTATTTTTAATATAAAGGAATACATTTGATATAGATAGATAGATAGATAGATACACACATAGATAGAGCAATAGACATACATACAGACAGACAGATGGACAGGCAGACAGACAGATAGATAGAGCAACAGACAGACAGACAGATAGTTAGATAGATAGATAGATAGATAGATAGATAGATAGAGCAACAGATAGATAGATAGATAGATAGAGCAACAGGCAGACAGACAGACAGAGATAAATAGATAGAAAGAAAGAAAGATAGATAGATCAATAGATAGACACATAGATAGAGCGATAGACAGGCAGACAGACAGATAGATAGATAGCTAGATAGATAGAGCAACAGGCAGACAGACAGATAGATAGATAGATAGAGCAACAGACAGACAGACAGATAGTTAGATAGATAGATAGATAGATGATAGATAGATAGATAGAGCAACAGACAGACAGACAGATAGATAGATAGATAGATAGATAGATAGATAGATAGAGCAACAGACAGATAGATAGATAGATAGATAGATAGATGATAGATAGATAGATAGATAGATAGATAGAGCAACAGACAGACAGACAGACAGATAGATAGATAGATAGAGCAACAGATAGATGGATACACACATGGGGGGAATTTATTAATGTGCGAACGAACATGATACGAAGTAGCGTATCATGTCCGCCACACATCGTTAAATGTTGACAGCATGCACTGCCGGCATTTATCATTGCACCAGCAGTTCTTGTGAACTACTGGTGCATTACCGCCTCCGCTAGCAGGGGGTGTCAATCAAACCAATCGTATTCGATCGGGTTGATTTCTGTCCGCGGCCTCAAAGCAGGGGGACAAGTTATGGAGCAGCCGGAAACAAGGGGCATCAAGCTCCATATGGAGCTTGATAAATTGACCCCATAGAGCGATAGACATACATACAGACAGACAGATGGATAGACAGATAGATAGATATGAATAATGCATTTTATACCAGCATACATAAATGTCTATATATATATTTCATGGATAGATAGATAGATAGAAAGATAGATAGATCGATAGATAGATAGATGATAGATAGACACATAGAGCGATAGACATACATACAGACAGGTATATAGATGGATAGACAGACAGATATATAGAAAGATAAATAAATAAATAAATAGATGGATAGATAGATAGACAGAAGATGGATAGACAATTAGATAGATAGATAGATAGATAGATGATAGATAGACACATAGATGGAGCGATAGACAGACAGACAGATAGATAGATAGACAGAAGATGGATAGACAGATAGATAGATAGACACATAGAGTGATAGACATACATACAGACAGGTATATAGATGGATAGACAGACAGATATATAGAAAGATAAATAAATAGATAGATAGATAGATAGATAGACAGAAGATGGATAGACAATTAGATAGATAGATAGATGATAGATAGACACATAGATGGAGCGATAGACAGACAGACAGACAGATAGATAGATAGATAGATAGATAGATAGACAGAAGATGGATAGACAGATAGATAGACACATAGAGCGATAGACATACATACAGACAGGTATATAGATGGATAGACAGACAGATATATAGAAAGATAAATAAATAGATAGATAGATAGATAGATAGACAGAAGATGGATAGACAATTAGATAGATAGATAGATGATAGATAGACACATAGATGGAGCGATAGACAGACAGACAGACAGATAGATAGATAGATAGATAGATAGATAGATAGATAGAAGATGGATAGACAGATAGATAGACACATAGAGCGATAGACATACATACAGACAGGTATATAGATGGATAGACAGACAGATATATAGAAAGATAAATAAATAGATAGATAGATAGATAGATAGATAGACAGAAGATGGATAGACAATTAGATAGATAGATAGATGATAGATAGACACATAGATGGAGCGATAGACAGACAGACAGACAGATAGATAGATAGATAGATAGATAGATAGATAGATAGATAGACAGAAGATGGATAGACAGATAGATAGACACATAGAGCGATAGACATACATACAGACAGGTATATAGATGGATAGACAGACAGATATATAGAAAGATAAATAAATAGATAGATAGATATAGCTATAGATGTAATTTTATACCAGCATATATAAATGTCTATATTGCTTTGTTTCTATGATATATAACTAGTTTTAATGAAGTACTCATTAGCAGCACTATAGATTATATGTTCATTGCTGGTAGTATACACTAATTAAACAGCATATTCTGTAGTACAAACACAATCTTTAATGCTCTTCAATGATGTTTTTTTGATACCATAAAACTCAAAATGTAATCTTCATAAATGAATTATGCGCTGTACAAATAATTTGCAATGTGCTTTATTTTTGCCTCTCTTTTCTGTAATTTAAAGGGACAGTAAAGTAAAAATGTAACTTTCATGATTTATATAAAGCATGGCATTTTAAACAGCTTTCCAATTTACTTCTATTATCAAAATTTATTAATTCTCTTGGTAACCTTTTTTAAAAAGTAAATCTAGGTAGGCTCAGGAGCATGCACGTGTCTTTAGCACTCTTTGGCAGTGTTTTCAACAATGTATAAAATTGCTACAGCCACCATTGAATAAAGGATACCCAAAGAACAAAGCAAATTTGATAATAGAAGTAAATTTGAAGTAAGTTAGCTAAAAAATGCATGCTCTATCTAACCTATAAAACTTTCATTTTGACTTTACTCAGATAATGTTGGTTTGCAATTGCCACAAGAGGTTGAAGTGAATAATCCAAATAGCTAACCATGCTACATTCTACACAGTGAATATGCCTGTCCCTAATTGGCTGTAACAAAGGATATATAAAAAATCCCAGAAGGCTTTTCAAGACGTATGTCTCTGAGCTGCAAAGCAATGCAAATTTGCTAGCAGAACAAAATTTTAAATGCTTCTAAATGATTTATTTTGTATGCAGGTCATTTGGCAGTCCAATAATTCATTGCTGATATATACTATGGTTATAGTTAAAAAATGGTTTGGTGTTTCAAAATTAAACTTGCATGATCCAGTTAGAGCATGGAATTTTAAGACCCTTTTAAATTCTCTTCTATCTTCACATTTGCTTCATTCTCGTGGTATCCTTTGTTGAAAATGAACATGTACATCTCCTACACTAGTGCGGACAAGCTGGTGATTGGTGGTTGCACAGATTTGTCTCTTGTCATTGACTGACTAGATATGTTAAGCTAGCTCACAGTAATGCACTGTTGCTCTTTCAGCAAAGGATACAAAGAGAATGAAGCAAATTTGATCATAGAAGTAAATTGGAAAGTTGTTTAAAATGGCATGTTCTCTCTGAACAGTAAAAGAAAACATTTGTTTTCAAGTCCTTTTAAATTACACATTCTTGTTACATCAAAAAGTATTATCATTAATCATTTAGGGCCGAGTGGTGTGCAAACTGTTATGCACAAGCGATATTGGGTTTATCGCGGCTGCTTGTACACGTCGGAAGTAGCATACTTGTTAAAAGTTGAAAGTAAATGCGTTCGCTCGAGCGCAATTGAATTTAACGTGCGTCAGGTTAGCGTGACCTCAGAGTTCCGGTTAACTGTTACACTCTAATAAAAAGTTGCACAAAATACATCAAAATTACATAAAAAAATACAGTTACACTCATAATAACACCATAAATTATTGAAAAAAAAATTGCAAGGACTGCAAAGGGCTTTAACATAGAGATACATACATACACGGCTAAATATGTATGTTTGTATATATATATATGTGTGTGTGTGTACATATGTATTTATGTATTTATATGTGTTTACAGACATATATACACATAAATACACATATAGACACATATATATGTGTGTGTGTGTGTGTGTACATATGTATTTATGTATTTATATGCGTTTACAGACATATATACACATAAATACACATATAGACATATATATATATATATA